>NC_044978.1:37581167-37893333 GCF_008728515.1 Papio anubis | reverse complement strand
TGTGAGAAATGGAGACTTGTGAAATTTTGTTTTTAGCCTGACGTTGTCTGAAGGAAAGAAAGTATCCCAGTGATAGAGGAGGAAAAGAACATTAACAATACCTGATTGTAACTTGCCTGTTGAAATCACAGAAGATTCTTCGGCTTTGGAAGAGCAAATGGTGTTTTCAAAGCTAAATCCTTAGTGCCTGTACCCATCATAATTTGGCTAGTCCCCTGGGAAATGGTACTTTTAGTATGTGTGTCTGCCCATGCCAGTAATAAACACATGTTTATCGGCCATTCGGGCCCAAAGCATCCAGTTTTATCTTTTGGATATACAAGGGCATGTGCGGATGAAGGTCACAGCTTCATGATGCTTGCTGTGAGGCTCATGGGTGTCAGTAGGAAAGCTAACAATGTAATTCCCATAATGTCCAAGGAATTCTTTGGAGGCCATCCTCTGATTCTTTTGCTTACCTTGTACAGGGGCTGTCTATACAAGTTTCCTCAGGCTTTCAACAATGGTGTCATTAACTTGTACTTTAGAATTTGTAAGATTATATGAGCATTTTCAGTGGGCTAAAGTCACCTGTCATTTGTTTTAATGGTTAAGGGTCAGGAATTGAAAGTTAGACTTGGGTTTTAGTCTCAGCTGTGCTTCTGTGTGATTTTAGTTACTTAATTTCTGTAAGCTTCAGTTTTCTTACGTATAAAATAAGTATCCATTCATTCATTTGTTCATCCATTCAATAAACAGTAAGTACTTCCCACGTGCCAGGCCCACTCTTGGTGCTGGGAAGCAAGCAATGGGCAAAGAAGAGAATAATCTCCGCTGTCATGGAGCTTCAATTCATGGGGAAATGGAATGTAAATTAAAAGAAATTAAACATTTCGTGTATTTTCCACATGTGAATATATATGAGATGATGACAGTTGCTACAGAAAAAATGAAACAGCATCAGGGGTAGAGGTAAGATTGGAAAGCGATTTCTGTTTCATGTGGGGTAGACAGGAAAGGCTTCCATAAATAGGTCATATGTAAGCAGAGACACAAATGAAGAGGAGGATGATGTATGAGGATATCTGGGGTTAGAGGCTCCAGGGAATAGCAAGTCTGGCAGGAGTTGCACATTCCTGAGGTGAGAACAAGCTTGGTGTGTCAGAGGGGCAGTGAGGAGAGGCCAGTGTAGCTGAAGTGGCTGAAGTAGGGTGAAGGAGGGGCAAAGCAGGATGGTAATAGTGCCCAGCTTGTAGGACTGCTTAGGAAATAACATGCTTAACATGTACTTTATACATATTAAAAGAATAAAACACTGTAACAGTTGAGGTTTATTTTGGGCATGCAAGAAAGGTTCATCATATTACTAAATATAAATAGAAAAAAGTCATCTGATTATTTTTTATAGAAAAGGCATTTGGTAAAATTCAATCTCTATTATTGATTTTTTTTTTTTTTTTTTTTTGAGACAGAGTCTCGCTTTGTCACCAGGCTGGAATGCAACGGCACAGTCTTGGCTCACTGCAACCTCCGCTTCCTGGTTCAAGCAATTCTCCTGCCTCAGCCTCCCAAGTAGCTGGGACTACAGGTGCCCACCATCACGCCTGGCTAATTTTTGTATTTTTAGTAGAAACGGGGTTTCACCATGTTGGCCAGGATGGTCTCGATCTTTTGACCTCGTGATTCACCTGCCTTGGCCTCCCAAAGTACTGGGATGACAGGCGTGAGCCACCGTGTCCGGCTGTTTTTTTTTTTTTTTTTTTTTTGAGACAGGGTCTCACTCTTTTGCCCAGGCTGGAGCACAGTGGCATGATCATGGCTCACTGCAGCCTCAAACTCCTGGGCTCAAACAATCTTCCCACCTCAGCCTCCTCAGTAACTGGGAAGCTGACATTACAGGTGTGCACCACCATGCCTGGCTAATTCTTTTATTTCATTTTTTTGGTAGAGACGAAGTCTTGCTATGTTGCCCAGGCTGGTCTTGAACTACTGGCCTTAAGAAATCCTCTCACCTCAGCCTCCAAAAGAGCTGGGATTACAGTTGGAGCCATTGCACCTGGCCCTATTATTGATTTTATAAAAACCCTTCAAAATATAATAGGAAAATACCCTTAGCAAAGCAAAGTATGTTCATCTCAACCCAAAACCATCTGAGCCTAAATAGGAAATTTGAGAGCATTTCCATAAACATCAGAACCCAAAATAAGAATACTGTTTTCACTAATTGTTAATGGTATTTGGAATCATAAACCAGTGCTGCTGGATGAGAGAAAAAAATGAAGTTATCAAGGTATAAAAATCAGAAAGGAGGTAAATGAGTGTTGTTTGCAAATAATGGGAATATGTGACCTGAATATCCAAGAGAATAAAATGAAAAACTAATTATGAAGAATATGATAATCTATAAATGTGCCTGGATGCCAAAGTAATGTGTCAACATTCATAACCTCCATATATGCTAACAACCAGTTAGAAGATATATTGGGAAAAAGGCCATTAGCATAAAAAGGATGAAACACCTAAGAATAAACTTAAGAAAATAATATGTAAAGGCATTTAAAAATGCTCCTGAAGTGTGAAAAAAAGATATGAAAACATGGAAAGGTCCCATCATATTTTTGGATGCGAAGATGCCAATTCTCTGTGAATCTGTATTTTAAGGTAATTCCTGTAAAAATAACAACAGATTTTTTGGGGGCCCTAAGCAACTTGGTTCTATGGTCATTTGGAAAAGTAAACAGCCACAAATAGGGCAATTCTGAAAAAGAGAATAAAATCTAGCTTAATAAGTCTACAATAATTGAAACATTGGTATTGCCAGATACCATATTTAGCATATGATAAAGGTGGTATTTCAAATTAGTTGGGTAAAGTTGCTCAGTTCCATAACTGACGAATAACCAGGTAGCTGTCTGGGGGAAAAGGTACTATTTGCAGCAGTATCTCAAATATTAAGCCAAAAATCAATCTATGATAAACAAATTTAAAGTATAGACTAGATTGTAAAATAACATGGGAAAATTATTTTATAATCTTGGAGTACGTACATATGGCCCTTCTAAGTAAGACAGAAAACTGAGAAGCCATAAAAGAAGAGATTGATATATTTGATTACATTTTTTTAAAAACCTGAATAGCTTCTGCATACTTCAAGGAACAAGAAAATTGGGGAAAATATTTGCTTCTCAAATCTTGAAGGGACTAATTTTCTTAATAAAAAGCTCCTAAAAATCCATAAGAAAAAGTCCAACAACCCTAGAAAAGTGGACTAAGGATACAAATAGTCTAAAGGAAGGGAAATAACAGTGGCTTTTAAATATATAGAAAGATGCTTAATTTCACCCATTATCACAGATATGCACATTACAACTACACCGCGGTACCATTTATCACTGTTAGATGGACAAAGATTACAGTCTTATAACCTGTTCTGTAGAGCGTATAGGTGCAAAACATTAGTCTGTTTAGTGGGCAATTGGCAAAATCTATAATATGAAAAATTTCATATTGCTTTGTCCAGGAATTTCAATTTTAGAAAATTATCCTAGATATAAAAACACAGTCCTAGACATACAAACATTCATACAAACTATGAATGTATTCTGCATATACTGTATATACTTATTACATGCATGAGAAAATTATTTATGTACAAAGGTACTCATTGTAGTAGTGTTTATAATGGCTAAAGGTTGGGAACACCCTAATGCTCATAATGGGATACTGAATCAATACATTATGTTACTGCTGTACACGAAAATGTGCGGTCATGAAAATTCACACCAGTGAATTCTCTTTATGTACCAATTTGGAAACATTGCCAATGTATAAAATAGTGTAATATGTTTATTTGTGTAAAAATGGTTTATACAAGATGTTTTGTTTATCTATGAAAAGGTGCAATTTCTGGGAAAGCTAACTTGGTGGCTGAAGACATGCCTAGCCTCATTTCAAAAAAAATCTGCACGTAGCACATGCCTTGCTCTTAGCACTTATTACATGCTAGTGGTGGTGGCGATTTTCATTGTAAAAACAAAGTTCCTTTGCCTCACAAGTTGATTTTTAACAGCTGAGTCTGGAAGAGGGAGGTCATCTCATTATAAATACTGCTTAATGAGTGTCAGACTTGGGTTTTTCACCAAGAATGCTGTATATACTTCCTGAAGTATATTTCTTGGAGGTTGTCAATACTAGCTCTGCAAACCAAAGATGTCAAATAATACTGGGCTGAGCAAAACTAAGCAAACTTATTTTCTACAAGGCCTTCTTAGAGCCTTAATACACATACTGTGCTTTGTAAATATTCAAGAAGAACATTTAGAATGTGGCATTTTCCCAAATTTATTTAACTACAGAACCTTAAACAATGACTACTTAAAAACAACCACCTTATGAGTAGTTGTCACATCGGGAAACATCGCTTTAATACTAGAATTTGGTTTCATTCACCTTCATTATTCATTTTAATAAGTCAGTATTCTTGGTGTATTTCTAAGATACTTGTGGTCTCTGCCTGCTTTTTTTCCTTCCCTCGTGGTGTGCACCAATTCATGAATTTGTTTTGTAGTTGAGACCCTCCCAAAGTCACCCAAATTACACTGAGTTTCTTGGGTAAAAATGAATTGTATGTAATTAATGTGAAATCTTAGGGATTGATTGAATGGAAATTGAAGATTGAAGCTTCATTTGGTTCAACTTTTCCTAAAGCTTTAGAAGGTTTACTGTTGAGAGGAGGAATGAAATCAACTTAATGGATACATTGTTGAGGAATTGTGAGCTTAATGTGGAGAAGACAGTATTACTGTGAGGCTTAGAAGACATGGCTTCTACCTCTGTCTTCATCTTTTACCACAACTTAATTTTGAACAGGTCACTCATCATCTCTGTGCTTCAGTTTTATCCTCTGTAAAACTCAGGGATTGCATTTAAGTGATCAGTATGGGTTCATTCATTTTAAGACTTTAAGTTATTATTAGCGTGCTTAATGGAATCAGTGAAGTTTGTAGACCTGTGTAGAATATTTTGTTCTACTATGAGAGTTTCCACATGTGAATGTAATGTATTACCTGTCCCAGTTCAATCTTTTTTGAGAATGAAATTATTCAATAATTAGCTCATAGTCAGCTTCATGTATTTGAAAACTTGTTGAATTGTTTGAAACTTCTCTCTTCATTGGTTGGTTGGTTAATTATCCTCCAGGAAAGCGTTTGATTATATTACAGATCAATTAATACAATGCTATGGATAATCCACACCTCCTGTATAAATGTGCACCCCACCCCCATTTGTTTCTCTAGTGTATGGAGAAATCCATGATGTGGATATTAATTCTTTCTCACCACCCCAACAAAGTGTTCATTTGGTGGTTTTGCTGTGCTTTTGTGTACTCTCTGCCTATTAGCATATTTCTGAACTTGACATAGTAGAGGTCTAAATTCACTGAATTTATGCCATCTGGAAATGAGCTTTAAATTTTGTTCCTCTGTTGAAATTAGGGATGTGATATAGCTATTACACAGAAGGACTGTGAGCCTGAATTTGATTTTATTATGTGGAGGTAGAATGTTTTGTTAGAAGGAAAGCATTTGCCTGGGGAGAGATTTGAGTATGACTGAATTGTTAACTGCCAACTTCCCCACTTTTTAGCAGGAGACATATTTTGTTTTTAAATGAGATGACAACCAAGAGAATTATCAAGAACCGTGAGTTTTAAGAGAGTTCTTTCAATTTACTTGAGTTCCATTTAACCTTGCTTTCGATGTCATTCTGTGCATTACTGTCAAAGGACTTGGCTTCCTTTGAAGTCATGAAGCGTTGCTGCTGGCGGAATCATGATGGTAAAATATAAGAGTGGTTCTTAGTAAAGCCCTTAACTGATACCCAGCAATGCCTTATTACCTAAGTAAAAGCATATGTGTGCGAGTGCCTAAAATTGTAGGGTGTAAGGGGAGGATATATGATAATGGACACTGAGATGGGAGAAGTATTTCTCATGAATTAGGGATGCCCTTTCATAATTCACAAGTTGCAAGATGAAAAAGCCTTGAAATCACCTGAAGAGCATCTGGCAGCAATCTGTAATTCTTAAGAGGAGGTAAAAGAGCCTGTATCTCTCCAGCACGTGATGATAAAACTGTTCATGTGGGGTATGGAAAAAGAAGAATTCTGTTACTTGTAAAACCCCTTGCGATTAAATGGCCTGAGATTTTGTTATGAAGTGATACTAGTAGTTCCCAGGTGGTTAATAAATGATTAATTGATTAGAGTGAAGAAGGCTGATTTGAGGGTATTGAGGAAATTTGAATATGAAGAATTTGTTTTTTGCATGCAGAACGTTATCCTTTACTTTTCATACTCCACTCTTCTCATGCCTGGCCACTGTTACTCCTGTGTCTAGTTTTGAAGATTTAGGTCACATTGTGTCCCCCTACCCCCATTTTTTTCTTTTCACAAAATATTTGTTATAAGAAAAGGTACATTCTAAGCCTTTGACACACATACACACATAGGTTAAACACACATACACAACACCTTTTGTAAAGACTTCTAGGGCCATCTTTTATTATATTGGACTATTGCAGAAAAATTATGTGAATGAGTGGCTTACCCTTTGGGGCTTGAGAAATCATGGCTGTATAGAGATTTCAAAAAGACATATTTGTTGTACAGGACTCTGACTTTAACTGCTCCCCTCAACCCATCTAAAGATAGGAACTATTTTACCTATTATTTGTAAGTATATCAGAAGAGATTGCATCTTATTTTTTTCTTTTGCATAAGTAGTTGTGATCATATGTAATTACAACATTGTACTCTGCTTTTTCTTTCCACTTTGTATTATAAACTACTATTTTCCCATTTTATTATAACTCATAACATATTTCTTTTTTATTTAAAAATTACTTTAAAAAATTGACCTAAAATTGTATGTATTATGTACAGCTTGATGTTTTGAAGTATATTTATATATACATATTATGGAATAAAAGGTTTTTAATGGCTGACAGAATTGTGATTAAGTAAATTATGTGGTTGTGGCAAATGTACAGTTTGTGACAAACTGACTTCCTCAGTTATTGGCATTTAAATCGTTTCCATGTTTATTTTTTATTTTTTTAAAACCCTAAGAGAGGCTTCTTGCACCTACGCAAGAAAAAATTGGGGGCAAATCCATAGAGTAAAGTGAAGGCAAGTTTATTAGGAAAGTAAAGGAATAAAAGAATGGCTACTCCATAGGCATAGCAGCCTGTTTCTGTGTTTTAAATTTAAGTATAGTATTTATGATTTCCTTAAAAAATGTACTCTCTTGGACATTTTCTCTGGCTTCCACTTATTGTGATGTCGAATAGTGGCTTTGTGGTTTTGTTTAGTATTTATGTTAGCTTCTGGCTAACTGCTAAGGGTTAGACTGTCTAGATGTTCTTATTGCTCTCTTGGACACCTCTAGGTTTTGTTCTGTGTTTCTCCCAGGTAGGATAATTTCCCAGCTTACTTCTCTTCAAGCTCATGTTTTTCTGGTTGTAGGATAGGCATTAAGTGACACATCTGATCTTGCCAGTTAGACCTGATGATAGGAGATGTGTGTCTAAGACCAAAGTAGACTTTGCCCATTGGGTGGCAAAAACCTGAACTTTGAATTGTCAGTATCTAGAGAGGTCAGAATGTCAGTATCTAGAGAGGTCAGAGTTACTCGGAAATATTTGGGAATATTGTACATTTTTTGAAATTGTTTATAAAAAGTTTTTTGTGCTCCTTTCTTTGCTATTTTATATTATGCTATCATTATTATCTTAATATGATGCTGTTGACCCATGGATGTGGATTTACTTTCACACTTTTTTTTCACTCCTAAAAGAAGCACATAATTGTTTGACATATCTTATAAGATGGAAGAATCCTTTTCTATTTTCTGTTACCCAGCAGGAGTTTCTCATTTTTGGCTAGCATTCAGATTTCTAAATAAAGATTTGCTTTTTGCTTATTTATTTATTTTTTTATGGTGAAGACAAATGCACACTGGGAGAACCCACTCAGTGTACAACATGTAGTGGTAAACGGGAGCAGAGAAAAAGTAGAGATACTCAGATTGGATTTTGCAGTTTATTAATTGTTATTTTTATTCCTCCTCACAGATTTTTAAAGTCTTCTTCTAGGGGTTTCCAGCAGAGCTAAATGTTAGAGAAATCTTTCCACTCCTCTGAAGAGTGAAGTGAGCAAATACAACCCAGCAGTAGGTTATTGAAGACAGCAGCCCCAGGTAATGTCTTCTTTTCTCATTATTATTGACATGTGTTCAGTAGTGCTCAGTAATATGTTATACTTTTTTTTTTTTTTTTTTTTAAAGCAAGTCTACTTGAACTTATACATCCAAGTGAACATTGTCTTGTTTAAAATGTCTTAGGGAGAGGCTATACTCTATCCTCTATGCAAAGCATTAAAAAAATCTTTTCTTAAGAACTGCATCTTGACCCTCTGGTAGCATTCTTCTAAGCATCTTGTTTTCTCTAGTGGCAGATATCAACCTTGTAAGGATATACTTAGAAAATAGTCTAAACTCATTTAGAGCTTGGGTGATGATCATACCTGGGGTTCTCTAATTTTGATCAAAACCAAGAAGGAGCAATAACATAAGGAAACCAATTTTCCTTTTTGTAATTTGTAATTTGAAGACTCATACACTGTATTGAAAATAAATTCTAAGAAGTGACTCTGAGTTTCAAGTAATGGTAGTATTGTTAAAATAATTGATCAGGCTTCATAATTTACAGAGGCATATACGATTTATTTGACTGTATAAATGTTGATATTCTTTCTTATTAAAATCAGTAAGTCAATCTGTTAGTATCGTAGAAGAGTTCCTATGTTAATCAGAAACTTCCTTACTAGATACACCTCTAAGGCTTTATAATTTGCCTCTTATAAATGATCTTCTTGTGAGGGTGGGGGGATGTTTTGCAATATTTCCCAAAATGTTACTAGAGTACTTGTTTAAAATACACATTAAAAATTTCATATTAGTAGGCCTGAAACTAGTGTGTCAAAATCAGAATCAGAATGGTAGGGGCAGGACTTGGGAATCTGCATATTGCAAGTGAATGTCAACAGAGATTGACATTCTGGTCCAGTAAAATCAGACCTCTACCTAGGATCATTGTATTTTAAAAAATTTTGTGCAAGTTATTGTGTAGACACAAAACAGCTATTTATGATTGTGTGCTTTTCTGGGAAGAGTGTGGGGAAGGGAGGCTTAGGGAAAGATTTGTTAACAGATCCAATATTAGAGCTAGATAAGAGGAATAAGTTATCCTGTTCTATACCATGGTAGAATGACTAGTTAACTATCTAGCTGTAGTTTTGTGTCCTTTAAGAAATCTCTCCCTAACCTTCCCTTCCCCCTACTCTTCCAAGTCTATCATTTTAGAGACAGTTTAAGATAAGGAAAAGAAAAGCTGATAATCATAAATAGCTATTTTATGTCCGTGTAGGAATTCTCATGAAGTTCTGTTTCTAATTAAGATATTTCAGGAACAAAGTGGTATTGCATAAATTTGGAGCTCATTTTAGACTAAGATTTAATAATTGTTAATAGGCATTGAGCCTATGTTTAAGTTTTATGTTAGTCATTCATTGGGTAATGTCATTCATTGGGTAGTCATTCATTGGGATTTGACTCTGACGAACTCTGAGTTTTGGTCTTAAGGTCGGAATGTGTGTATGTATCCCCTGTTACAGGGCTTTTTCCCAGTTAACTCCAACCAATGAGAGATCCTCTGATATTTAAGGGAGCTTTAATTTCAAGGTCCTAAGCAGAATCAACATTCTTATGATAAAAAATTAGCCACTCATGAATCCTGGGAATAATTTACAACCATTCACCTGTCTGTACAGCAGAAGTTGTTTGGAACATGTTCTTGCCTCTTCTAGAAAGCAGCATGAGTGATAGAATGATATTTATACTGGTTTGGAAAAGGCCAGAAACCAAATATTGTTGCCTTAGATGTGAGGTTATTTTGAGTTGTGCAGGAGACTTTGGTAGTGGGATGTGAAGAGTACAAAAGCAAATATATGTAAACGGGAAGACCTGGCAAGGATATTAAGAAGGTAGAGGGAGTAGCTTAGGTGGTTGTAGGACTGACTTGGATAATGAAAGGATCTAACAGTTGGGTGTATTGATTTCTTCCGAGGAAATGATGCTGGATACTAAAGGTAGCATAACAAGAACCACCCAAGTGGAAGATGTGTTTGAAGATGGACTCTGGAAGCTTGAAGACAGTATGATGCAAAATGTGTATGATAGTCCTGAGGAGAGGCTGTCAGTAGATTCATCTGATATGAAATTTGGATGTGTTCTCAGAACAGTGAGACAAATAGCAGGTGGATAGAGGGAATTACAGATATTCTGAGCTGTTGAGAGAATTGTATATTTGAATATGCTATTTCAGGGTTAAAAGTCGTCTACATGAGAAAAGAATAGCAGTTATGGCAGCATTAGAAGGCTGTCCTTTCTAATTTAATGCCGAGAATGTCTGAGTCATGCAGAATTGGGATGGTGAGTGAGGAATGTTTCTCTGTGGCTTCCCTGGCTTTGTGTGAGGAGCCAGTGGGAAACCATTTTCAAAAGTGGCTTTGAATAAAAATCTAGCCCCAAAACTGTTTTAGTAAACAACACAAAAAGATACTCCAAAAGTGACTTGTTTGGGTCAAATAATCAAACCACCTGCATAATGCTGTAAATCTGAAATTTGTTCATTTTGCACTTATCTTTTCATAATTTTATCAATTTTTAGATTATAATCTATCTCTGCCTTCTTTTGTAAATTTAGTCTTTTTAATTAATTCATCCATTTTGGTCTCTTCACATATTCTATGACCCTTATAATTTCTTTCTAGCATAGTTTGGATCTTTTCCAGCTTTTTTTTTTTTTTTTTTCTGTTCTAATTGACCAGAATGGCTTAAAATAAATATGTATAATTTATGTTTGGTCATGTTTTCCGTTTCATTTTTAACATCCTTTCTGAAATACCCTTGTCTTGGTCTTTAAGTATGTGGTGCCACACTGAACTGATGTACTCAGAGAAAAGTCTAACAACTCTAGTCTAGACTAGAGGTTCTCAAAGTGTGGTCCCCAGATGAACAGTGCAAACTTCACCTGGGAACTTGTTGGAAATGTAAATTCTTGGACTGAATCAGAAGCTCAGAGGGTGGAGCTCAGAGTTTTGTTTTTTGGTTTTGGTTTTTGTTTTTTTGAGACAGTGCCTCACTCTGGTTGCCCAGACTAGAGTGCAGTGGCACGTTCTTGGCTCACTGAAGCTTTGGCTGCCCAGGCTCAATCGATCCTCCCACCTCAGCTTCCTGAGTAGCTGGGATGACAGGCACCTGCCACCATGCCTGGCTAATTTTTGCATTTTTTGTAGAGATGGGTTTCACCATGTTGCCCCACCTTCTTGAACTCCTGGGTTCAAGCAATCTGCCTGCCTTAGCCTCCCAAAATGTTGGGATTACAGGCGTGGGCCACTGTGCCTGGCTGAAATTTGTATTTAACAAGCCCTCTAGGTCAGCAGTCTCCAACCTTTTGGCACCAGGGACTGGTTTTGTGAAAGACAATTTTTCCATGGATGATGGGGAGGGGTGGCTTGAGAATGAAACTGTTCCACCTCAGATCATCAGGCGTTAGTTAGATTCTCATAAGGAACGTGCAACCTAGATCCCTCACATGTTCATTTCACGATAAGGTTTGCGCTCCTATGAGAATCTAATGCCACTGCTAATCTAACAGGAGGTGGAGCTCAGGAAGTAATGCTCAGCCACTGCTCACCTCCTGCTTGGAGGCTTGGTTCTTAACAGGCCACAGACTGGTACCAGTCTGAGTCTCGGAGGTTGGGGACCCCTGCTCTAGGTGATTCTGATATGTGCTATTGTGCAAACCATTTATTTTTTCTTGTCGTTGGTCTCCTGAGCAGATACATTAGGAGTTCTCAAACTGTGCGCACACGAATCATCTGGTAACCTTGTTTTAGACATTTCAAGAAGCAGAGAATTTTTCCTGACTGCATACCAAGAGATTTTGATTCAGTAGGTCTTGGATAACTCAGTTTATGTGCATTTTAACAAACTCTCCAAAGTAGTTCTCGTATCTATGATCTGGATTAAATGGATGTCTGTCACTTTCTTTAAGCCCAAAATTGATGTGATTTAAAATGGCTCTTTGGGTTTAGTTACTGAAAACTTGGGGCCAGAAATTTATTTGCAAAATGCATTCTGGATTATTTTTGGCTGAAGCCAGATTATGTTCTGATTTCTTTCCTTGAAAAATATTTTCTTGCCGGTTGCGGTGGCTCACGTCTGTAATCCCAGCACTTTGGGAGACTGAGGCAGGTGGATCACCTTAGGTCAGGAGTTTGAGACCAGCCTGACCAACATGGTGAAACCCCATCTTTACTAAAAACACAAACATTAGCCGGGCGTGGTGTCGGGCACCTGTAATTTACACCAAGCTACTCGGGAGGCTGAGGCAGGAGAATCACTTGAACCTGGGAGGTGGAGGTTGCAGTGAGCCGAGACCGTGCCACTGCACTCCAGCCTAGGCAACAAGAATGAAACTCCATTTAAAAAAAAAAGAAAGAAAGAAAAATATTTTCTTGCCTACTATATAACAATTTTCTGAGGCTTCTCCTTCTTGATAAGGAAAAGAGCCTTTGGCCCTTATAAACTTGGAGATTTCATTATGCAGTTCTTCTAGGTAATTCTTTCAAATAGTAAACTTTAAAACACTATTCTAGGGAATGCCACTTTTTATTGAGATGTATCTTTTGTTCCTGCCCTTTATTTCTTATCTCTAAGCCTGTTCCCTATGGATGATGGTATATTTTCCTCATCTCAATGTCATTCATATTTTTGTTTTTTTCTTTAGTTTTTATGGTACTTTATTAGAAGAATCGTTCGTGAGTCTTCCTCTTCTTTTCAGTCTTTTTTTCCCCTGCTCATCCCTTGGATTTAGGAAATTTCCAAGCTTTTTCTTCTTTCCACATCTCACTCACATGTTCTTCCCTCAGGGCCTGCTTTTTCATGTTGGCTAGGAACTTGCTCAGACATCACCTTAGCATCCACCTTATCAAGTAGCATCCGACTCCCACAACTCTCTCCTAAGCTTTAGCCCCGTAGCAGCTGCCTCCTGGATGTCCCACAGTCAGGTCAGGTTACCATGTCTGGGATTGAACTCATTGTTCTTCACACCTGAAATCCGTGCCTTCTTTCATATTCCCTGTATTGGTGAATGGCATCACCATCGACCATCAACCAAATGCAGCTAACATTTATCATGTGTTTCCTGTGTGCCAGACACTATTCTAAGATCTTCCATGTAATTCCTTACAAAATCCTTTGAGATACATTCTGTTGTTTTTCTCATCGTATAGATAAGGAAACCGAACCACATAGAGTTTAAGAAATTATCTCAAGGTCACAAAAGTATTAATTAGTGGAGATGGAATTCAAACCAGGCTGTCTGTTTCTAGAGCATGTAGTCCTAATTACTGTGCTTTGCTGCCTTTCTTTTTCAGTAGCTCAAGCCAGAAATCTAGGATTATCCTTTACTTCATTCTCTTCCCTCTGCATATCTGCTTGGGACTCTTGAGTTCACCTACTAAATCTCTCTTAAAACCACACTTCCACTTCTCCACATTCCATTGTAAGGGTTCTGGTCCAGGCCTTCATCATCTCTCTTCTCAACCACTATAATTGGTGTTTTCTTTCCATTCATTTCTTTATATTATGGCCAGTGTATTCTGATCATGACACTCCTCTGCATTCACCAGTGTAGCTCCTCCACAATCAGTCATTCATTGTGGACAATGCTTCTCTTTTATCCATATGTACAGGTTTGTTATATGGGTATATTGTGTGATGCTAAGGTTTGGAGTATAAATGGTCCTGTCACCTAGGTAGTGAGCATAGTACCCAATAGGTAATTTTTCAGCTCTTTCCCCCCTCCCTCTCTCTCCACTCTAATAGTCTCCAGTGTCTGTTGTTCCCATCTTTTTGTCCCTGTGTACACAATATTTAGCTCCCACTTATAAATGAGAACATGTGGTATTTGGTTTTCTGTTCCTGCATTAATTCTCTTAGGATAATGACCTCCAGCTGCATCCATGTTGCAAAGGATGTGATTTCATTCTTTCCTAGTGGCTGCATAATATTCCATCGTGTACATGTACTACATTTTCTTTATCCAGTCTACTGTTGATGAGCACCTAGAGTGACTCTATGTCTTTACTATTGTGAATAGTGCTGTGATTAGCATGTGAGTGCATGTGTCTTTTTGGCAGAACAACTTATTCCTTTGGGTATATACCCAGTAATGGGATTGCAAATGCTGCCATAGTATTCCATTATTTTCCTTTCATCTGACTCATCAAACTGTTTTAGTTGTTTGTTCAGTTACCTCTTTTAGACCATGAGCTGCATCTTATTTATTTCTATGTGTCTATCACCCAACATAAGTATCGAATATTGATTATATGAAAGAACAATGAATATTTAAATGAGCCAACTGACTTCTACCAATTCTACATGCTTCCTACCTTTGTAAAATAACTCTAGCTGGTGGAGAGAGAGTGGGAAAATGCCAGATAGGAGACAGGATTAACAGGCAGCTCCCACTGAGACACACAGAACAGCATATGGAGACTCACATTGTGAACTTTTGCTCCAAGAACCACCACAGGAACACATCAGGAAAACTGAAAGAATTCACAGACCCTTTGAAAGAAGCAGCATACCGCTGCAAACGCTACGTGAGTTCCCACCATGTGAGAGGAGGAAAAGTCTGCCTCTGCACCCACATCCCACTGGGAACCTGAAAATCCTGAAAATCCAGGTCATAGGAGATTTAACCGTACCTAGAGCTGAGACGGATTTAGGGAGCTGAGTGAAATATAAAAGTAGAAGAAGTAGTGGGAAGAGCCTTATAGGCACTCCAGGTCCTCAGCTAGAGTCCAGGGAAGCCATTCCTGGCCTTATCTCACAGGTGTCTTTGGGGAAGGGAAGGCAGCCAGCGGAATTGGGGAGGGGCCACAGAGTAAAGGAAAATCCTAGCTGAACTTTGTAATAATTTTGACTAAGCACGAATTTTCCTGATTAGAATCTAGGGTTGGGGAGTGAACAGGAAGTGCAGATACAAGTGCGGAAGCTGTAGCCAAAGGTGCAGGCAGGTGGGGAGGGGCAAAGCCTGAGAGCCCTGCTTGCTTTCTCAGCAGGGAGGCTTGTAGCCTGGGGCAAGATCTCAGCCCTGCTTGCCAGCTGCTGGATATAAACTCAGTGCTGTTATCCAGGCATGGCAGGAGCGAGACTGGCCTTGCTGGGAGCTGGATGATACCTGTCATTGCTGACTTTCCCTGCCTCCCTGATGACCTGTATGGTGCAGCAGAGGCAGGCATAATCTCCCTGGGAACATAGCTCTATTGGCCTGAGAACTACCCTCCATCCCCCTCAGTGGCTGCAGCAAATCCTACCCAAGGAGAGTCTGAGTTCAGACCCACCTAACCCTGTCTCCACCTGATGTTTTTCCTCTACCCATCCTAGTAGCCAAAGACAAAAGACATAAACTCTTGGGAGTTCTATGGCCCTGCCCATCGCCTGAGAAAGCAGAGCACTTATCCTTGCCTATGTAGGGCAAGGTTATATCCCCCTTCTACTACTGTAGCAAGTGCTCTCTTGAAAGCACCACCTCCTGGCAGGAGACCAACCACCTCAAGTTATTATAGCAACTCATAACAGAACCCTGCTCGAAAGAAGGAGAAAACAACAGCTAATTCCACCACCTGCAATACCCTGGCTAACCAGAGGTCCTGAGTCTGTCTATGTGACAGCTTCACAGCTAGCATAACCAACATTTGAGAAAAACAGTGCACTAAACAAAACTAAAACCAAGGACTCCCACAGAGTCCACTTTACTCCCCTCCCACTTCTACCAGAGCAGGTGCTGGTGTCCATGCCTAGGATACCTGAAGACGGATCACATCACAGGACTCTTTGCAGACATTCCCCAGCACCAGCCAGAGCCTATTAGGCCTACTGGGTGGCTATACCCAGAAAGGCAATAACAATCACTGCAATCTGTCTCTTAGGAAGCCCCAAATCTAGGGGAAGGGGGAGAGCACCATGTCAAGGGACCACCCTGTGGGACCAAAAAAAATCTGAACAGCAGCTCTTGAGTTCCAGATCTTTCCACTGAAGCAGTCTCCCAAAATAATAAGGAACCAGAAAAGGAATTCTGGTAATATGACAGAATGTGATCCCCAAAAGATCACAAGCTACCCAGCAATGAATCCAAACCAAGAAAAAATCTCTGAATTGCTAGATAAAGAATTCAGAAGGTTGATTATTAAGCTACTCTAGGAGGCACCAGAGAAAGGTGAAAACCAACTTAAAGAAATTAAAAAAACAATGCAGGATATGGATGAAAAAGTCTCCAGAGAAATAGATATTGTAAACAAAAGATAATCACAACTTCTGGAAATGAAAGACACACTTAGAGAAATGCAAAATACACTGGAAAGTTTCAACAATAGAATTGAACAAGTAGAAAGAACTTCAGAACTTGAAGACAAGGCTTTGAATTAACCATCTGACAAAGACTAAGAAAAAAAGAATTAAAAAAATGAACGAAGCCTCCAAGAAATTTGAGATTATGTTAAACGACCAAACATAATAATTGGTATTCCTAAGGAAGAAGAAAAATCTAAAACTTTGGAAAACTTATTTGAGGGAATAATCAAGGAAAACTTCCCTAGTCTTGCTAGAGATCTAGACATCCAAATATAAGAAGCTCAAAGAACATCTGGGAAATTCATTGCAAAAAGATCATGACCTAGGCACATAGTCATCAGGTTATCTAAAGTCAAGACAAAGGAAAGAATCTTAAGAGCTGTGATGCAAAAACATCAGGTGACCTATAAAGGAAAACCTATCAGATTAATGGCAGATTTCTCAGCAGAAACCCTACAAGCCAGAAGGGATTGGGGTCCTGTCTTTAGTTTCCTTAAACAGAATAATCATCATCCAAGAATTTTGTATCCAATGAAACTAAGCTTCATAAATGAAGGATAAACTCTTTTTCAGAGAAATGCTGAGAGAACTTGCCACTACCAAGCCAGTACTACAAGAAATGCTAAGAGAAGTTCTAAATCTTGACGCAAAACCTCAACATACACCAAAATAGAACCTCCTTAAAGCATAAATCTTACAGGGCCTATAAAACAATAACAAAATGAAAAAAACACAAGGTATTGAGGCAACAACTAGCATGATGAATAGAGCAGTACCTCATATCTCAATACTAGCATTGAATGTAAATGGCCTAAATGCTCCACTTAAAAGATACAGAATGGCAGAATGGATAAAAATCCACCAACCAAGTATCTGCTGTCTTCAAGAGACTCACCTAACACATAGGACTCACATAAACTTAAGGTAAAGAGGTAGAAAAAGATATTCCATGCAAATGGAAACATAGAAATCAAAAGCAAGCAGGAGTAGCTATTCTTATATCAGCCAAAACAGACTTTAAAGCAACAACAGTTAAAAAGGACAAAGAGGTTGTTTGTTTTTCTTGTAAATTTGTTTGAGTTCTTTTGTAGGTTCTGGAGAGCAATTCTTTGTCAGGATGAGTAGATTGCAATTTTCCCATTCTGTAGGTTACCTGTTCACTTGATGGTAGTTTCTTTTGTTGTGCAGAAGCTCTTAGTTTAATGAGATCCCCTACTTCATCACCCCTGGCTTTTAAGCCGCCGCCAAGTTTCTGGTGTTTTAGACATGAAGTCTCTTTGCCCATGCCTATGTCCTGAATGGTACTACCTGGCTCTCCTAGATTTTGTATGGTATTAGGTCTAACATTTAAGTTCTAATCCATCTTGAATTAATTTTTGTGTAAGGAGTAAGGAAAGGATCCTAGTTTCAGCTTTCTACTTATGGCTAGCCAATTTTCCTGCAGCACCATTTATTAAATAGGAATCCTTTTTCTTTCCCCATTCTTGTTTCTCTTGTGGTTTGACAAAGATCAGATGGCTGTAGATGTGTGGTATTATTTCTGAGGACTCTTGTTCTGTTCCATTGGTCTATATCTCTGTTTTGGCAAGTACAAAAAAGTGGGCAAGTTGATATGAACAGACATTTCTCAAAGAAGATATCTATATAGCCAACAGACACATGAAAAAATGCTCATCATCACTGGCCATCAGAGAAATGCAAATCAAAAACTACAATGAGATACCATCTCACACCAGTTAGAATGGCAATCATTAAAAAGTCAGGAAACAACAGGTGCTGGAGGAGGATGTGAGAAATAGGAACGCTTTTACACCGTTGGTGGATTGTAAACTAGTTCAACCATTATGGAAAACAGCATGGCTTATTCCTCAAGGATCTAGAACTAGATGTACCATGATCCAGCCATCCCATTACCGAGTATATACCCAAATATAAATTCATGCTGCTATAAAAAGACACATGCACACGTGATGTTTATTGCAGCACTATTCACAATAGCAAAGACTTGAATCAACCCAAATGTCCATCAGTGACAGATTGGATTAAGAAAAATGGCACATATACACCATGGAATACTATGCAGCCATAAGCAAAAGGATGATTTTGTCCTTTGTAGGACATGCAGCTGGAAACCATCATTCTTAGCAACTATCACAAGAACTGAAACTAAACACCGCGATAAGTGTTCTCACTTCTTTATAGGTGGGGAACTGAACAATGAGATCACCTGACTCAGGACGTGTGAACATCACACACCGTACCCATCACATGAGGAGGAGGGATCGCATTGGAGCAAGTACCTGATGTAAACACGAGCTGATGGGTGCAGCACACCAACACGGCACAAGTAGCATACATATGTAAATAAAAAACCTGTATCGTTATAATATACAAAATTTGCTAACTTAAAGTATAATAATAATAAATTAATTAAAAAAAAAAAAAAAAGGACAAAGAGGAACATTATATTATGATAGAAGAATTAGTCCAGCAGGAAAATATCACAATTCTAAATATATATGCACCTAACACTGAAGCTCCTAAATGTACAATTACTACTAGACCTAAGAAATGAGATAGATGGCAACACAATAATAGTGAGGGACTTCAGTACTCCACTGATAGCACTAGACAGGTCGTCAAGACAGAAAGTCAACGGAAAACCAGTGGTCTTAAACTATACCCTAGAACGAATGGACTTAACAGATATTTACAGAACATTCCACCCAACAACTGCAGAATATACATTCTTTTCATCAACCCATGGAACATTCTCCAAGATAGACTATAAGATAGGCCACAAAATAAGTCTCAATAAATTTAAGAAAATTGAGCTGGGCATGGTTGCATTATCCCAGCCACTTTGAAATTAGATTCCTATAATCCCAGCACTTTGGGAGGCCAAGGCGGGTAGATCACCTGAGGTCAGGAGTTCAATAACAGCCCGATCAATATGGTGAAACCCCATCTGTACTAAAAATACAAAAATTAGCTGGGTGTTGTGGTGTGTGCCTGTAGTCCCAGCTACTTGGGAGGTTGAGACAGGAGAATTGCTTGAACCTGGGTGGCAGAGGTTGCAGTGAGTTGAGATCATGCCATTGCACTCCAGTCTGGGTGACAGAGCAAGATTCCATCTCAAAAAAAAAAAAAAAAAAGAAAATTTAAATTATATCAAGTACCTCTTTCTCAGACCACAGTGGAATAAAATTGGAAATTAATTCCAACAGGACCCCTCAACATGGAAATGAAATAATCTGCTCCTGAATGATCTTTGGGTCAACAATGAAATCAACATAGACATTAACAAATTCTTTGAACTGAATGATAATATAGTGATAACTGATCAAAACCTCTGGGATACAGCAAAAGCGATGCTAAGAGGAAAGTTCATAGCAACTAAATGTCTACATCAAAAAGTGTGAAAGAGCACAAATAAGCAGTCTAAGGTCACTTCAAGGAACTGGAGAAACAAGAACAAACCAAACCCAAACCCAGCAGAAGAAATGAAATAAAGATTGGAGTAGAACTAAATGAAGCTGAAACAAACATGAAAAGGCAAAAGATAAATGAAACAAAACTTGGTTCTTTAAAAAGATAAACAAAATTGATAGATTAGTTTAACCAAGAAAAAGAAGAGAGAAGATCCAAATAAGCTTAATCTGAAATGAAATGGGAGATATTACAACTGATACTACAGATATACAAGAGATTATTCAAGGCTACTATGAACACCCTTATGGCTACAGACTAGAAAACCTAGGGGAAATGGATAAATTCCTGGATATATACAACCTCCTATGTTAAACCAGGAAGAAATAGAAACTCTGAACAGACCAATAACAATTAGTGAGATTGAAACAGTAATTAAAAAATTGCCAACAATAAAAAGTCCAGGAACAGATGGATTTACAGCTGAATTCTATTAGACATTCAAAGAAGAATTGCTACCAATCCTACTGAAATGATTCCAACAGAGAAAGAGGGAATCCTCCCTAAATCATTCTGGGAAGCCAGTATTCTCTAATACCAAAACCAGGAAAGGACATAAAAAAAAAAAAAAAAGAAAACTACAGACCAATATTCCTGATTAACATAGATGCAAAAATCCTTAACAAAATGCTAGCTAACTGAATCCAATAGCATATCAAAAAGATAAATGCACCGTGATCAAGTGGATTTCGTACCAGGGATGCAGGATTGGTTTAACATATGCAAATCAATAAATGATCTTTGGGTCAACAAGGAAATCAACATAGACATTAACAAAGGTCTGTAGTTTTCTTTTTTATATACCACATAAACAATTGAAAACAAAAATTGTATGATCATCTCAATAGATGCAGAAAATGCATTTGACAAAATTCAGCATCGCTTTATGATTAAAACCCTTAGCAAAATCAACATTGAAGGGACATACCTTAAGGTAATAAAAGCCATCTATAGCAAACCCACAGTCAACATTATACTGAATGGGGAAAAGTTGAAAGCATTCCCCCTGAGAACCGAAACAAGAAAAGGAAGCCCATTTTCATCACTTCTATTCAACATAGTACTGGAAGTCTTAACCAGAGCAATCAGACAAGACAAAGAAATAAAGGGCATCCAAATTGGTAAAGAGGAAGTCAAATTGTCACTGTTTACTGATGACAGAATCGAATACTTAGAAAACCCTAAGAACTCATCCAAAAAGCTCCTTATAGAGTCCGGATATTAGATCTTTGTTCGAAGCATAGTTTGCGAAAATATTTTCTTCCGTTCTGTAGCTTGTCTATTTACTCTGTTGATAGTTTCTTTTGATGTGCAGTTTGCAATCGCTTTTGGTGCCTTTGTCATGAAATCTTTGCCAGGGCCTACATCCAGAATGGTATTTCCTGGGTTATCTTCCAGGGTTTTTATAGTTTTAGGTTTTACATTTAGGTCTTTAATTCACCTTGAGATGATTTTTGTATATGGTGTAAAGAAGAAGTCCAGCTTCAATCTTCTGCATATGGCTAGCCAGTTATGCCAGCACCATTTATTGAATAGGGAGTCCTTTCCTCATTGCTTGTTTTTGTCAACTTTGTTGAAGATCAGATGGTTGTAGATGTATGACTTTATTTCTAGGCTCTCTATTCTGTTCCATTGGTCTATGGTCTGTTTTTGTACTAGTACCTTGCTGTTTTGGTTATTATAGCCTTGTAGTATAAAGTCTGGTAACATGATGCTCCAACTTTGTTCTTTTTGCTTAGAATTTCCTTGGCCATTTGGGCTTTTTTGGGGTTCATATGAATTTTGAAATACTATTTTCTAATGTTGTGAAGAATGTCATTGGTAGTTTGACAGAAATAGCATTGAATCTGTAAATTGCTTTGGACAGTATGACCATTTTAACAATATTTGTTCTTCCTCTCCATGAGCATGGAATGTTTTTCCATTTGTTTGTGTCATCTCTGATTTCTCTGAGAAATTTACAATGATGATTTTGGACTTCTCATTGTAGAGATCTTTCACCTCCCTGGTTAGTTGTATTCCTAGGTATTTTTCTTTTTGTGGCTATTGTGCATGGCATTGTATTCTTGCTTTGGCTTTCAGCTTGGATGTTGTTGGTGTGTGGAAATGGTACTGTTTTTTTGTACATTAATTTTGTATCCTGGAACTTTGCTGAAGTTGTTTATCAGATTTAGGAGCTTTTGGGCAGAGACTATGGGATTCCTTAGGTATAGAATCATATTGTGTGCAAACAGAGATAGTTTGACTTCCTCTCTCCTTGGATTATGCTCCTGATTTTATAAAATTGATCAAATTATTAGAAAGTATAGAAAAAAGACTGGAAAGAGACTAAGTGCGGTGGCTCATGCCTGTAATCCCAGAACTTTGGAAGGCGAAGGCGGGCAGATCATCTGAGGTTAGGAGTTTGAGACCGGCCTGGCCAACATGGCGAAACCCCATCTGTACTAAAAATAAAAAATTAGCTGGATGTGGCAGCATGCACCTGTAGTCCCAGCTGCTCGGGAGGCTGAGGCACAAGAATTGCTTGAACTTGGGAGGCAGAGGTTGCAGTGAGCCAAGATTGCACCACTGCACTCCAGCCTGGGCGACAGAGTGAGACTCTGTTTCAAGAAAAAGAAAAAAAAATAAAGAAAAGACAAAAAACTGGAAAGAAAAATATTAAAGTTTTAAAAATGGTTTGTCTCTCATGTTGGTGGTATGAGTGATTTTTATTATCTTTTTTTTTGCTATATGTTCTTTTTTTTTGAGATGGAGTTTCTCTCTTGTTACCCATGCTGGAGTGCAGTGGTGTGATCTCGGCTTACTGCAACCTCCACCTCCCGGGTTCCAGTGATTATCCTGCTTCAGCTTGCCAAGTACCAGGGATTACGGGCATGTGCCACCATGCCTGACTAATTTTTGTATTTTTAGTAGAGACAGGGTTTTGCCATGTTGGCCAGGCTGGTGTTGAACTCTTGCCCTCAGGTGATCCGCCTGCGTTGGCCACCCAAAGTGCTGGGATTACAGGCATGAACCACTGTGCCTGGCCTATATATTCTTTTCTTACAATGATTATATATTGTTTTATGATTTAAAAATAAATTCTGCTAAAAATAAAGAATATATCTACTGTTTTGATGATCAGCTGCTGCTTTGCTATTTAGGGTCTGAGCATCAAAGCTGAAATTTTAATATTGATGTTTTAATCAAGGAAGAATAAGCCCATGGCAGATGTATCCTATAGGATTTGGGATTTACATATTGGACATGTTTTCCTGCATTTGTTTAGAAACATTTCCTCCTTTTTATTCTAGTAATTTAGATCTCACCTAATGGAATCTAGTAAATTAAATAAGCAAAAGATTATATATATTTTATATATATATTTTTCTTTCTTTCTGTGGCATTTGTTATAGCTGTTAAAAACAAAAGCACCACAAAGCTTAAAAGCTTAAATACTCATATTTGGTAGCTGGATTGTGGTATACCCTTTGTAGTCCTGTGGCTGTTTTTAGCATCACCATTTCCAGGGCAATCCTGATATGAATATATACTTGTTTTTGAAGGGAAAAGCTGAGAAGATTGTAGCACATTGTGCACAAATTCTCTCATGTAGTTGACCCTTAACAAAGATAAAGTGTCCCACTGCCCTATTTCATATTCACAGACCCTATATCAGGAATAGATTAATTATATTTATTTATTTATTTATTTATTTATTTGAGATAGCATCTCACTCTATCACTCAGGCTAGGGGCAGTGCAGTGGCACACTCTCAGCTCACTGCATTCTCCGTTCCCCAGGCTCAAGTGATTGATTTTCCCATCTCAGTCACCCTAGTCCTTAGACTCTGGTGGAGTATACCACCACATCCAGCTTTACTTGGTAGAGACAGCCCCCACCATGTTGTCCAGTCTGGTTTTGAACTCCTGAGCTTAAGCTGTCTGCCCACTTTGGACTCTCTGGGATTACAGGCATGAACCACTGCACTTGACCGGGAATAGATTAATTATAGAGCTGTATTCCAGAATGCTAGATAAAGAGAGGAAGTATGAAAAACATGTTCAACACAAACCAAAATAGTGTCAGTTAAAAAAGAAACAATAAAAACAAACCCTGAAAGCAACAATATATAGCTGGGAATGTTGGGACCTGGGGATGGGAATGCAAGGTTTAGATTGTGTTTAGCGGGAGAAAGGCAGATTCGTGTAAACATTTTAGAGTGGTTTTCCTTAGTCTGTTGGAGAATGAGCAAGCCTTTAGAATGTAAAAACATACTTTGGAATGCTACAGGATTCTGCCTCTAATTCTGTTATCTCTTAACTGAGAAAATAATATTGATAGAAAGTTACTTAAACTCTAATCATACTTTTAAATAAATCCATATTTCGCTAACTATGACATTATCTATATGCCATCTATATCTATTTGAAGAGTGGGAATTAGTCTAATGTAGATTTCCCCAAACTATGGCTTGTGAACCAAATCTGGCCAGTCACCTGTTTTTTATGGACCACTAGCTAAGAATAGTTTTTACATTTTTAAATAGTTGGGAAGAAAAGACCAAGAATAGGCATATTGAATGTATGTATCTTGCAAAGCTTAAAATATTTACTCTGTGGCCACTGTACTCCAGCCTGGGTGACAGAGCGAGACTCTGTCTCAAAAAAGAAAAAAAAAAGAAATATAGTTGATTCTCTGTCTAGGGGGATTTCATGATCAACCTCCCTTCCTCCTCATTGTTTTTCTGCCTGTTGGTATCTTCATTAAAAGATGAAGCCTTGCAGTCTTCAATTTAAGGTAAAATACAGAAAGGCAAATGTATGAGCTTGTTAAAACAGATTTAAACAGTTATTAAGCAATGAATAGAAGTGATTATATCTGCCCTGGTTCTCATTTACAGGTGTGGTTGAAGAGAACAAGAGAGCACATTGGGTCTAAAAATGTGTATCTGTATTTTGGGCTAGAAATTTGGGAGGTTAGAGATCTTCATTAGTGGGTGAGAGTCAAGAGAAAGCTAAAGACAAAGGAAAAATTTCAAAGCTGTGACTTGATTCACCCTTCTTATATACCTGAGTCCCAGAACTTCTTTTTTTGCCTACATATTTCCTAAGAATTGGAGCCCTGAAGCCTATTCTGTCTATGTGGCTTTGAAATTAACTAAAGCTTTCTTCTCTGGGCAAAAAAGTGGATTCTGTGGCCTACCTATTGGTCTTAATTTCTCTTATTTTTATGTGAATCTAGATATGCCCAGTACAAATTCAGCCTGGTTATCTGAACCACTGCACCTGATGATTCCAGTTGTTGTACATCTTGAACTTTTCTTGACCATGTTATTCCTGACCAGGTTCTGAAATATGATTTCGTGAAGTAAGCATAGTTACACACTGGTCACAAAGTCCTTGTGCATGCCAGTTGAACTCATGTCTGCATCCCTGTATTAGTCCATTCTCATGCTGCTAATAAAGGCATACCTGAGGCTGGGTAATTTTTAAAGGAAAGAGGTTTAATTAACTTACAGTTCAGCATGGCTGGGGAGGCCTCAGGAAACTTACAATTGTCATGGAAGGGGAAACAAACACATCCTTTTTCACATGATGGCAGGAAGGAGGAGTGCAAAAGGGGGAAAAGCCTTTTATAAAGCCATCAGATCTCACGAAAACTCACTCACTATCATGAGAACAGCATGAGGGTAACCACCTCCCGTGATGAAATTACCTTTCACCTGGTCCCTCCTATGACGCATGGAGATTATGGGAACTACAATTCAAGATAAGATTTGGGTGGTGACAGAACTAAATCATATGAGTCCCCCTCCATTCTCCACATAGATTCTACTTTTTTCTCATTTTCTTTTGGAAGTCTTTCATTTTAATAATTGGAAGTCATTGGAGCAGACCCTGCTACTGTTTATAGGTCTTTGACTATTGTCAAGTAGAATATTTGTGTATGGATATTATGGCCACTATCAGGCCTTTATTAGAGACTGTTTTGATGACATGTAATTGGCAACACAGAAAATGTTCAGAGGACATGCGGAAATTTTAAACTTTGGGCAGAGAAAGGAAGGAGATTTGTACTTAGCAGAATAGGGGACTTTATGGCCACTCTTTAATTTTCTAGGCCTCAAAAACACCATTTAGGTGTCCTGGCAACTCAATAAAAGAAGGCAACTGTCTCTTAAGTAGCTAGGTAGAATCTACTAATTTATTGTTTGTTATT
The DNA here is from genome assembly GCF_008728515.1 of Papio anubis. Taxonomy (NCBI): domain Eukaryota; kingdom Metazoa; phylum Chordata; class Mammalia; order Primates; family Cercopithecidae; genus Papio; species Papio anubis. Next base: position 37,867,118 of record NC_044978.1, on the reverse strand, counting down.
AAGTTCATAAAGAGAATTATCTTTTTTATTCTTGGATTGTATTGAGGTCAACCATTCTCAAAACAAAAAACAAACAAACAAAAAAGGACTTTGGACAGCCTGCCTGGGTTTGAATCCTGACCCCTGCCCCTTGTCACTTGGGGCAAGTTACTTATCTTCTCCCTGCCTCAGTTTCTTCAGTGATAAAGTAGGGAAAGTAATAGTATACATACCTCATAGGGTTGTTGTGAGGACTATATTTATTTATATGTCAAGTAATTTAAGCAGCGCAGGCCACATTGTAACTGCTATTGAAGCCTAAGGTACTGTTAATAGTATTCATTGTGGTCTTAGAGTTAAGGCCCTAATCTAGCCATAGGTATTTTTAGATCATTCCAGGAAATATGTTCAGACATTTCCAGGAAAAAAGCCTAATCCTAATTCTTTGAAATACCTTAAATCAGAAAGATAAATTAAATTGTTGGAGGTGTTAAATTATATATTTTTCAGATAGGTTACTCACCACGGACACACCAGCATATACTTTTATGTTTAAAGTATTTTTAGCTGACAAAAATTGCCGATGCACTGAAAAGTACTGCTGTGTTGGTTAAAATGGCACTCGTTTAAATTCAGGTTTCACTGTACGAATATTGATTTGCTGAAAAGCATAGGAGTGAAGCTCCCTGTGGGATTTAGATTGGGCATAGATAACAAAATACTCTGTTTGAATTTTGGTGATATCAGCAGTAGTAAAGGCAATATAAATACCCACATTTAGGTTATTTTATAAAATAAGCTTGCCATGTATGGAGGGGGCAATTTTCCATCACTTTGTTAGGTAGACATGAGTTCAGAAGATTAGACATTTTAAATAAACATACTTATACTATTTGGATGTATAGAAACAGACATACAGAACTCTCAAATGAAATTTGCTTTCCTAAAATACCAACAGAAATTCCTAAAACTCTATCTTCACATTTATCTTCAAAATGACCTATTTTTTTATGTATGTTTATAATCAAGTGCATCTGTGTTAATATGTTTGTGTTCATATGTAAAAGAAATTACTTGAGGTAGTAAATGAAGTTAGGAAAGAGATTATGGATTTCTTTTTTCTTTTTTAAATAAAAATACAGCTCCGTTCTCTAAAAATGTTTTTCTTTAAACACACCAGAAAATGTGAGCAGCATTCTGCCTGTTGATTTTATTAAAGGATGAAACAGATGCTCCATTGATCCTTGATATGGTTATTTCTGTGGCTAGTTTTCTACATGAGGGGAAACCGTTTGATTAATTACCATTAACTGTGACATATCCTGTGGGTAGTGAAATTTTGTGTGTGTATTTTCTCTTTTTTGAATAAATTAGTAGCTGTGTAAACAGGTTCCAGTAAAGTTGTATGCCAGAACGCTTAGTGGAAAATAAATGCATTTTCTATAAAAGTATAGGATGGCAGTGTTGTCAAGTACTTAGGTGGTACTCAGAGATGTAGTGGCCTGCCACTGTCTGTAGGATCTGAATCTTTGTCTTTTGTGGGGAGCTTGTGTTAGGTCCCGGTAGTGCCTGTACATCATCAAGGTGTTTACTTAGGCTAAGACCTCCACTCTGTTGCCACTAATACTAGTGTGAATATGAAGCCATTCCAAGATTATATTGCTTTGATTTTGGTAACCCCTGCTCTTGGCTGTCTGGTCACTCAGGGCATCATTGTTGCTGTTTATTAGATTAGTGCTTCCTAAATTGGGGTAAGAATATAACTTGATGCGCTTGTGCACACTTTTTTCTTATTTGATTTTTAAAAAATGCGATACGTGGCCAGGCGCAGTGGCTCACGCCTGTAATCTCAGTACTTTAGGAGACTGAGGCAGGTGGATTGCCTGAGGTCAGAAGTTCAACACCAGGAATTAAGCATTGGCTGTTGAGTTATTCTCACATTCTTTGGTTAACTTTGCTTATTTTCAAAATAGATTTGAAGCTGACAATAAAACACAAAAATACAATTGAACTATTATTACAAGGATAAAATTATATGTTAAGATGGAGAAAACAGTTGTATTAGAAGGCTAGTCCTGTCAAGTATTAATAATTCCCCTGGTCGGAAGAAGTTGAATCCCTGAATAGACCAATAACAGGCTCTGAAATTGAGGCAATAATTAATAGCCTACCAACCAAAAAAAGTCCAGGACCAGATGGATTCACAGCTGAATTCTACCAGAGGTACAAGGAGGAGCTGGACCATTCCTTCTGAAACTATTCCAATCAATAGAAAAAGAGGGAATCTTCCCTAACTCATTTTATGAGGCCAACATCATCCTGATACCAAAGCCTGGCAGAGACACAACAAAAAAAGAGAATTTTAGACCAATATATCTGATGAACATCGATGCAAAAATCCTCAATAAAATACTGGCAAACCGGATCCAGCAGCACATCAAAAAGCTTATCCACCATGATCAAGTGGGCTTCATCCCTGGGATGCAAGGCTGGTTCAACATATGCAAATCAATAAACGTAATCCAGCATATAAACAGAAGCAAAGACAAAAACCACATGATTATCTCAATAGGTGCAGAAAAGGCTTTTGACAAAATTCAACAGCCCTTCATGCTAAAAACTCTCAATAAATTCGGTATTGATGGAACGTATCTCAAAATCATAAGAGCCATTTATGACAAACCCACAGCCAATATCATACTGAATGGGCAAAAACTGGAAAAATTCCCTTTGAAAACTGGCACAAGACAGGGATGCCCTCTCTCACCACTCCTATTCAACATAGTGTTGGAAGTTCTGGCTAGGGTAATCAGGGAAGAGAAAGAAATAAAGGGTATTCAGTTAGGAAAAGAAGAAGTCAAATTGTCCCTGTTTGCAGATGACATGATTGTATATTTAGAAAACCCCATCGTCTCAGCCCAAAATCTCCTTAAGCTGATAAGCAACTTCAGCAAAGTCTCAGGATACAAAATTAATGTGCAAAAATTACAAGCATTCTTATACACCAGTAACAGACAAACAGAGAGCCAAATCATGAATGAACTTCCATTCACAATTGCTTCAAAGAGAATAAAATACCTAGGAATCCAACTTACAAGGGATGTAAAGGACCTCTTCAAGGAGAACTACAAACCGCTGCTCAGTGAAATAAAAGAGGACATAAACAAATGGAAGAACATACCATGCTCATGGATAGGAAGAATCAATATCATTAAAATGGCCATACTGCCCAAGGTAATTTATAGATTCAATGCCATCCCCATCAAGCTACCAATGAGTTTCTTCACAGAATTGGAAAAAACTGCTTTAAAGTTCATATGGAACCAAAAAAGAGCCCGCATCTCCAAGACAATCCTAAGTCAAAAGAACAAAGCTGGAGGCATCACGCTACCTGATTTCAAACTATACCACAAGGCTACAGTAACCAAAACAGCATGGTACTGGTACCAAAACAGAGATATAGACCAATGGAACAGAACAGAGTCCTCAGAAATAATACCACACATCTACAGCCATCTGATCTTTGATAAACCTGACAAAAACAAGAAATGGGGAAAGGATTCCCTATTTAATAAATGGTGCTGGGAAAATTGGCTAGCCATAAATAGAAAGCTGAAACTGGATCCTTTCCTTACTCCTTATACAAAAATTAATTCAAGATGTATTAAAGACTTAAATGTTAGACCTAATACCATAAAAACCCTAGAAGAAAACCTAGGTAATACCATTCAGGACATAGGCATGGGCAAGGACTTCATGTCTAAAACACCAAAAGCAATGGCAACAAAAGCCAAAATTGACAAATGGGATCTAATTAAACTAAAGAGTTTCTGCACAGCAAAAGAAACTACCATCAGAGTGAACAGGCAACCTACAGAATGGGAGAAGATTTTTGCAATCTACTCATCAGACAAAGGGCTAATATCCAGAACCTACAAAGAACTTAAAGAAATTTACAAGGAAAAAAACAAACAACGCCATCAAAAAGTGGGCAAAGGATATGAACAGACATTTCTCAAAAGAGGACATTCATACAGCCAACAGACACATGAAAAAGTGCTCTTCATCACTGGCCATCAGAGAAATGCAAATCAACACCACAATGAGATACCATCTTACACGAGTTAGAATGGCAATCATTAAAAAGTCAGGAAACAACAGGTGCTGGAGAGGATGTGGAGAAATAGGAACACTTTTACACCGTTGGGATTGTAAACTAGTTCAACCATTATGGAAAACAGTGTGGCAATTCCTCAAGGATCTAGAACTAGAAGTACCATTTGACCCAGCCATCTCATTACTGGGTATATACCCAAAGGATTATAAATCATGCTGCTATAAAGACACATGCACACGTATGTTTATTGCAGCGCTATTCACAATAGCAAAGACTTGGAATCAACCCAAATGTCCATCAGTGACAGACTGGATTAAGAAAATGTGGCACATATACACCGTGGAATACTATGCAGCCATAAAAAAGGATGGGTTTGTGTCCTTTGTAGGGACATAGATGCAGCTGGAAACCATCATTCTCAGCAAACTATTGCAAGAACAGAAAACCAAACACTGCGTGTTCTCACTCATAGGTGGGAACTGAACAATGAGATCACTTGGACTCAGGAAGGGGAACATCACACACCGGGGCCTATCACGGGGAGGGGGTAGGGGGGAGGGGGGAGGGATTGCATTGGGAGTTACATCTGATGTAAATGACAAGTTGATGGGTGCTGACGAGTTGATGGGTGCAGCACACCAACATGGCACAAGTATACATATGTAACAAACCTGCATGTTATGCACATGTACCCTAGAACTTAAAGTATAATAAAAAAGAAAAAAAATAATTACCCTGGTCTAAGAAAGGAACTGGATAGTATATCATTTTAGATTAAGATTTCTGATAAGTGCCATAATTTAATATCGTTGATTGAAAGCAAGCTGCTACTATATAAGGAAAGTTAAAGAATTTATGTTAAGTATTATTACCCTAATGGCGGATTATCTCACCATTGCACAGAGGTGGGCTGCAGTTACATCTATAGGCAGGTTTCTTACTCCCATATAGATTGGTAATATGACATTCACTTTTAGTTTCCTGCTATTTATATTCCATCTTGTCCTCCCTCAAAATTGAGGTAGTGAAGAGAAAGGTAAGATAAGAAAGATAAAACTGTCAAGGTGAAAATAAGGGAATATAATAAGCTAAAACCCATGGAAATGCTTTAACAAGGTCTGCCCTGTTTCTGGCTATAGATCATAAATTTGTATCTAAGCTTTGTAGGAACAGCTGGATCAAATAAAGGGAGACACAAATTGAAACCTCACATCGATGTAACAGCAGGTATCCTGAGGGGGCTAAGCCTCATTGAGGTTGAAGTTAGATTCTGAGTTTATATATAATAATTTGTTTATCCATTCATCTGTTGATGGACATTTGGATCAACAACTTTTTGGTTGTGAATCATGCTGTTATGAACGTTCACAAACAAGTATTTGCTAGAGTACCTGTCCAGTTCTTTCAGATATATAGCTAGGACTGGAATTGCTAGGTTATGTGGTAATTCTGTATTTAGCTTTTTGAGGAACCACCAAACTTTTTCACAATGACTACACTATTTTAATATTTAATACATTATTTAATAGAAACACCAATGTACAAGCGTTTCTATTTCTCCATATCCTCACTAACACTTGTTATTTTCTGTTTTCTTAAATTTAAAATTTTAATTTTTAAGTTATGGCGTATAAAGTGGGTATAAAGTGTTAACGGTTTTCATTTGTATTTCTTTGATAATCAAAAATTTTGAACATTTTTTCATGTTTTTTTCCATTGGTCATTTGTATATCTACTGTGGGGAAATGTCTATTCAAGGTCCTTTGCTTATTTTTGAATTGAATTGTTGGTCATTTTGTTGGTAAGTTGTAAGAGTTTTTTTTTTTTTTTTTTTAAATATATTCTGGGTACTAAACCTTTATTAGAAAACCTGGTTCTCAACAAAAACTACAAAGCCTACAAAGAAACACAAAATATGGCCATTCATAGGAAAAACAGAAATGGACAGAAACCATCTATGAGAAAGTCCAAATATTAGACTTATTAGACAAAGACTTTAAATTGTGTATGCTGAGAGAGCTGAAAGAAACCATGGATAAAGAACTAAAGGGGCCAGGCACAATGGCTCATGCCTGTAATCCCAGCATTTTGGTAGGTCAATGTGGGAGGATCACTTGAGCCCAGGAATTTGAGACCAGTCTGCGCAACATAGGGAGAATTTGTCTTTAAAAAAAAAAAAAAAATTAGCTAGGTAGTCTTAACTACTGGGGAGGCTGAGGTGGGAGGATTGTTTGAGCCTAGAAGATCAAGCCTGTAGTGAGCTGTGATCATGCCACTGTGCTCTAGCCTGAGTGATAGAACAAGACCCCATCTCAAAACAAACAAACCAACAAAAAACAAAGCAAAACAAAAAAAGAACTAAAGGAAATCAGGAGAACAATGCATGACCAAATAGGTAATATCAGTAAAAAAATAGAAATTATAAAGTGCAACCACATAGAAATTCAGGAACTGAAAGATGCAAGAGCTGAAGTGAAAAATTCAGTAGAGGGATTCAAAAGAAGATTTGAGCAGGTGGAAGAAAGAATTAGGAAACTTTCAGATAGGGCAACAGGAACCACTCAGTCTGAGGAGTAGAAAGCAAAAAGAATGAAGAAAAATGAGCAGAGCCTAAGGGACCTATGGGATACCATCAAACCTAAAACATGCATTATGGGACTCCTAAAAGGAGAAGAGAAGGAGAAAGGGGCAATGTGCTAGACATTGAGTACAGAAGGAGAGTTTCATTTGTGGCCATTCAGTTTATTATTAATGTTCTTGAACAATATATAATTTTGTGTTCAATTCATAGCAGGCGAGGACAACTAAAAACACATTGTTGGGTGCAGACCAGAGTGCTAGAGAGGTGTCATTTGTCTGTCTTCGTGTGGTCCTTACATGGTTGATATTGGCCCATATTTTTAATACAGGTAAAGAAATGTAATGACCGTTATACTGAAACATCTGGTTTACTACATTAACTTCATAATCTTCTTCTGAGATTGGAATGGGCCCATTGTGTTTCTCCACATTTGCACCTTATTTGTCTTTGAGGAAACAAAAGTTTCACTGAAATTTTGTAACCAAATTACAGGTTCAGTTGCTCATCACTTGCAGAGTCTAATTAACAAGAGTGAGGTCTAGTATAAAGAAAGTGACTTTTTATTCCAAAGGTAGGTTGGGGGAAGAAGTACAGGCTCCTGCCTTATGGATACTGCTTTGCTTTTGGAGCAGAAAGCAGGGGCTTTTAAAGGGGGAACTTGGCATGAATGGCATACAGGGGAGGGAGTGAACAGGTGAGGGTCTGTGTGACTCACTTTGATACCTTATCTACCAGATGGTTGAGCTGGCGCCATCATGGGCAGAACTAGTTTTTAAAGTGGTTTTTGTCTCAGGATACTCTCCAGGTAGGAATGAGTTGTGTAGTGGGCATACTTTAGGTTGTAAATTGACTGTCATCTCTTGAGGCTGTCTCCTGGTGGGAGAGGTTTCTGGCTCTGGAGCTTCCAAGCACAGTTAGATAAGCTTGCTCTGTAGAAAGTATCTGGTGAAGGGAAGATAGAGGTTCTCATTGTATTTCTAAAGAGCCAAGTAGGAAGTAGGGAACAGGGGGAAAGGAGGAAAGAGAAAAGAAGAGAAAAAAATTTTTAAAAAGCCCCAACTCATTCTCTTTCTCTTAGAAAAATGGGGATACTTGGTTACAATCCCACAAATGAAAAAAATACTGAATTCTTCTGGCATGCTTATTCCTTTCAGGTTCCATTTAGTTCATTGCTTCTCCCCAAGTGTATTAGGACATACTAGGTTCCAAAGGCCTACTTTATTGTAACAACACCAGACTTTCTCTATAGCATAGACTGCCTGTGGGCAGATCTTAACCTTAAATTCTTTGTTCTTAGATCCTCCATCAATTCTGTTCCCATCCTTAGGAATCAGAATTCCACTCAGATTTACTTTGAATGCAGAACAATAGGAATGTCCCCTGGGTGCATGAATCCTAACTGTACAAAACCTAAAGATAAATGTTCTCCAACTCGTTATATGGTCATATTTGTACAAACAATAACCCAAAGAGAAAAATTCCTTACCAAATTAGCCTTACCAACAGTAACTTGAGATCAACTGTTCTAAACCTATTCCCTTTAGTCTGATGATTCTCCTCAATTATATTTTAAAGTATATATCTCCCTACATTTAATGGGAATAGCATCTCTCAGGGAAAATGTTTGCAACTCACTTATCCTCAAACATTTATCAGGAACAAGCTACAATGCCTGTACAGTTGGCTACTGATCACTTCCACACTGTGATTTTTTTTTCCTCTGGCTGTGATTTAGTAATACCAGCTTTGGAAAAATTCTAGGTTAGACTTAACATGAGTATCCCCTTCAGCGTGGAACACTGGGCCCTCAGTGGTTTATTAAGCCAGGTATTTAAGTGAATAGAAAAGAAAATTAGGACTGTATCCCTGGATACTTCCTCAGACAGTATATTAATCAGGATGTTTGACATTAAACATGATAGAAACCCAACTCAAACCTGTTTAAGCAAAACAAGATATTTATTAGCTCATCTAGCTGGGAAAAAAATTTATTTTATTTTGAGACAGAGCCTCACTCCGTTACCTAGGCAGGAGTGCAGTGGTGCGATCTCGGCTCACTGCAACCTCTGCCTCCTGGATTCCAGTGATTCTCTTGCCTCAGCCTCCTGGGTAGCTGGGATTACAGGCATGTGTCACCACACCTAATTTTTGTATTTTTAGGAGAGATGGGGTTTCACCCTGTTGGTCAGGCTAGTCTCAAACTCCTGACCGCAGGTAATCCACTCGCCTCGTCCTCCCAGCGTGCTGGGATTATAGGCAGGAGTCACTGTGCCCAGCCTGGGAAGAAATTTTAACTCATAAAATAGAAGAAAACTGTCAGGACTCTCCTATCAGAAAAATTCATTTGCTCTTGCCCATTACCCACCCACCCAGTCTCTATTTGTCTCTATTTGTCTCCTTGCTTCCCTTTCTTCTACTGTATGTATGTACTCCATGTGACACAGGAAAAAAGCTCCAGGCTATCAATTGTCCTGTACTTCTATCCTAAAAATGTAAATGTCTTACCCACTAGACTGTATCACAAACGTTCTAGGGAGGGGTCTCACTTGTCTAATGAGATCATTTGCTTCTCCCTGAACACATCACTGTAGCCTGGAAAATGGGAGTCTCTGATTAGCTAGGCGTGGGTCACATTACCTACCTTTGTGATGAGGAATGGAAGACAGGAATTGGGGAGGCTATAGATAAACATGATTATTGTCCTTACAAAACTACATGAAATAAGAAAGGAGTCCCCACATGGAAGGGGCTGCTACTACCAAATGGCAATGAGAGAAAAACATTCAGGACACCCATAATCATTACCTATTACTGTCTGCCATCGACTCCTTCCATGCAAAGGTGAAGTGGCCATTTATTCTGCTGTCATTGCTAGACTTCTTAAAATTTTTCAGAAGGGGACAGCAATCTGCCACTCAGATGACTACTGTGAAGCATATGAATATATTCTTGATCGGTAATTTTGAATAATTGAACCCTGAATGTTCATAGAAAGAGAAAAATCTTTAATTCTCTGCTGTTGAGTCTTTATCAAAAGCTTGGTTTTAATAAATAACATTCAAGTGGGCATGGTGTGAGCCTATAGTCCCACCTACTCAGGAGACTGAGAAGAAAGGATCACTTGAGACCAGGAGTTCAAGACCAGCCTTGGCAACATAGTGAAAATTTTTTAAAAATTCAAGGAAGATTGCACAAAAGATTTGCTGTCCATCTATAACTACTGGTTACATTCTAACAGCCAGTTTACCCTTCTTTTTTTTTGTTGTTGAATGATGTTGTGGGAAATGGGATAATGGAATTTTTTTTCTTGAGATAGGGTCTCGCTCTGTTGCCCAAGCTGGAGTACAGTGGCATGATCAAGGCTCACTGGAGCTTCGAACTCCTGAGCTCAAGTAATCCTCTCACCTCAGCCACCTGAGTAGCTGGGTCTACAGCACTTACCACCATGCATGGCTAATTTTTTCGTTTTTGTAGAGGTGGGTGTCTCACTGCATTGCCCAGGCTGGCCTCTAACATTCCCCCTGTCTTGGCCTCTCAAAGTGCTAGTATTACAGGTGTGAGCCACTGTGCCTGGCCTAAATGGGGGAAAGAAATTGACTTCAGTGGTGAGTAGGTAGAGAAGGACTATTTTTGGAACAAGATAGTTAATAAAATATTTACAATGACTGCAAGGCTACACTGAGTTTTCTATGAACTTTGTTAAGGAAGTATTTTCACTAAATAAAAAAAAAAGTATATTGCAGTATACTGTCTTAGTCTATTTATGTTGCTATAAAGAAATACCTGAGGCTGGGTTATTTATAAAGAAATGAGGTTGATTTGGCTCATGGTTCTATAGGCTGTAGAAGAAGCATGGCACCAGCATCTGCTTCTGATGAGGGCCTTGGGAAACCTCTACTCATTGTGAAAGGTGAAGGAAAGCTGGTATATGTGGAGGTCACATGGTAAGAGAGCAGAAGCAAGAGAAAGAGGGGAGGGAGTACCAGGCTCTTTTTAACAATCAGCTCTTGTGGGAACTAAGAGTGAGAAGTTATTCACTCCTAAGAAAATGGCACTAAGCCCTTCATCAGGGATCCACCCTCATGATCTGAGCACCTCCCACCAGGCCCCACCTCCAATATTGGGAATCAAATTTCAACATGAGATGGAGGGGACACATATCTAAACTATATCACGTACCTTCAAAGAGTGCTGAATTAACATAAAAATATGAAACCACTTATGTAATATGGGAAAAGATTTAGAATTGTAATTATTTTTAAAATGTATTTACAAACAACATTACTTCCTGCGATAGAGGACAGATCTTCCCATTTCAACAAAAAATAAATCAAATGTGACATTCCATTAGCACATAAGGCAAAAATGAGACTTCCATAATCTTGAACACGAGGTACTTGTTTCTAGTTGAGATTTCCTACCCAGAATAACACTGCTTCATTAAGTGATTCATTCCACTACCTCTATTTATGCTGTGAAAGCCTTTTCTCTGCCCCCCACGTTTTTTTTTGAGACAGGATCTCACTCTGTCACCCAGGTTGGAGTGCAGTGGCATGACCACAGATCACTGCAGCCTTGATCTCCCGGGCTCAAGTGATCCTCCCAGCTCAGCCTCCCAAGTATCAGGGACCACAGGCTTGCACCACCACACCTGGCTAATTTTTAAATTTTTTGTAGTGATGGGGTCTCGCTGTGTTGCCCAGGCTAGTCTCAAACCCCTGGGCTCAAACAATCCTCCTGCCTTGGCCTCCCAAAGTGCTAGGATTACAATAAGGAATGAGTGAGGAAAAAATGAGAAAATAAGAAAAAAATGTAAAAAGTTAGAACATGTTATCTATTATTTTTAACCTAGATTATTTTTTTCCCTCCTTCCATTTAATATGTGTATTTATTAGTATTTGATAGTTAAGGATTACCTAGTGGATTTTAATTTTCATATCATTATACATTGTCAAGTAGTGTGGCAGGTGATCTTAGATGCATATTGTATGTTGTAGGATATGCTTTCTTGGCTATTAAGTGAACAACGGCATCTATGCTGTTGTCCATATTTATTTCCAAAATTGTAATGACCCATAGAAAAACCCCCACTGCTCTCCTCATCCCCCACCTCCTCTTGATTTAAACACGCTGAGAACCACAGTTCTGTCCTCTGAGAGAGAGATGGAGATATTTACAGAGATAGAAGGGATCATGAACTGAAAAGAATGGTAAAGGCTAGTGCTTACCAGCGAGATTGTGTTATATATTATTTAAACAGGGGAGGTAAATGTTGCTGATCCTGGAAGCAGGAGTAGTACTGAACTTAGAGCCTCTTTCCTGAGGCATTTTGAATCTGAAGGATTCTGAGGAAGATGGAATATAGAATGGAAACTGAAGAGGCTATTTTGAGGTAAAGACTGGAGGAGGTGGTACAGGAAGACCAAGAAATCAGGCAGGCCTTACCCAGGAGGTTTATGAAAGGTTTGGAAGAGGCACAGAGATGGAACTAAGTAGATAAAGTAGGACTTATTGTAACAGGATTGCAGAATTTTACATGGCTCTGTGCTTTTGAATAACTCGATTTTTATTTAATCTTAGAATATCTCAGAGAGACACAATATTTACACATGGAAAACAACCTCTTTTGGAACTTAAGATCTGGAAAAGAACAAAGCAGGCGCAATAATTTGGGGAGAAAGATTTGTGGGACCTGCCTTCGTGTGCAGCCTAGTAACGTTGGGTGTACTGAGATCTGACCACTGGCCAGGGTTGTCTCCTTTGGTTGCTGGTTCTGGAATTGTTAGTCTCTTGCCTTGAGCTGGAATCTGGCCCATCTACAAGTTTCCCGTCAGAGCACAGGAGCTAGGAATACGTGGCTGTAGGTGGCCGCAGGCTGAAGCTATAGATAAATGATGACTGGTGAGAAAGAACAGGCTGCCTTCTTCTCGCCCTGTAGGTGAACAGTAGCACACCCTCCATCCCTAACCATTGTTTAAACCAAAAAAATCAGCAGTATACTTGCATAGAAAGGCTCTCAGAATCAAGGTTTGACACTTTTACTCTTGGAAGGCTTAGAATCACGGGCTTACCAAAAACAGGTAACTTGGATTTGGAACCTACTGAATCCTGGAACCAGGTAATGCTGGTTTCTTGGGATTGGCTTGACCCTGTCAGAGACAGAGCAGAGCAAACAGCCTGCTCAAAGATTGGAAAAGGCCATTTCCCTCCCTAAAAACTACCTGCAATGTTGAAAGAGCACTCCTCTTAAAACTTCTGTCCCCCACTAAAAACATCTAGGAAACCTTAAAACAACAGTTTTTCCTCCTTTTGGGTTTGGATGAAATTCCTCTCTTTGAGCAGGTGTTAGACATTCTTAAGGAAGAATATAAATAGCACTACAGCGCTAGGATGGGGCTTCCCATGTACAAATGAATACTAAATAAATATTGCTCGGGGAGAGTAAATGAGCTGGGAAGCAAACTGACTCAGTCACTGGCATCACTGGAAGCATTTATTAAGTGTTTTTTTTTTGTTTGTTGTTGTTGTTGTTGTTTTATTTTTTTCTGAGACGGAGTCTCTCTCTGTTGCCCAGGCTGGACTGCAGTGGCGCAATCTCGGCTCACCGCAACCTCCGCCTTCCGGGTTCACGCCATTTTCCTGCCTAAGCCTCCCAAGTAGCTGGGACTACAGGCGCCCGCCACCAAGCCTGGTTAATTTTTTTTTTTTTGTATTTTTAGTAGAGACGGGTTTCATCACATTAGCCAGGATGGTCTCGATCTCCTGACCTCGTGATCCGCCTGCCTTGGCCTCCCAAAATGCTGGGATTACAGGCGTGAGTCACCTCGCCTGGCCAAGTTCTTTACCTTCATGGGTCAGTGAGCCAGGGATGGTACAGACTACATTAGCAGATATGACTTCTGCCCTTGGAGACCGAGGGCATCATTTGTGAGCTCATTTTTGTGTGAACTGTACCTCAGTTGTCATTCTCAGCTGACACACAGTAAATAGTGGTTGCGGCAGGGAATAATGATGGTCAATAGAAGGCTAGCATTCAGGTACACTGCACCTCAGGCATCTCTGTTCATTCCACATTCCTTTCCCATTGAACTGCTGGAAGTACGTTAAAAATACCGTCCCTATGTTTGTGTGTGTGTGTGTGCATATGCGTGTGTGTGTAGGTATATATACATTTAAAGAAATTAATTTTCCCCCACTATATATCTCTCTGGAATTTTATGATCTGGATTGGAAACATCAGCTTGGTCAAGGAATGATTTATCTTTCTTTGTTGGGCAGGAACATTTTGGGAGGCCCAATAATTTTCCTGTGATCTAAAGTGTCTTTAAAACATGGCAGGTCCTGGACAGCGTTGGAAACTGGAAGGAGAGATTGCTGTCCCTACTCTGGCCTTTCCTTTTCCATGTGCCTGCAAACTTCCTGCTGCTTTTAGCTCTCTCGCTTTACATATGGCCTGGGACCCTCCCTGCCAGCATTTTTTTTTTCTTTTTTTGGAGTCATGGTCTCACTCTGTCATCCAGGCTGGAGTGCAGTGGTGCAATCATGGCTCACTGCAGCCTCGAGCTCCTGGGCTCAGGTGATCCTTCCACCTCAGCTTCCTGAGTAGCTGGTACCACAGGTGCATGCCACTGTGCCCACTAATTTTTTTTTTAAATTTTTTGTAGAGATGGGAGTCTTACTATGTTGCCCAGGCTGGTCTCAAACTCCTGGCCTCAAGCTGTCCTCCCACCTTGGCCTCCCAAAGTGCTGGAATTTATAAGCATGAGCCACCATGCCTGGCCCTATCAGCATTTTAAAAGAGATTTTTTTATTTTGAAATAATTTTATATTTACAGAAAAGTTGCAAAAATAGTATGGAGAGTTCTTGTAGACCTTTCACCGAGCTTCCCTTAATGTTAACCTCTTATTTAACCTGTTATCAGTTTGATGTGTGATTTCTGCTGAGTGCATTTTTTGAACCTCATTTGTCCTAGGGATCTTACTGTAGTCAGGATTCAACGTTGACATGGTTGCTTTCCCTTGCCTTCAGGGAGCTAGCAATCTAGTAGTGGGTTTTAGTGACCTAATGTTTTATCTTCTCACTTTCACATTTAAAAATGTTTTTCTGGTAACAGCAGTAAGGAATCTAAAGGTAACAGTTTCTAGGATCAAATTTCAGCTATAGTAGAATCTGGATGGAGGAGACATTTTTGAATTGAGAGTCTTTGCTGGGACTCTTGAAAAGACTGTTTTTTTTAAAAATTGATTTTTGTATTCATTTAGCATTTATTGACTGTCCCATATGTGACAGATACCATACTTATCTCTAGAGATACTAAGTTGAATTTCAAGATGTAGCTCTTGCCTTTAAAGACTTTATGATCTTTTGGGGAAATATACAATTGCAAAACAATATGGAAATGCTGTGGTAGAGGTACTTACAGGCTGCTCTGGAAAAACATGGAAGGAGACCCTGACACCTAGCCTGATATGACAAATCCCCATTAGGCTGCTCCAACTGGACAGAGAGCTCTTTGGAGACTGTGAAATAATATGTGTTATTCAATCTAAAATTGTAATTAAGATGGCCTAGGTAAATTCAGGGGACTATCAGTCCTTTGGTATTTTACAAATGGGTAATATATTATTCCTCCATAGGGCAGAGTTCAAATATTCATTAAATGCACCAATATGGTGATTTTGGTTGTCTTCCCAGCACTTTTTTGTGCATATTTTTACCTTTATAAAACTTAAATGTGATTATTTTGTAGATGGTGTTTTATATCCTGCCATATATATGTTCATGCACTGCATAATGATGCCTTGGGCAATGATAGACGGAATGTAGAACTGTGGTCCCCTAAGATTATAATGGACCTGAAAAATTCCTACCTTCTAGTGATGTTCTGATGATTCTGACCATGTGCAGGTCTAGGCTAATGTGTGTGTTTGTGTCTTAGCTTTTAACAAAAAAGTTTTAAAACTAAAATAAATAAAAAAATTAAAAATCCAAAAAAGCTTATAGAATAAGGATATAAATAAAGAAAATATTTTTGTACATCTGTACAGTCTGTGTTTTAGGTGAGGTATTAATACAGAGAGTCAAAAAGTTAAAAAAATTAAAAAGTTTATACAGTGAAAATGTTATAGTAAGCTAAGGTTAATTTATTACTGAAGAAAGAAAATATTTTAAGAATACATTTAATATACCCTAGGTGTACAGTGTTTATAAAGTCTACAGCAGTGTACAGTCATGTCCTAGGCCTTCACATTCACTTACTACTCACTGACTCACCCAGAGCAACTTCAGTCCTGCAAGCTCCATTCATGATAAGTGCCCTAAGCAAGTGTACCAATTTTTATTTTTTATACTGTGATTGTACCTTTTCCACGTTTAGATAGATTTAGATACACAAATATTTACCATTTTGTTACAGTTGCCTGCAGTATTCATTACTACCATGCTGTCCAGGTTTGTAGCCTAGGAGCAATAGGCTCTCCCACGTAGCCTAGGTGTGTAGTGTGCTGTACTATCTAGGTTTATGAAAGTATACTCTATGATGTTTTCACAATGACGAAATCATTTAAGGATGCATGTCTCAGAATGTATCCCATTGTTAAGCAACATATGACTGTATATGTTTTCATATACTCTTTAGATTTCAGCAGATATTCTTCTCATACTATGTTTTTCAATATTTTATCATGAAAAATTTCAAACATAGAGCAAAGTTGAAGGAATTTTATAGTAAAGAAAGACCTAACCCATCATCCAAATTCTACCATTAACATTGTTCTATACTTGCTTTATCACATAACTATCCATTTTCACTCTCCCTCCCTCCCTCCCTCCTTCCTTCTTCCTTCCTTCCTTCCTTCCTTCCTTCCTTCCCTTCCTTCCCTCCCTCCTCCTCCCTCCCCTCCCTCCCTATCCCTATCACCTCCTCCCTCCCTCCCCTCTCCTCCCTCCCTCCCCTCCCTCTCCTCTCTTCCTCCTCCTTTCCTCGCCCCTCCCTCCTCCTTCCCTCCCTGCCCTGTCCTCCTCCCCTTCCCTTTCTTTGTTTGAATGCAGTGGTGCAATCATGGCTCACTGCCACCTTGAACTCCTGAGCTCAAGTGATCCTCCTACCTTAGCCTCCCGAATACCTGGGACTGCAGGCATAAGCCACCATGCCCAGCTGATTTTTTAAAGAGCTTTTGTGTGACAAAGAATTGTGATCTGCAAAACCTCCCGGTATGTTTGTCCAGGCTGGTCTCTAGGTCTCGAACTCCTGGCCTCCAGTTTTCCGACTTTATCCTCCCAAAGGCTTGAGGCCACTGCCTGGCTGCATCTTGTGGTGCAGTGCAGCAAAGTAAGTTGCAGATTTCAGCAAATATCCTCTAAGTGCTTCAGCATAGCTGTCATTAATATTAACTCAATATTTATTTAGTTTTTCTTTTGATACCAAATTTGTACTCAAATGAAATGCATACATCTTAATTATATATTTGCTGAGTTTTAGTAAACACATACACCTGTGTAACCCAAAGTCTGTCATAATATAGAGTATATAACATCATCATCACCCTAGAAGTTTCCCTTCTGACCCTTCCCAGTCAATCCCTGCCTCCCACCCTCCCAAAGACAACCGCTGTTCTAATTTTTTCCACCATAGGTTAGTTTTGCTTGTTCTATGATTTTATGTAATTGAAATCATACAATATGTACTTCTTTATGTTGTGGTTCTTTCACTCATCATAATGTTTTTGAGATTCATTCAGGTTGTTATGTTTTAGTAGCTTGTTTTTTTATTGCTGAGTAGTATTTCATTGTATGAATCAGTTTCCTTATTTTATTGTTAGACATCTGAGTGTGTTTTCATCTTTTAGCTATTAAGAAAAAAGCTGCTATGAACATTCTTCTACAAGTCTTTTATGGATATATGTGTGTGTGTGTAGTAAGTGTATGTGTGAATATATGTATATATATACACATCCACATTCATATATGTGTGTTTTTATTTCTATATATGTTTCTTTTGGGTAAATGCCCAGGAGTGGAATGGCTTGATCATAGAGGAGATTTATATTTACCTTTGTAAGAAACTGGCAGGCCTGTTTTCAAAGTGGTTGTTTTATTTTACATTCCCACTCATAATGTACGAGAATTCTGTTGCTCCATATCCTCGGGTTGTCAGTTTTTAAACTTTGGTCATTCTGGTTGGTGGGTAGTGTACCACTACCACCAATAATAATACTGAGCCTATTTCCAGCACTTAGTGGTCATTTGTATATCTTCTTTTGTGAAGTGTCTAGTTAAATCTTTTTTCTATTTATTAAATTGGGTTGAGCTGTTAGAGTTCTAAATTCAGATACCAGTTCTTTGTCAGAGGTATGTTTTGCGGATCTTTATTCCCATTTTGTGACTTGCCTACTCTCTTTCCTAACCATGTCTTTAATGAGAAGTTTTTAATTTTGATAAAGTAAACTTTACTATTTTTCATATATTATTGCTTTCTGTGGCCTCTTCCCACATGTCAAGATGATATTCTCTTGTGTTTTCCTCTAAGAGCATTATGGTTTTAGCTTTTACGTTTTTATCTATATTATATCTCAAGTCAGTTTTTTTGAGTGATGTTAGCCAGAATTCAAGATTAATATCACTCCATATGGATATCCAGTTATTCCAGCTCCATTTGTTGAGAAGATTTTTCTTCCCTCATTGTGTTGTGTTGGTGCCTTTATTGAAAATCCTGATCGTATATGTGGGAGTCTGTTTCTGTGACTCTTTCTGTTCTTTTGATCTCCTTTGATTACTTTGGTCTTGTACCATTTTTAGTGTTGGTATATTGTATGAATGTTCCATAAATCATATGGATCACTTTGCCATTGTTGGACATTTTTAAGTTTATAATTTTCTGTTATTAAAAACTGTACTGTGATGTATATTACTTCTGTTGTTTAATCTTTACTTGAGTGCAAGTGGTAGAAATAATTTATAAACAAAATTCAAGACAAATATGTACAAGTATAAGATTACTTTTAGTTTTACATAATATATTCCAATTTTTAGTTCATTGACAAATTAGAGTGCCTACTATTGACAAGAAGGTAGAGTGAGTGCTGTGACCAGCAGCTGTGAAGTCCTTGTCAGCTGGCAGAAGAAAATTCACTTTGTTTCTAAATGTCATTCATGGATTGTTGCTATTATACTGGCAACTAAAATTATTAGAGTAGAGAAGTATAAAGAACAAAAACTTCAAAAAGACTTTCTTAGAACTTAGTGTTCTCCATGGATTCCATAATATATTGTAAACATGTATTTGCATGCATGTTGCATGATTGAAAATGGGAGTCAGATATTTGGCCAATTGTTTAAAGGTACTCACTCAATTATGGAAATAGAACAGTGGTCATAACTCATGTCCTATGTATTGTCAGATGTGAGAGGTTATCTGTCTTGAGCTTTATTGTGTGGTAATCAGAAAGACATTTAGTTGTGTAAATGATCCCTGAGGTGCATGTTTTTATTTTATGTGTGTATAGATAAAATTATACCACCGCATGAAGTGTTTGTAAATGCTTAGCTTTTTTATGTGATGATTTATCCACTTAGAGGAGCAATTTGTGATATATAGGCCACCCTAGATTTTAAGTATTTGTGATTCTTTTCTTGGGGAAGATGGATTTTAAGGGAGAAATTGTTGTTTTGGATGAATATTTAATAATTTTTTTCATATTCTTGTCCATATGAACAGTGAAATAATTGTATATCATTACCTTTTAAGAGATTTTCTTGCATTTACCATAATAACAATTAATATCTGTAATGAAAGGACTACTGTAGTGGAAAACTACACTTTTCATAAATTATTTAGTTATCTCTGTGGTCTAGTCAGCATCTGATAGCTGTAGCTTGTGGGAAGCTAGATTGTGGTAGAGCACAAAGACCAAGGACTATACCTAGAACAATGTCATAGGAACCTTGTATAAGAATGGGTTATTCAGACTTTTATATCTGCCTTCTAATTTGTCAGTAAATTAGAGGCTTCCTTTCTGGCCATGTCAGTTTATATGTATGTATGTATGTGTGTATTTATTTATTTATTTATTTGAGACAGGGTCTTGCTCTGTCACACAGACTGGAGTGCAGTGGCATGACCACAGCTTACTGCAGCCTTGGCCTCCCAGGTTCAAGTGATCCTCCCACCTCAGCCTCCCAAGTAGCTGGGACCATACACATGTGCCACTACACCCGGCTCATTTTTAAAATTTTTGGGGAGATGAGGTCTCCCCATGTTGCCCAAGCTGGTCTCAAACTCCTAGGCTCAAGTGACCCTCCCACTTTGACCTCCCAAAGTGCTGGGATTACAGGTGTGAGCTACCATGCCTGGCTGATGTTGGTTATTTTTAGCAAAATAAAAACACTTATCTGTCTGAAACTTTCACTATCACACTATGATCTATTATAAATCAATGAGAATCTTTAGACGGGCTGTCCCCATTTTCTCTCTTTCCTCCATGAAAGAACACAATGAAGTGAGTAAAAAAGCCATTTATTTGCCTTTCCTTCTAGCCCCAGTGCTGATTCCAGCCTTCAGTGCTGATCCAGTTTCTGGATCACTGTGAATACAGGGTATAGGGGCCATTCTAACACACTTTAATCCCTACCTGGATTCAGCTCGTTAAATTGTTTGAAATAGAATTGTTTGTTTTAGTTGTATTGGCTTTAAAGTTTTGTGTGGTAAATTGCCAGAGTCCTGGACTGAACTCAGTCTTTGGTTAATTCTTGATGAAACGATTTCTCCTTTCTCACAGAACCAAATGGACATCCTCAGTTGTTCTCTGTTCAGGAATCTCCCTGTGGAAAGTCGGTGGAGGTTTAACCAGGTTGGGAGAGAGGACAGTCACTGCTGGCTGCTGCCTACTGTAAATTCCCTTCGGTAAACAATTTTTCACTTCCCTGCCTAGTCTTCTAATGAGAAATAACCCAGAAGTGGAACAGAAGAAAAACAAAACCCAAAACCATCAAACAAGCTTAAGACAAATTTTATCCTTTGGCTCTCCAATCTTCTTATCTAATCATATTATTTTCAGCAACTTTTGATAATGTGTGTTACTTGTATAAAATCAATTGTGTGTCTTTTTTCGTTCATTCTTTCTTCCTTTTTTCACAATAAGAGCTTAGGAGAGTGAATGCTAATGCAGTTCTAAAGTGGAAGCTTAAAACTAAGAACAGTTTGTTCTCCTTCCACCCCTTAACGCTGTGATCTTTAACATCACCGTCAAGGAGAGTGTGTTTGGTTTTGTGATCAATTTAACTGTCAGGGGTTTGTGATTTTCTGAGAGCTGACTCTTGCTGCTAATGAACATGATCATTTATACAGTGTCACTGTAGTATAGGCATGTTAAATAATTGATCAGGCCCTGGCAGGTAGAGAACGGCAAATGCAGTCCCTTTGTTGCTATGGTAATACATTTGGTTAGGGGGGCTGTTTGTCATTTGGACCACATGGATCTGGCACATGTGACATAATTGCCTGTGGTTGAGGCGGTTGCAGGAGAAAATCAACTTAAGAAGAGGTGGCATTTTCAAGTAAATTAATATATATTTCAGGGTTTTTTTTGGGCTTACCATTGTGGAGTGACTTATTCTTTTCTATTAAAAGGCTCATTCTCAGCTAATGGTAAGCATAGAAAATGAGTCAAGTGACAGATTTGTTTACTTGCCGACGCAGTGGGGTTTGTTCGTTTATTGTATAAAATGGTTATTGTGTGAAGTTTACATTCCTCCCTGTATTATCCCCTGGAGGGCTCCCCATAAGTGAAATTGATGCTGTGTTTATTAGGGATCCAGAAGGGAAGGGACAACATATTCTCTTTTGTTCTGTTTTTTCTTCTTCTCCTTTTTTTTTTTTTTTTAAAAAAAAAAAAACAATCATAGGTTTTTAAAGGTAGGAGCCATGTTTTTGTATTCTTTCAACTAATTTGTTGCCGGGTGCTCTTAGGGGTTGGGAGCACAGTGTGAGCAAAGCAGATATGGTCCTTGCCCTCAGAGGCTAGACTGCCGTGGATTATGTCCATTTGTCTTTCAGTTTCTCCTTTAGCCCTATCCTTAGCCTTATCAAGAACCTTCTCAGTATGTGTTTGGTAAGTGTTTAGAACAGTTTCTTCCTTTCCAGTCCAGTCTCTTAATATATGTTTCTTCCAATGATTTATTAATACTATTTGTGAACAACCAGCACAAAAGTAAATGAAAGCTTAATTGACATAAGCACAGCCCTTCCATTGATCCATGTCCTTCTTATCCTTCATAGTTTAGCCAAGTTTTACCTCTGCTGTGATGCCATCAAAGCCAACAGCAATGTCTTTCTGGCTGTTTTTTTACTCAGTTGATGTGACATATTTTGTTCTGTTTTTTAAAAATGTTATTATTGGCCAGGCGTGGTGGCTCATGCCTGTAATCCCAGCACTTTGGGAGGCTGAGGCAGGCAGATCACAAGGTCAGGAGATCGAGACCATCCTGGCTGGCACAGTGAAACCCCGTCTCTACTAAAAATACAAAAAATTAGCTGGGCATGGTGGCGCACACCTGTAATCCCAGCTACTCAAGAGGCTGAGGAAGGAGAATCACTTGAACCTGGGAGGCGGAGGTTGCAGTGAGCCAAGATCGTGCCATTGCACTCCATCCTGGGTGACAGAGTGAGACTGTCTCAAAAAAGAAAAAAGTTATTACTTAATCTTTCTTGTGTCCTTGCCATCCCTTTTAGATGAT
This sequence comes from Papio anubis, assembly GCF_008728515.1. Lineage (NCBI taxonomy): Eukaryota > Metazoa > Chordata > Mammalia > Primates > Cercopithecidae > Papio > Papio anubis. The sequence goes on along the minus strand of NC_044978.1, from coordinate 37,844,708 downwards.
TTGGGGCAGGAAAAAAGCTGAAATCCAGTGGTCAAACCTCAGCATCTTCATTTTATAGAGAAGTCAGGCCTGTAGAAATTAAATGATGACAGGTTAATAAAAGAATCAGGACTGGTATCCAAGTGTCTAGACTCCAAGATTCCTCACCTTTACTCTTGATGGGCCATTTCTGAGAGGAGGCATCAGCAACTGCCATGCTCTCAACTTAAAGTGGGAATCTTGTAGCCATGGATGGTGAACAAGAGGGCTGATGCTAGGACTGACTTAGGCATAATGGGTTACAACAGTGGTTAGACAATGCGGAACTAAAGGGTGCAGCACTTTATCAGGAGTTTTAATTTGACACATCAAGCTGTTGGAAACCATTGTAGGCTTCTGAGAAGAAGCTAAACATGAGCAAATTAACAGTTGAGGGAAGATGCAAGAGACACTTGCTGAGTATCAGTATGGTTGGGGGCAGGGAGGACAGCAGGAAATGCCTTTGGAAGGGAAGTGTTGCCTATTCGACATGTAGAAACTTGAGGCTCTTTGGTTTCGAACTAAGATACTATAATAAATACATGACAGAAATAGGAATCAAATTCTCAAATGGTGTGTCAGCTCCATCTCTTTTGATCAAAGGGCTTTCTGGCTCTGAATTTTGATGATTATCTTATTTTATTTTCACTTGCAGAAAGATCGTTCTAGCATTGCTTACCTCTCATCTCCTGCGTATGTGACTGCAGCCCTGTTTAAAATAGATTGAAATTAAGAGAAATCTTCCTAATTAAACAAAAAGGGAAATTTACTGAAAGAATTCTGATAGGTTGTGGAACTCAGGCTCAACTGGGCCTAAGGAAGGACTCACATCGGGAATTAGAATGCCAGCTCAGCACCCTATTCTGTTTTCTTTCTTTCTCTCACTAAACTGGCTTTCACTCCACATGGCTGAAGCAGGCTGCACTATAGCTTCTGAGTTTATGTCTCAGTTATTGAAGCAACTTGAGAAACACATTAAGCATTTTCCGATTGTATTTTCAATTCCTGGGAGCAAAAATCGGATTGGCTCAGCCCATTTTTTGCCCAGCAAAGGTGGGAGGTGGAGGAGCCAGGCTCATCTAATACCAAAATGGCAGTGCCAGATCCCATCCTTGAATTGGAAGTATTGGGGGGCAGAGAAGTGGGTCTTGGCAGATGCCCCCAACAAATTGAAAATCCCCACTTCAAGTTACCCAGATTTCTAAAGAAGTGTTTGCATTTGTTGAATAACTTTGAAATTTCATTGTGGCATAATGGGGAATTACATTTATTCTTTCCATTTAATCAATTTCATCATATTAGAAACAATTTAGATGTGTAGTGTTTTCCTGAAGCTAATGTTTTGCTGCTTACCTCTGTACTTTTTAACTGCTGGAAAATTGACTTTATTATTATTATTATTGGTAACACAGGGGCTGAGAAGTTAAAGGTCTGCAATGCTTTAGTATAATGCTCTGATAATTAAAAGTTGAATTTTTGTGCAAGAAGAAATTTTGTGAATCATAAACCATATTTCTTTTGATTATGTTTATACTCTTTCCAGAGAGGTTCAGAAGTGAATAACCTTGAGATATTCAGACCTCACAATGTTTACTAGCTTCAGAGATTCTGATTTTATTTATAGGCTGCAAAAAACCACTCAATGAAGTTGGTTGTGATTCACTGCTTATCACCTTGGGCTATTGCCACTCAACGCCAGGAAGATATTGAATTTTGTACAGTGAGAGAGTAGAATAAAAACCGTGTAGCTCTAAACAGAAGCCCACGCGTTATCTCAGGTATTTCTCATAGCTTATTGAATGGACCCAGGCCAGTGGCTTCAGATCTGATTTTTTCTGCTTCTTCCCACCTCTGTGAGAAGTGAATACTTTGTCAATACAGCAACTGCTTGTGCTTTTGGTGACTGAAGGAAAAGCTAATAGGAACAATAATTTTCATGCCCCGTTGAGTAGTGGTCTGACGAAAAATAAATCTGGATAAATTATGCCTTGGCCTGTTAGAGTACCCCCGTTTCTCTCCCAGCTTTGATTTATGCAGTAGTGCTCCTCTACTGCCTCTTTAAAATCTATGGTAAACAAATTTTCTGTTATATGCAAATTTGAGAAAGGCACTGAAGTAGATAGCTTGAAATGTACATCAAGGGTATCTGCTGAAACCCATTGTCCATTCTGTTGAAATATAGAACTCATATATTTAAACCAGAAAACATGAAGTGGAACAAATTTTAATTGGAAGCTAGGTAATAAAATAAATGATACATGGAAAGGGACCCCACAGGTGCTCCAGAAAAGCTGCCGTAGGATTGGAGGCCAGGCCAGGAGGAGGTGAGCACTGGGTAAGGCTTCATGTAATGGCTCCTGCAGGGTTGATACCACTTGTTATTTTGACTATCATTTTTTAAATTACGTATTTGGATGGGGGAGCAGAGGGAAACTTTGCTTTTAGGTTTTTTCACTGTTGTCGTTTGGTTTTTGTTTGGAGGGTGTTGAATAGTCTTTGTTTTTTCATTCCTCAACGAAACCTTATCTCAAGGAGAAAACCAGCAACATTTGGCTTTGTTTCAGTCTTAAGTGTTAGAGTAATGCTCCTCCAACCCCCTCAGCTGAGGCCACAAATTGTGCAAAAGTATGAGAGCTTCTGGACTTTATTTGGTGTTTGACTTCATGGAACTTCTTGAAGTTATCCTATACTTATCGTAACTGGAGTGTTCTACCCTCCACCTGCCCTCTGGCTGCTTCCTCTGGTAGCCTGCCTCTGTGAGAGGCATCTTGAGCCCTCCTCAGTTAGATGGGTCATGCCATTTCTCCCTCCCAATCTGTTCAGTGAAGTCCAACAGCACAGCTTGGTGAATGGTTTTCTGCCTCCTTGTGGCCTCTTTCACAGGTGGGTGTAGGCTCCCCACCTGCTTTATCTCTGGTTGCAAAGAATACAGATACCCTCCTGTGACCTCAGGTAGTAGGAAGCTTACTGTTAGATCCTAGGGAAAAGGAATAGCCAGGCTTCAGGAAGGGCAAGGGCTAAGGAGAGCTAGTCACCTAAGAGGCTGGAATCAAAAGGCTGAGGGATTGTGGACTGTCATTCTGGGAGTCCGCTGTTTTTGTAGCCCGCTACTCTCTAAGTTGCCCTTGTGTCTCAGGATTTACCCGCTTTGCTGCCTGCTGCCATCTAGCTTTACCTCCTACTTCAAATCCCCAGGATAATTTGAAAGGCTGAACTAATTGATGATTATCTCTGACATTAGAGCACATCATAGGTTAAAGGCCAGCCTAGGGATTGGTTGCTTCTAAATCAGATTCCCATCCCTCATTCTGTCAGCTTCTATGCCCTGTGACTAGCAGGTCGATGATGTGTGTATATTTTGGTACAGAAAATCATTGTCTAAGGCTGCCCCCAAGCAGTGCTTGGCAATATAACCAGTGCCCTTTGTGGGGGCTGTGGGCAGGGAATGCATCACAGCTGGGGTGAAGAGTACACTCATGCCCATAAGATGCCAGGAGGATGGAGGTTATCCCCATTTTGAAACTGAGGAAATTAGAGCCAAAAGAGGTTAAGTACTTTGCTTAAACGCGGTGGCTCAAGCCTGTAATCCCAGCACTTTGGGAGGCCGAGATGGGCGGATCATGAGGTCAGGAGATCGAGATCATCCTGGCTAACACGTTGAAACCCCGTCTCTACTAAAAAAAAAAAATACAAAAAACTAGCCGGGCGACGTGGCGGGCGCCTGTAGTCCTAGCTACTCCGGAGGCTGAGGTAGGAGAATGGTGTAAGCTTGGGAGGCGGAGCTTGCAGTGAGCTGAGATCCGGCTACTGCACTCCAGCCTGGGTGACAGAGCCAGACTCTGTCTCAAAAAAAAAAAAAAAGTTACAGACTTGGTAGGTAGCGGAACTGGGATTTGAAAATTTATTTGACTCCACTAGGCCATGACATGTGAGTCTTTCAAAGATGAAGTGGGGCCATATTGAAACTTCACGAACAGTGCTGGCCCTTTCTTATTCTTGGAGAGACTGTAAGATTTCAGAACTCTTTTCCCTAGTGTCACACAACCAGAGTAGCTTCCTGTTTTCATCTTTAGGAAAATGCCTTCTAAGAAAGATTCTGAGTTTTCATTTATTGAAAATAAGTCGTTAGAACTCAGTGCTTTGGAGTCAATACTGTTCTCACTATAGTACAGCTAAATTCGGGATTAGAGTGGGGGTGGTTCTTCAACTGAGAAGTCTCCTCCCGAGTTGGAGAACACTGGAACCGAGCATTCCTGAAGTATATCCTGTCAGTCCTGCTCATTTCCCCTTCACAGGTTCTGTGCACAGGATCTTTTCCTCCTTTAGGGTTTTATGGTTACCCTTTAGCACATGGAAGCCCGAGACCAGGGAAGTAGGTGGGCCCCTGGCACACGGTAGGCATACAATACATATTGGTTGGGTAACTGGATGAAAGTGGGTACCCATGTGGCTCCACTGCCTCTCCTCAGATAGGTACCTTCCTGATGAATCACTCTTTCCTTGTGCTACAGACTTACCATTTCTCTTTGTTCAATTTCTTTTTTTTTTTTTTTTTTTTTTTTGAGACGGAGTCTTGCTGTGTCTCCCAGGCTGGAGTACAGTGGCCCTATCTCAGCTCACTGCAAGCTCCGCCTCCCAGGTTCACGCCATTCTCCTGCCTCAGCCTCCCGAGTAGCTGGGACTACAGGCGCCCACCACCTCGCCCGGCTAATTTTTTTTTTTTTTTTGTATTTTTAGTAGAGACTGAGTTTCACCACGTTAGCCAGGATGGTCTCGATTCATGATCTCATGACCTTGTGATCCGCCCACCTCAGCTTCCCAAAGTGCTGGGATTGCAGGTGTGAGCCACCACGCCCAGCCTCTTTGTTCAAATTTTACCAGTCTTGGAACAGAAGGCAAGTTTTCTGGTACCCTGTTTAGGGAATCTTTGGAATTCTGTTTGGGCTTCTCTAGTGGTTCAACATTCAACTTCTGTGGTTTTGACCATTTTTAATCTTGTAAATGAACTCCGGGAAAACGTTTGCAATTGTTGGCTCCATCTCCTTTCTGCCTCCTCCCCTCTTTTGACATTGCCTCTTTGGTGGCGTTGTAGTGACTAACAAACAGTATAGATTTTGGAGCAGCCAGACAGACTTGAATTTAATTCTCTGCACTGAAACATTCTGGCTGGGTGACCTTTGGCAAATTACTCAGTCTCTCTGAGCTTGGGGCATGTACAAAAACACTTAGCATAGTGCATGGCATATGGTAATATCTCAAGAAAGGTTATGTGGTGCTATTATTATTATTATAATAATCAGGATAATTGCTGCATTTCTTTCTCAGGGCTGTCAACGCTTCTTATTCCCAAAGGGGGGAGCTGTTAACTTTTGTCTGCAGCAACATAGTAATGGACAGGAGCCTTAATGCATGGTCTTTTTGTTTATATTCCGTTGTCAGCCTAGGATTTGAAGCATTTCAAGTGTTTTAAAGCAAATTTTGTATGAAGATAATTATCATGCTTCTAATGTATTTGGGAGCTGAGGTATTTTAATTAATGATGTGCCAGCAACCCTTTCAAATAGGGTGAAGTGTGATTTTTAAGGCCTTCATCTGCTTGGTCATAATTAGGGACATTTGGAACGCTCAGGCATAGTATCTGCTGATTTACACACTTTCATTAAGCAATCAGGACTGAATGACCCAGTGACCACACTTTCATTGGATCAGGTTCCAGTTGTTGAGGCGGCGGGGCCTTCTGTGCTTTCTCCTCTTCTCCCCTGCCCAGTTTTTCCTATAACGTTTGCTCACATTCTGTGTTCATCTAAAACTACAGTACTGTACATATTTTTTCAAGGCCTTGATTTTTGTAGAATCCCTCTATTGCATTTTCTTTCCCTCCCTCCCTCCCTCCCTCCCTCCCTCCCTCCTTCCTTCCTTCCTTCCTTCCTTCCTTCCTTCCTTCCTTCCTTCCTTCCTTCCTTCCTTCCTTCCTTCCTTCCTTCCTTCTCTCTGTCTCTCTCTCTCTTTCTTTTGCCTTATGAACCAGTCTGGCTGAATCTCTCTTAGAAAGTAACATTGCATATGAGACAGACTGTTATGGGAGTGTTGAAAGTGATTAATAATGGAAATGAAACAGATGAAGTTCATTCCATGAGGGAGGGAGAAGAAGAGTTCTTTGAGAACTGAAAGAGACTGTTGATTTCATATCTAAGCTCTATAAAGAGAGGAACCATGTTTGACTTGTTCACCGTTGTCTTCCTTGTATCCAGCACTGGTTCTGGTACAGAGTAGAATTTATTGAATAAATTGATGAGCAATCCATGCCCACTGGTACTTATGTAAATTATATTGGCATCTACGAGGACAGAGCCTAGGTCAGAATCTGGATCTCCAGGGCCCAAAAAGAAGTATGTGAAGAAGAAAATGAGGTAAAGAAGGCAAGAGTTTAAAAAAATAAATACAGGAATATATAAGGAATGTAAAAGAAAGTTACAAAATAAAAAAGGTAAATTTTGCTCACTAGCATTTTATATGGAAGAAATGTAGAGTATGTGGATATGTGGCATCGCATATTTCAATGCTGCTATTTGATGATTTTTTAAAAGCAGAAGTTGAGTAGCTACATGACAACTCTGCTATTGTTTGGTCTATATCTTTTTTTTGGTTTTGTCATTGCTAAACTGGGATGATTTTCAAGCTCACAGTCTTCATTATTTTTTCCCCTTTCCACCTTAGGTTTATAGTTGCTGTGTTGAATTTCATAAATCTTTTTCTTGCTATTAATATAGATTATGTAACTTCTAATCTATTTTCATTTGTCAGATCCTTTGTACATTAAGTGGGTCAAAAGCTAGTACCTCAAGTATCTTCATTCAACAGGATTTTGAGTTTTAAGCCAGTCCTCCAAACACACACTCTGTTGTGCAGTTTTCATGGACAAGATACTCTTTCTTTTTCTACCCTCATGGCCACTCTCATTACAGACACCCAGAGGTGCCACAAGAGCCTCCTGGAGGAAGATTAGTATATGCTCCTTTAGTACTGGGGCACTTTCAGGCAACACAGTGAGTGCCATCCTTATGTCCTAAAGCTGGGTAAGGATTCTAACTCCTGAATCAGATCAAAGAGGAACCTGGTGTGGGAGGGGGGTGTGCTTTCTGGGATGGCGGTGGAGTCAGGGAGAGGACAGACATTTCCTGAGGAATAGGAGAGCACAGATAATAGGAGAACAGATAATAGGAGAAGACATACCGAGACTGTGAAGAAAAAGAGGTTTAATTGGACTTAGAGTTCCACATGGCTGGGGAGGCCTCAGAATCGTGGCGGGAGGCGAAAGGGAATTCTTACATGGCAGCAGCAAGAGAAAATGAAGAAGCAAAAGCGGAAACCCCTGATAAACCCACCAGATATTGTGAGACTTATTCACTGTCACGAGAATAGCATGGGAAAGCCTGGCCCCCATGATTCATTTACCTCCCCCAGGTCCCTCCCACAACACGTGGGAATTCTGGGAGATACAATTCAAGTTGAAGTTTGGGGGCACAGCCAAACCATATCAACCTTGTTGGTGTTTTTGCAGGTGAGTGCAACACTTGACTGTCAGATAATAATTGTAGCCCTTTAGGAGTGGAGAGAGATCTGTACTAGCTACCCACTCTAGGGCTGGAGCATGTATATAAGGGAGTAAGTTTAAGGAGTGTTTTTGGTGGTATATAGGATTTATTTCCCCAGCCTGGTTGACGTGGCAAGACCCTGTCTTTACAAAAATTTTAAAAAATTAACTGGGCATGGTGGTGCATGCCTGTGGTCCCAGCTACTGGGGTGGTGGTGGGGGTTGGGGGGTGCCTAGGCAGGAGGATTGCTTGAGTCCAGGAGGTTGAGGCTGCAGTGAGTTGTGATCATGCCACTGCACTCCAGCCTAGGAAGCAGAGCGAGGCCCTGTCTCAAAACAAACAAACACGATATATTTCCTTTGGCTCATTGTAACACATAATTGTGACTTCCAATTATGTAGGCATCTAGAAAAATTAGTTTTGAAAATTTGTAGAATATGCCTGTAGATCTGTTTACCAATCCATCTGTAATTATTTATTGATCACATAACATGTGACCAGGCCTAGCCAGCCCCTACTCAGATAGAATAGTAAAATTTGGTCTAGGGTTTTTTAACTGTCATTCTGTTTGTGATTTATGTTATTAGGGAAAGCCCACTTACTCTGAAATCAAGACAGATAGCCTCTGGGAGTTCTGAGTGGAAATTCATCTGTTTCCTCTGTCATTTTAGAGAAGGTGCTGCACTGGTACTTTCAGCAGTGGATTATGCACAATCAACGGTGATGAATATATGAACATTTTTAATTAGTCTTCAGGCCCTGTGTCTAATGCAATCAGAAACCCTGTATCAGAGTAGAGATTTGTAATCAATCATTCATCATCTTCTAAGGCAGATATAAACCCATTTACTTTTAGCCTGCAACTTAAAATATCTGCTTTAGAGAATTATTATTAACCAGGCGGATATCTGTAAACGAAGTATATTTTGAGCATGTAGACTTAAATCTCAAATTGCAGATTGCTCTGATTAAGTGTAATTGTGAGAATTAAGGTGTCTCTAGCTTTCAGTCTGTCCATAGAAAACCTACCAAAAGACAATATAATGTTAGATAAAGAGTATCAGACTGGCATTAAGGAAACCTGAATTCTAGGCCCACCTTTGCAAACTCCAGTTTTCTCATCTGTAAAATGAAAAGAGGATTGAAATAGCTGCTATTTAAGTTCTCACTGTGTTATGTTAAAGGTTTGTTACTTATAATAGAAACACTAATAGTAAACAACATGTGGGAACCGTTTAATATGTCCGTGGAGGCACATGGAGCTTCTGTTGTGTCACCTTTCCCCATATTGTTCCTATGAGGTAGTTACTATAAAAAGGCCACCTCTGTCCTTAGCTTGAGAGTTCTTGTTGGGGAGGCTGATCTCTGTAAGCTAATGATTTAGAGATGTCAGATATGAATCCACAATGATTATCTAAGTAAAGATCATTGAATTAAATATAGAGTTCTACAGAGATGATTTTCTGTTTATCTTCGCGGGTCTGTCAAAATTCTGCAATGAAAGTAAAATTGACAAATTATATTTTCAAATTTAACTGACAACCAAGTAATTATAGTGTATTTATCTGCTGTTAAAATAATTTTTCCCCCAAAAGGGAAAATCTAGAGAATCCAAGAACAAGTTAATCCTCATTGTTGATTAGCAGCATGAGTGAGCCTGGAGAAAATGGATCACTAGTTATTGGAGTATAAAGCATACAACTTACGAGGAGCCTGTTTACATCAAAAGCCTTCAGATATTCATACTCTTTGAGCTGATGTTTCCACTTCTGGGATTCTAATTGAAGGACAAAATCATGGCTATGTTCAAATGCATAGTTAAGAGAATGTTCCTAGGCTGGATGTAGTGACTCGCACCTGTAATTCTAGCACTTTGGGAGGCTGAGGCAGGAGGATCACTTGAGCCCAGGAGTTCAAGACCAGCCTGGGCAACGTAAGGAGACGATATCTCTACAAAAAGTAAAAAAATAGCTGGGTGTGGCGGTGCACACCTGTAGTCCCAGCTATGGGGAAGGCTCAGGTGGAGAGGATTGCTTGAGCCCCGGAAGTCAAGGCAGCAGTGACTGTGATTTCGCCACTGTACTCCAGCCTGGGCAACAGAGCAAGACCCTGTCTCAAAGAAAAAAAAAAGAAGTTCCTTGCACAGTGTTTATGACACTGAAAACCTAAAAGGAAACTAAATATCCAGCCATGAGCAGATTGGTTAAATAAACCTATTTAATGCCAAATATGTCATAAAATGGCACTCTCTGGGGACCAGCCTTTTTTCCTCCAATAATTAAAAAAAATCTAATTATACTTATTAATTATAGAAATTTAGAATATACAGATAAACAAAACTAAACACACACAATCCCACCTTCCAGGAGGAAACATTATTGACATTTCCAGTTATGTCCTTCTGGAATTTACACTGTATGTACATATCTATGTGTATATGTATGTTCATATGTGTATGTGTCCATATTTATGTGTGTATTTGTAGCTACACACACAGAAATATGTGTTTAATCCTTTCTCACCTTTTTACTTACTAACAGTCATTCAGACTGTACAGTTCAATGAAACATTGAGATCATACCTTATTTGGCATTTGTTAAAGTTCCTAGTGCAAGAACAGTGCCTGGTCTGTAGAAGGAATTGAATAAGTATTTGTGGAACAACTGAATATATCTTGACCATCATTCCAGGTTCACTGTTTAATTCCAAAAGATTATTTTGATGACTAGGTAGAACTTCGTAGGGTGTATGTACCACATTTAGTTGTTTCTAGTCTTTAAGTATAAAAGCCATTACTGAAATAAATGCTTTTGTCCCTTAATTTTCAACATATTATAATTTATTCATAACAATTAATACCCTAAAAATGGAATTGTTGGATAAAAGGTTATGTGAGTTTCTCACTTTTGGTAGCATTGCGAAATGCTTTCTGGAAAGAGTGGGCCATTGTATATTCCCAGTGAAAGAATGCACTGTCTGAGTTCACACTTAAGAACGTGAATTTTTTTCCCCCAATAAAAATTTTTATTGAGATAATTGTAGATTCACGTGCTGTTGTAATAATTATACAGAGATATCCTTCCTACACTTTGCCCAGTTTCCCCCAATGGTAACATTTTACAAAACTATAGTATAGTATCATAACCAGGCTATTGACATTGATACAGTTCACACATCTTCCTTAGTTTTACTTGTACTCTTTGTGTGTGTCCGCATTACATTCTATAAAGTTTGCCATATGTGTAGGTTTGTGTATCTACCACCAAAGTCAACATACTGAATAGTTCCAGCACCATGTGGATCCCTTCTGTTGCTCTCTTACAATCACACCACTTCCCTCCTGCCCTCACTCCCCCCATCTTCCCATACATCATCCCTAGCAACCACAAATCTATCCTCTATTTCTAAAATTTTATCGTTAAAAAATGTTATATAGGTGGAATCATACAGCATGAAACTATTTGAGATTGGCTTTTTTCACTTAGCATAATTTCCTGGAGAGTCATTCAAGCTGTTGTTGGTATCAATAGTTCATTACTTTTTATTGCTGAGTGATATTTGATGGTATGGATGTACCACAGTTTGTTTAACCAGTTACCTATTAAAGGACATCTGAGCTGATTCTGGTTTTTGGCTCTTAGAAATAAAACTACCATGAACATTTGTGTATGGGTTTTTGTGTTAACGTAAGTTTTCATTTCTCTGGGGTTAATGCCCAGCAGGTCAGTTGCTGGGTTGAACAGTAGTTACATGTTTGCTTTTTTATTATTTTGTTGTTTTTTTGACAGTGTCTTACTCTGTCGCCCAGGCTGGAGTACAGTGGCATGAACACGGCTCACTGCAGCTTTGACTTCCCAGTCTGAAGTGATCCTCCCACTTCAGCCTCCTGAATAGCTGGGACTACAGGTGGTCACCACTATACCCAGCTAATTATTTTTATTTTTATTTTTTTGGTAGAGACAGAGTTTCACCATTTTGCCCAGGCTGGCCTTGAACTCCTGGGCTTATGTGATCTTCCCTCCTCAGCCTCCCAAAGTGCTGGGATCACAGGTGTGAGCCATTGTCCCCGGCCCATGTTTGGTTAAGAAACTGCCAGATGTTTTCTAGAGTGACTACACCATTTTATATTCTTACTAGCAAGTGATCTAGTATCTCTGCATCTTTTCTGATGTTTACTATTTTCACTATTTTTAATTTAAGCCATTCTGATAGATATGCAGTAATATATCTTTGTGGTTTTAATTTGCATTTCCCTAATAGCTAGTAATGTTGAACATTTTTCATGTACTTATTTGCCTTCTGTATTTCCTCAGAATAATGTCTGTTCATGTCTTTTGCCCCTTTTCTAATTTTTTACTGTTGAGTTTTGAGAGTTTAATATTTTAGACACTAGTCCTTTTTCAAGTATATGGTTTGCAGATATTTTCTGCCAGTCTGTAGTTTACCTTTTCATCTTCTTCACGTGCGCTTTCATAGAGCAAAAGTTTTAAATTTTGATGATTTTCATCAGTTTTTCCTTTTACGGATTGTGCTTTTGGTGTCAAGTCTAAGAACTCTTTTCCTAGCTGGTATGAACGTTTGACTCATCCCTTAGAGACCCTCTAACATTGGTCATAATTTTGCAGCTTGAGGTAACTGTGTTAGGAATTGGGTTGGAATATCCTTTGCTTTGTTAACAACTAGACTATTGCTTTTTCCTTTCTCATATCTTTAGTTGGAGAATGGCATAGCTCTCTTTTCTTTCAGGCTGTCAGAGCTTTTCTGAAATGTTGCAATCCTGCTTCAGAATGGGGGCATCTGAGTCTTGGCATTCATCCGGTCAGAGCCTCTTTTGCCAATTCTTCCACAATTTCTGTAATTGTAACATGTAAAAGAACTCTTCATCCTGACCAGGAAGGATGGTGGTGAATGTGACAGTGGGGATTCATGGGTGAAGGATAAATGGCTTTGACTGAGTCTGAAGCAGCAAACTTTGAGGGGTTTGTATTTCATGTTGAGCACATTCCCTTCGACGGTAGTAGTAGTGGAGTATAAGGAGATGATTGAGGGTGAACTCTTTGACCTCATGGCCTGGTTTTTCATCCTGGCTCTTCCCCTTACTAGTTGTATAAGCACAGGCATGTTTCTTAATCTCTTCTTTCATCAGCTTCTTCAGTTGTAAAATGAAGATAATAATAATAGTAGCTATCTCATAGCGTTGTTCCAGGATTAAGTTGTTACATGTAAAGGGCTTGGTATAGGGCCTGGTAACTGCTCATAGCTGTTAACATTTTTATTATTTCACCTCTTGCATTTGTCCTGTCACCTGAAGTGCTTTTTAAAATGCAGATTCCTGGATTTCCATTCCCAGACCTTCCGAATCAGAATCTGAAGGGATAGGGCCCTAAGAATTGCATTTCAGAAAGATTCCCACATGGTTCTTAGGAATGCTAAAGTTTTTGAATAGTTACCTTGAGCCATTACTGTTTCTCCATGGTAAGTGAGCTCTCTAGTCTTTCTTTAGAGATGTGGTTGGGTACTTCTACCAAAGTGCATACCTCCTCTCTAAGAACACTTCTGGTGTTGCCGGAAGCTAACCAAACTTTCTATGCAGAGTCAAGTTATGGCGGAACTGTGTATCTGGCTGGCTCAGTGGCATGCACACTGGGGTCAGGCGGATGTGAGACCATAGAATATGACGGGTTCTATGACGAACTAGAGCATGAATGTTATATTCAAAGGTCTCCAAATGAAATAAAACATAAACCTGTGGGCTGGATTCAGTATTCTGGCTGCCAATTTGTAATGGTTTTACATAGGTATGGAGCAGTGTCTTTAGGTGAGGTTGGAAGGGAGAATATAAATTTGCAAATCTCTTTGTCAATTTTCTTGTAAGTGCGCTGCTCAAGGCCAATATTTTTTCTACCAGCCTATTAGGGATTATTGTCCAGTGTAAATATTGCAAATTAAACTCTGGGGATGACCTTAGGCTATATAGATAGCAGTATATGCTTCCTTTTTCAAAAACAATGGCTCTGTAGCACTTCTCCCACAAAGGATATGGCAGAAAGCCACAGATATTCCCTCTCTGAGAGACTTAACTGATACTTTCTTTAAGCAAGAATAACCTTGATTAAAGTTACTGTTTTAAGTTAGAGGCTAGCTTTTGAGAATACAACTGACTTCTTTTTATAGTACGGTAGATGTGGCCGGGTGCAGTGGCTCACGCCTGTAATCCCAGCACTTTGGGAGGCCAAGGTGGGTGGATTATCTGAGGTCAGGAGTTCAAGACTGGCCTGGCCAACATGGTGAAAATAAAAAATTAGCCGGGCATGATGGTGGGTGCCTGTAATCCCAGCTACTAGGAAGGCTGGGGTGGGAGAAAAGGTTGAACCTGGGAGGTGGAGGTTGCAGTGAGCTGAGATCGCACCATTGCACTCCAGCCTGGGCAACAGAGGGAGATTCTGTCTCAAAAAAAAAAAAAAAAAAAAAATACACTGGACGTTCTCTTAACCAATCTATGTGATTCCCCGGTTTACCAGTGCTTTCCATTCTCTCTGGAAAGTATATTGACTCATGCCTACTCCCTGCTGAGTGCCCTTTCTGGTAGGCTATTTCTGATATGTGCTCAAGGTTCCAAACTTTTCCTCCCAGTGTTGAGTTGTGTGCATTTTTACGGTAATTATATAGTTTCATTAAATAACATGTATACTGATGAAATATGTGTGTGAAAAGGAAATTGTTTATTTTGATGAAGTTGAATTCTTTGGAAAGACTAAAGGCAAATTGCCATAAGATATTGGTGTCAAATTGGATGTAGAAGAGAGAACTCTAAATGATTGGGAAAGATGTTTAAAATATGGAAAGATTCTACGCTGAGTTGATTCATACTGACGTTTTTCTCAACTTCAAGTAACCTAAATGGGAAGTTAGGTTTATGTAAGAAAGACAACTTTGAACTTCAGTCAGTAGACCTGTACTTAAAGAAATAGCCTTGGCCTATGTGAAAATGTTGGCAAATAAATTTGCTTTTTTAAGTTTCATGATTAAATATTTAAAGTAGGAACATATGTGTCATTTTAAAAAACTCATTATGTACCTTAAATGGTATTTTCTCTTAAGCTACAAGCCATCATCCCAATTGCAATAGGATTTCTGTAGTTCCATCCCACAGAGCTGTATTGCTAATAAAATAGAGTAGCTGACCAAGACTAGCCTGCAGCCAACTTAGGAAGAGGATCTCTTGTTAGAGAAAACAGTGCTTTCAAAAGCAGAGTATCCAGAAATACCTTAAAATTTTTTTTTAAGTTTCATCCTTTCATTTTATACCTTAGTTCTACCTAGTTTTAGCTTTTCAAATACTTAAATATAAGTAAGTATACATCTCATAGAACGGTAAAATCGACATTTTATCTTCCTGTGAAAAATTTCTCATTAAATGGTGCTTATTCAATATAAAGTGATTCGGTTTTAGGCCCAAAGGTGTTCAGAATACTCTACAGCAGTAAAATTGGGTGTAATAAACTATCCTGACTTCAGACATGTCAGACATGAATGGATAGTTTTTTTATATAAGATCCTAGCGGTAAAAATAAGTTTAGAAAATAAAAAATATTAACAGTCAGCTTGTGTGGCCAAATCTTTGCTCTGCTCCCATTGTATTTTCTGGGTGTGTTTTGCTCTCCTGAGTCAGGCAGGCCGCTTTGCTGCTTAGGTTATTCCCAGACTTCTCAGGGCTCCAGAAGCATGAACGTCTATGGCTTCCCGGCCCAATGTTCCCCCCAGGTAGTGATGTTGAAGGTAGAACAGACAAGACAATTTGGATAAACAACTACATAAAAATTTTCCTTATCTTGACTTTGGCTCCAGTCCATGAGTAAGACACAGTAGAATAATATTCTTGTGCTTTTTAAGTATGTACGTACCCACTAAAGCTAACCAGTGAGTCATCAGCAGACTACTTGATGAAGCTAGTGTTGTTACTTTTCTCTAGGGTGTTCATCTCTTCCCACTGAGGATTTTTTTAAGATATGCTACACTGGTTTTTAGATCCTCTCTCGCATTAGTAACAAAAAGACTAGTTAGAGATCATTATTTGTTACCTGTGATGGTAAGTACCCAGGAATATTTGTTGAATGAATGAGTTGGTTTGCCAATCTCAACAGACTTATATTTGCTAATAACCCTGAGTGAAGAGGGACATTATCAGTTAGGTTAATAAAGCATTAAGTTGAGAGTGGGAATGTTAATGCAGGCATAACGTAGTAAAATTGCCTGGCCTAAGCTGGTAATTGGAGTTTAGCCACTGCATATACATTTTTACAGTCCTTTATGTTTCTTTCTTTTCCATCAAAAGAGCTCATTCTTTTGAGACTCATGTCTGTGTCATCACCATCCAATAATATTCATTAAGCTCCTGCATGCTGAGTACTGCTGGGTTTCATCCCTTTTAATGAGTGTGAACGTTTAGGTTGAAGGATAGGCTTTTATGCAATACTGCTTTGTCCTGGAAGGAGTAATCTGTGAGTACACATGATTTTGGCACACTGTTTTCCTCAGTTCAGTGAGCTAATTAGATCAATCACATATTTTTGTTGGCAAGCTCCGGCTGCCTCTCTAAAACAAGGGGTAAATCAGCTTGCCTTTATGCTGGGAGATGTTATCAGACCTGGGCTCTGTTGGTAGTAGCCATCAGTGGGTTCTTTTATCTTGATTTTGTAAAAAGTTGCTCCTTTACACAATAGATGTTTATGCTCCATGATTCCTTGCTAATTACTTTTGTCACTTATTAGCGTATGCCTTTTCAGTCACCAAGCATTGCTTATACAGAGTACAGTTGAGACAGCCAAGTAAAAAGGTATCCCCGGAGAATCTCTGACTGGCGTGTGCACTGGAAGGATGGGGTGGAGCCTTGGGAAGTTCACACCATTTGCAGTTGGCGGGGGAGCCTGGCCTCTCCTTTCCTGTGAAAAGGAACCTATCTCACTTTGTTGAGAGGTTTTCTTTTTTTTCTTTTTTGCCCAATAAATTCTGTTCCCCTTCACCCTTCAAAGTATATGTG
Source organism: Papio anubis (assembly GCF_008728515.1). NCBI lineage: Eukaryota > Metazoa > Chordata > Mammalia > Primates > Cercopithecidae > Papio > Papio anubis. The sequence goes on along the minus strand of NC_044978.1, from coordinate 37,828,055 downwards.
TGGCTAACTTTTCCTGGTTGTGTGACAAGAACCCAGTTTTTTCTACAACACAGTATTGTGTGTGTGGTGCTTTGTTTTGTGCTGCTCTTGGTTAGGTTTTTAAACAATGCTTTAAAAATAAGTAATTGCACAAAACAACATTTAAGGAAATCAAAATACAAGGAAACATGTTTTTGTCGAGTCCTTGGTGAGATGTGACTTGTCCCCTCCACATCCCCCCTCTTTTTTTATTCCCAGTTTTAAGTATTTGTAAGCTCTCTTAATTTTCCTTTCAAAGTGGTTTTGATTTGTCCAACTCTTTGCTATCACCTGGCTTAGTCCCTCATCACTGTACTACCTGCTTTGCCTGCAGTATTTTCTCTCTCTCTCAACGGCCTCTTTTGCCTCATGCCAACTTATCCCATGTTTATCTGCCAGACTGATTTCCTTACATCCCTCTTTTGTTCTGTAGTGACTTTGCTCAGAATTCTTTATGAGCTCCCATTTGCCTCATGAACTAGGCCCTGACTCCCTTGCCTGGCTGTCATTACTCGGTTCCATGCACTCTGTCAGTGGCAGTTCCTGCTCCTCAAAAGGCAGTTGTCTGCTCAGGGGCAGTATTGTTTTCCGCTCCCTACAGCATGGCACCATGGTTAAGAGCATGGGCACTGGAGCAGATTTGCTTGCGATCAAATGCTAGTTCAGCCACTTATCTTAGGAAGCCAACCTCTCTGTGCCTTAGATTTCTCATCTATAAATTGGGCATAATGCTAGTCCATCCTTCATATACTTCTGAGGTGTGAGTTGTGTAATGTATCTGACACATACTAAGAATTTAGCAAAAGGGTGAACTACTATTGTTATTATGTTGCCTAAAATGCCCTTCTAATAATTATGCTAGCACTTATGTATTGCTACTATGTGTCAGATAGGCACTGTCCTGAAACTCTTTCCTATATGAATTTGTTTAGCTCTTACAATAACTCCATGAGGAAAGAACTGGTACCCCATTTTTTTTTTTTTTTTTTTGAGATGGAGTCTCGCTGTGTCGCCCAGGCTGGAGTGTAGTGGCTGGATCTCTGCTCACTGCAAGCTCTGCCTCCCGGGTTTACACCATTCTCCTGCCTCAGCCTCCCGAGTAGCTGGGACTACAGGCGCCCACCACCTCGCCTGGCTAGTTTTTTGTATTTTTTAGTAGAGACGGGGTTTCACCACGTTAGCCAGGATGGTCTCGATCTCCTGACCTCGTGATCCGCCCATCTCAGCCTCCCAAAGTGCTGGGATTACAGGCTTGAGCCACCGCGCCCAGCCAAGTTACCCCAATTTATAGATGAGAAAACTGAGGCACAGAGTTGGAGTGACTTGCCTAACCTCATCCAGCAGGTGTGGCAGGGCTAAGATTTGAACCTAGGAAATCCAGCTCTAGAGTCTGTGCTCTTAAGCACTGTACTATAAACCTAAATTCTCCTTGTGTGATAAACATCCTGTCAAGTGAACCCCCTCCAAAACTCTATGCTTAGCTCCCCCTCAGCCCATAGTGATGGCTCCCTGAACTCCTAATGCATTTAATAGGCATAAAAAAGCTAAAGCCTTCATTGTTTTGTATCCTGCAGTCCTGTATATATATGAAAAAATTCTTTAATTATAATTATTGCATGCTATAATAGAGAATTTGGAATATGGAGACACCAAAGAATAAAATACAATACACCTGGAGTTAACTACTATTCACAGATTATCTGTGTTCCTAAACTTATTTGTAAATATCATACATATATCTTTCATAATATAGGGCATTATACATATACACACTATACATAATTATGGTCATGCCATGTATATAATTTTGCATCTTGCATTTTTTGCATAATATTATAGTGTGAGCATTTGCCTGTTGTTAAATATTCTAAGTCACCATTATAATGAATACAAACAATTTAATTTGTTATTCAGTCTGTAGTGGACATATTGTTTCCTTCCAATTTTTTATAACTACAAACATTTCTACAACTAAACGGATCAAAAATTGTGGCTTCAAAAAGACTTCTGGTATGTTTGCAAAATTGCCTTTCAACAGATTGTATCTATTTATTACTTCTTCGGTAGTGGAAAACTCTAGGGTGTTTCAAGGCACCCATTGTGAAAATTTTGATGCGTCTTTACTAATGTGATAGATGATCTAGGGCAAGTGTCATGGCTCAAATTGCACTGAACCAAAGTGCTTAGGTAATAAACACTTGGTACTCCATGAGTACTCATTTAGTTAATTTTCAATAGTGATGTGGTGGGATTTGTAGAATTCTAAGATTTAGAAACTGGAGGAGATGGGACAAAATCATTTACTAAAGCTCCATATTTTGAAGATAAAGTGAGACACGGAGTAGTGAAGTAACTGTCCAAGTTTGTATAGCTGGTTGGGAGCAGAGTAAGTATTATGTTTCTAGTTTTCAAGCTCTGATTGTTTTCACTATGTCACATTGTTTTTCACTTACCTTAACCCATTCACCCCGGTCTGGCCTCACTTACAGTGAGACATAGCTGCCCAAACTTGGAGGTGCAGCTTATAACCATATATCAAAAAAATCAATGTTTTCAACACTTTGGGTCTAAGATACAGGGATTCTGATTAACCTCACCAAACAGTCCAACTTTGTCATTATTTAATTTCTCCTTTTCCTGCTTAGAGCTTCCCAGGTGCCAGTGTTTAAGATCAAATGGAGGGAATGTGAAGATGGGGACCTGAAATATGGCCTGTCCCTCACAGACTGAGACCTTAGACCCTGTGATGCTGTTTAGTGCTTTGTACTTGGAAATAGGATTCTTAGGGCTTATGGGTTTAAGTGGTAGTTGCAATGTCTGGCTGTGTGGCCTTTCCCCTCTACTACCATGGTATTGAGAAAAGGAAATCAATGGAAGCTGGCTCAGCTTGACTTAATCTTGCACCTGGAACCAGTTCTCTGAGCTGTCATCTTAATACAGCCCTGCTCTGCAGGTTCAGAGGTGTGGAAGTTGGGAGGTTGAGCCCAGGAGTTTGAGACCAGCCTGGGTAACATAGGGAGATGCCATATCTATAAAAAATACAAAATTAGCCAGGTGTGGTAGTGTGCAACTGTAAAGCTACTTGGAGAGGCTGAGGTGGGAGGACCACTTGAGCCCTGGAGGGCAAAGCTGCAGTGAGCTGTGATCGTGCCACTGCACTCCAGCCTGGCCAACACAGTTGGACTCTGTCTAAAAACAAGAAGTGTGGAAATCCTCACTGCCCTCACTATTTTTGCATTTCCCCAAAGACCAGTTGGTTTCCCAGAAAGGTCTGGGTAGCATGCATTAATATTTCTATGTATTGATAATGTGGAATGAAAAGTAAAGGCAATGACTTTTTCCAGTTTAATCTTTTTTTGATATTGTGATAATTAAGCCATAGAAAGGTTAGTAGTTTCGAGGCAGAACATACAAGTTAAATTCATACCCACCCACATTGCTAATAAGATTGACTAGCATTTCCAAGGCAAGATATTTCCTTATCCTTCTTAGTTTTCAGAATAACCTACCTATATCACTCCTCCTGCCCTTAACAAAGAACAGAGGATGTAACTAGTTGATTATAAGAATTATTTTGAATTAAAATTTCCCTATTAAAAAAATTGAAAAAGAATCCTGCTTTGAAAAATGTCTCACCTTCAGGGAAAGGTGAATGCCTGAATGCTGTTATGCTGTTTATTATGCTTTTGGATGAGAAACTTTATTCACTCAACAAATATTTCTTAAGGGCCTATGTGATGGTTAATTATAAGTGTCAACTTGACTGGATTAAGAGCTATCTAGTTAGTTAGTGAAGTGTCACTTCTGGGTATGTCTGTGCGGTGTTCCCAGAGGAGTTCAGTATGTGGGTAGGTGGACAGACCAGTGGGGTAGATCCGCCCTGAGTGTGGATATGGAACATCCAATCTGCCTGGAGGCCCAGATAGACAGAAAAGGCAGAGAAAAGGTGATTTCCTCTCTCTCTCTCTCTCTCTCTCCTCTCTCCCTCTCTCTCTCTCCTGAAGCTGAGACACTCTTCTTTTCCTGCCCTTTGGCATCAAACTCCAGGCTCTCCAGCCTTTGGACTCCAGTATTTATACCAGCAGCCCCCACTACCGCACTCTCAGGTTCTCAGGCCTTTGGCCTTAGACTAAGAATTAACATTGGTTTTCCTGGTTGTGAGGCTTTCGGACTTGGACTGAGCCACACTACTGGCATCCAGTGTCTCCAGTTTGCAGATGGGTTCCTGTGGGACTTCTTGGCCTCCATAATTGTGTGAGCTAATTCCCCTAGTACGTACGCTCTTGTCTATCTGTCTGTCTGGAGAACTCTGACTGATACAGACTATTATGTGATACTCATTGTGTAAGGCATTGGGGATGTAGCAGTGAACAAAATGTAGACCTTGCTTTCACGGAGTTTGTAGTCTTGAGGAACAAAAAGACAAGTTCTTCTGGGAATTCTTCCTAGTAGTGGAGACATCTAGGCTGAGACCTGAGGAGTGAGAAATCTCAGTTACCCAGGACTGAAGAATATGCCTACCATGATTGGATCTGGAAATGGGAAAGTGGGGATTCAGTATTTGACTTGACTATTAATGTGGATGTACACATGCAACATGTTAAAGAAGGAGAACCATGAGAATATTTAGGTTTAATAACAGAGTCTTTATCTCAAAAAATGTTTTCTGCTACTTTAGAGCCTAAATTTTGTTTCTTCAGTTGGGCTGGCCTAACAGGTAGGGGTAGATTGAAGTTCTCAAGTTCCAATCACAAAGACATTCTCTTTGGTCCCCACTTCATCAGTTCCAGCAGCACCCGCCACCCCCTGCCTTGCTACTTGTTCCTTAGTTTGAAAACTACACGGCAGTTTTTTCTCTAGGTTGGCAGTTCTGATTAGAGTGGATTACTGCTACTTGGAAACCAGGAGAGAATAGTGTGACATGCTTTTGTGCAGTGGTACCCTTGATTGGCTGTATCTTGTCCCCTGAAGAGTTGTCATAAAGGACTGTAGGCCATCAATTGTTACTGTATGTGTGAGCAGTGGCAGAAGTACCTGCAGATACAGTGCTGGTGATATGTTAGAAAGAAGGTATGTCTGAAACAGTCAAGACACACTTCTCTATTTTAGTGTGTAAATGGTTGCTGCAAGAGAAAAGCCACCCTGCAGAGAGGCCATAGGCTCACAGAAAGGTAAGGCTTAAGCTATAAGATCATCTAGTCTAATGTTCTTAGAAGTTTCTTTTTTTTTTTTTTATCTTGAATCCCATAATCTCAATTATAACCTGTTGTACTCCTCCCCAAAGAACAATAACAGCTTGAAAGGCATGTTGAAAAGTTGTAATGGGTAAGGGAAGAACTTTCTTAAACACTCTTTTCTTCCCCCCAACAAAACCTTCTGTGGAAATCCAGAATATAAATTTGATAAAACGCAGTGAATTGACACCTTAGAGAGTTTTAATATTCACCATTTTTAAAAATATGTGAAGCACTGCTCCTCTCCAAAGCTCTTGGATTCTGGTAGGCACAGATGGAAAAATAGCTCATAGTAATGGCTCACTTTTATCAGTACTTGCAGTGAGAAAGACTCAGTGCTGGGCTGGGCGCAGTGGCTCATGCATGTAATCTCAGCACTTTTGGAGGCTGAGGCGGGTGGATCACCTGAGTTCAGGAGTTCGAGACCAGCCTGGCCCACATGGTGAAACCCCGTCTCTACTAAAAACATAAAAATTAGCCGGGCATGGTGGCGGGTGCTTGTAATCCCAGCTACTCAGGAGGTTTAGGCAGGAGAATCACTTGAACCTGGGAGGTAGAGGTTGCCATGAGCCTAAATCACACCAATGCACTCCAGCCTGGGCCACAGAGCGAGACTCCCTCTCAAAAGAAAAAAAAAAAAAAAAAGATTGTACTGAGCACTTACCCACAGTGTCACATTTAATCTCCGCTGCAGTCCCATGAGGTAGGCACCATTATCATCACCTCTATTTTACAGATGAGGCATTAAGCTTAAAGTGGTTTAATGTCCTGCTGAAGGTTACATGGCTAGTAAGTGCTAGAACTTGTGCTTGAATCTGGGTCTCCATAACTAACCATTCAATGCCTTTAATTAATAATCTAGTGGACTCTTATCACTAGATGCCACAAGTTCATGCCAGCACCAGCACTGGGACCCAGGAATTCATACCCCTGGTCTAGTGTTCTTTGTGCTACACCAAAATAGATAACTGCTTTGGAAATATCAGAGTAATATTTAATAAGTGAGCTAGTTCCATGGAAACAGTTTTATCAGAGGCCTTTGAACCGGAGTGACTCCATTTTGAATAGGGGCTGGGTAAAATAAGACTGAGACCTGCTGGGCTGCATTTCTAGTAAGTTAGGCATTCTAAGTCACAGTATAAGATAGGAGGTCAGCACAAGTTATAGGTTATAAAGACCTTGCTGATAAAACAGTTTGAGGTGAAAAAGCCAGCTAAAACCCACCAAAACCAAGATGGCAATGAAAGTGACCTCTGATTGTCCTCACTGCTACACTCCTATCAGCACCATGACAGTTTACAAATGACATGGCAATGTCAGAAAGTTACCCTATATGGCCAGGCACAGTGGCTCATGCCTGTAATCTGAGCACTTTGGGAGGCTGAGCCAGATAGATCACCTGAGGTCTGGAGTTCGAGACCAGCCTGGCCAACATGGCACCACCCTGTCTCTACTAAAAATGCAAAAATTAGCCAGGTGCGGTGGTGCATACCCGTAATCCCAACTACTTGGTATTAGAAATGCAAAGTGCTTGTTCCCCAGTGCCATAAAGAAATAGCACTCGAACATAAATTAATTTTCTCAGCAGGGCAACTTTTACTTTCTGCAGAAAGGGTGCCCCTCGCAGATGGAACAATGGCGAGAGCACACCTGGACAAGGGAGGGGAAGGAGTTCTTATTCCTGATGCAGGTATTCCATACTGCTGTGTCGTTCCCCTGTTGGCTAGGGTTGGACTGCACAGTCTAAACTAATTATGATTGGCTATTTTAAAGAGGGCAGGGGCATGAGCCAGAGTGGTGGGGTGAATAGTTTGGCAGGAAGGACGGTTAGGAACAGGTAACTAAAGGTGACTTAGGTCAGAGCAGGTGATCGGGATGAGTTAGGACAGAGTAGGTGACCAGGGGAACAGATGTGAACTACTGATTTGGACTGGTGGGAAAGTATTTACTGAAACTAGAAGGAAGTGGGTGAGAGAACCAGGAAGCTAAACTTTAAAATGGAGAATCAAAGAATAAGAGAGCTGAACATACTGACATACTGATTCTTTGAAGAGAAACTTGGGGTTCACTATATTTAACATTGGGAGGCTGAGGCTGGAGAATTGCTTGAACTTGGGAGGTGGAGATTGCAGTGAGCCAAGATCATACCACTGTACTCCAGCCTGGGTGACAGAGCGAGACTCTGTCTCAAAAAGAAAAAAAAAAAAAAAAAAGTTACCCTATATGGTCTGAAAAGGGGAGGAACCCTCAGCTCTGGGAATTGCCTATGCCTTTCCCAGGAAACTCATGAATAATCCACCTTTTGTTTAGTATATAATCAAAAAATAAGCATAAAAATGGTCAATCAGCCACCCTCAGGGCTGCTCTGCCTATGGAGTAGCCATTCTTTATTCCTTTACTTTTTAAATAAACTTACTTTCACTTTACTCTATGGACTCACCTTGAATTCTTGCACGAGATCCAAGAGCCCTCTTTTGGAGTCTGGATCGGGATCCCTTTCTGGTAAGTTTCCTTAAAAAAAAATGTAGTATGGGACACATGTTCTTTTTTTAATGTGGCTTAAAAAAGACTAGCCTGTAGTCTTTGAAAGAGAGATGAGTATGTGGTAAAGTAAAAGGGAAAATCTCTCCTTCCTTCTCTTTTCTCCCTTACTCTCTACTTTTGTAATCAGAAGATTTAGACTTGAAAAATCTTTAAATAGGGTTTGTTTTTGAAAGAACAAGTGAGTGACAGGATTATTTTTGTTGTTCTCCAGGTTGTTGGTATTTATTTGTTTGCCTGTTTATATTTTTAAGTTTTTTATTTTTAATTTTTGTGGGTACATAGTAGGTGTATGCATTTATGGGACACATGAGCTGTTTTGATACAGGCATGCAATATAAAATAATCACATAATAGATAATGGGGTATCCATCCCTCAAGCATTCATCCTTCATGTTACAAACAATCCAATTGTACTCTGATTTTAAAATGCATAATTAAGTTATTATTGACTGTAATCACCCTGCTATGCTATCGAAGAGTAGGTCTTATTCATTCTTTCTATTTTTTGTACCCATTAGCCATCCCCACCTCCCCCTGAAAACCTATGTGTGTATTTTTAAATTAGCCAAATTATCTAGTAGCCTCACATGAAGGGTAAATAGTTTTAAAATGGTAATGTAAGTACGTAGAGTAAAAGCTAGTTTTTGTGTTCATTCTTAAGATTGGTTTGGGGTCATTTAGAACTATTAAAGGTGGAATATTAGAAAATATTGATTGAACTTACTGAAGCAGCTTTGGTGTGTTTTCATTAGTTTGTCTAGCAAAGTAATATTCTTTACTGGTTTTTGAAGGCTTGTACCATTTACAAGATTTCTGAATTTAAAAAACTAATATTTTCCCTCTCTCTAAGTGTCTTTAATAACCTTAGATATGTAGTTTCTTAGTTGATGGATACTGATGGTTCTAGTTGCTTGATATCCTGGGATGCAGAGACTCTGAGGTGGAGATTTACGTGCAGGAGTTTGTTAGGGTACATTCTCTGAATCAGCACCTGTGGGGGAGAGAAGCAGGACTGTGCAGAGGATGATGATGGACTGCCATCAAGTCCTTTCTAAGGCCTAGGCTGACCCTACAGGAAACTCTGAAACTGGGTTGACCCCCTCAGGATTGTCCTGAGTTGGGGTTGGGGGCAACATCCTCCTTTAGTCATGGATATGAACTGCCCTTAAGGGGGAGGGCTCAATCATGGGCAAAGCAGCCCTCTTTGGCAGAGGGAAACTTCTGGAGAGGGCTGACAGCCAACAGCACTCTTAGCAGCTGGGAGAATAAATTTTTTGGTCCTGGAGGGATTTAGGGGGACCTGAGAGCATCCATTACAGAGCTATTAATGCTTGAAATTTAGTAAAAGGGTAGGGGAAGTGGACAAAAGGTCATCAGATAATCTCTGTGTGATGAACATAGTGTTAAGGTAGATAGGTAATTGTGCAAGTATAACTAAGATTCAATGCCATCCCAATCAAGATACCAATGACTTTCTTCACAGAATAGGAAAAAACTACTTTAAAGTTCATATGGAACCAAAAAAGAGCCTGCATTGCCAAGACTATCCTAAGCAAAAAGAACAAAGCTGGAGGCATCATGCTACATGACTTCAAACTATACTACAAGGCTACAGTAACCAAAACAGCATGGGACTGGTACCAAAACAGAGATATAGACCAATGGAACAGAACAGAGGCCTCAGAAATAACACCACACATCTACAACCATCTGATCTTTGACAAAGCTGACAAAAACAAGAAATGGGAAAGGATTCCCTATTTAATAAATGGTGCTGGGAAAACTGGCTAGCCATATGTAGAAAGCTGAAACTGGATCCCTTCGTTACGCCTTATACAAAAATTAATTCAAGATGGATTAAAGACTGAAATGTTAGACCTAAAACCATAAAAACCCTAGAAGAAAACCTAGGCAATACCATTTAGGACATAGGCATGGGCAAGGACTTCATGGCTAAAACGCCAAAAGCAATGGCAATAAAAGCCAAAATAGACAAATGGGATCTAATTAAACTAAAGAGCTTCTGCACAGCAAAAGAAACTACCATCAGCGTGAACAGGCAACCTACAGAATGGAAGAAAATTTTTGCAATCTACTCATCTGAAAAAGGGCTAATATCCAGAATCTACAAAGAACTTAAACAAATTTACAAGAAAAAATCAAACAACCCCATCAAAAAGTGGGCAAAGGATATGAACAGATACTTTTCAAAAGAAGACATTTATGCAGCCAACAGACACATGAAAAAGTACTCATCATCACTGGTCATCAGAAATGGAAATCAAAACCACAGTGAGATACCATCTCACACTAGTTAGAATGGCAATCATTAAAAAGTCAGGAAACAACAGATGCTGGAGAAGATGTGGAGTAATAGGAATGCTTTTATTTTTTTATTTTTTTTATTTTTTAATTTTTTTATTTTTTATTATTATTATACTTTAAGTTCTAGGGTACATGTGCATAACGTGCAGGTTTGTTACATATGTATACTTGTGCCATGTTGGTGTGCTGCACCCATCAACTCGTCAGCACCCATCAACTCGTCATTTACATCAGGTATAACTCCCAATGCAATCCCTCTCCCCTCCCCCCTCCCCATGATAGGCCCTGGTGTGTGATGTTCCCGTTCCTGAGTCCAAGTGATCTCATTGTTCAGTTCCCACCTATGAGTGAGAACATGCGGTGTTTGGTTTTCTGTTCTTGTGATAGTTTGCTGAGAATGATGGTTTCCAGCTGCATCTATGTCCCTACAAAGGACACAAACTCATCCTTTTTTATGGCTGCATAGTATTCCATGGTATATATGTGCCACCTTTTCTTAATCCAGTCTGTCACTGATGGACATTTGGGTTGATTCCAAGTCTTTGCCATTGTGAATAGTGCTGCAATAAACATACGTGTGCATGTGTCTTTATAGCAGCATGATTTATAATCCTTTGGGTATATACCCAGTGATGGGATGGCTGGGTCATATGGTACATCTAGTTCTAGATCCTTGAGGAATCGCCATACTGTTTTCCATAATGGTTGAACTAGTTTACAATCCCACCAACAGTGTAAAAGTGTTCCTATTTCTCCACATCCTCTCCAGCACCTGTTGTTTCCTGACTTTTTAATGATTGTCATTCTAACTGGTGTGAGATGGTATCTCATTGTGGTTTTGATTTGCATTTCTCTGATGGCCAGTGATGATGGGCATTTTTTCATGTGTCTATTGGCTGTATGAATGCTTTTACACCGTTGGTGGGAGTGTAAACTGGTTCAACCATTGTGAAAGACAGTGTGGCGATTCCTCAAGTATCTAGAACTAGAAATACCATTTGACCCAGCGATCCCATTACTGGCTATATACCCAAAGGATTATAAATCATGCTACTATAAAGACACATGCACCCGTATGTTTATTGTGGCACTATTCGCAAGAGCAAAGACTTGGAACCAACCCAAATGTCCATCAATGATAGACTGGATTAAGAAAATGTGGCACTGATAATCATGGCGCCCCTCAGAACCACTGTGTCGCTGTGGAGCCTCCTGAGGGGTTCTGCAGGTGTGGAAAGGGTCTGTTTCTGGGCTTGAATCCAGCTCTGGCATGGTGGCCTGCTCCAACCGCTACCTTGCTCTTTCGAGGTGGGGCTGCCACGCTGCCGGTCAGCTCCGAGGCCACAGAATCTGGTAGCCCAGAGACCAAGAAACCTACATTTATGGATGAAGAAGTTCAAAGTATACTCATGAAAATGACAGGCTTGAACTTGCAGAAGACTTTTAAACCAGCTGTACAAGAACTGAAGCCACCAACCTATAAGCTAATAGCTCAGGCACAATTGGAAGAGGCTACAAAACAGGCAGTTGAGGCAGCTAAAGTACGATTAAAAATGCCACCAGTTCTAGAAGAGTGAGTACCAATAAATGATGTGTTAGCTGGAGATACGATTTTGGAAGGAACAGAAACAACCAAATATATGTTTACTGATATATCATATAGCATACCACACCGGGAGCGTTTTATTGTCATTAGAGAACCAAGTGGCACACTACGCAAAGCCTCTTGGGAAGAACGGGACTGGATGATGCAAGTTTATTTCCCAAAAGAAGGTCGTAAAGTTTTGACACCAAAGATTTTCAAGGAAGAAAATCTTAGGACTATGTATAGCCAGGACAGGCATGCTGATGTCCTCAATCTCTGCTTTGCCCAGTTTGAGCCAGATTCCGCTGAGTATATCAAGGTTCATCACAAGACCTATGGAAGATATAGATAAACACGGAAAAGGTGGAATGGTGTGGTATTTTGTAAATAATAAAAAGAGTGATGGTTTGCTGCTTGACCAGATTCAGAGAGATTTAATCGATGACGCAACCAGCTTGGTCCAGCTGTATCACATACTCCATCCAGACGGCCAGTCGGCTCGAGAGGACAAGGATCAGGCTGCTGAGGGAATAAATTTAATCAAGGTCTTTGCAAAAACAGAAGCACAGAAGGGAGCCTATGTAGAACTAACACTGCAAACTTATCAAGAAGCACTCAGTCGCCATTCTGCAGCTTCCTAAAAATATTTTCAAAATACATTTATTTTACTAAATACTGACTACATTTCTCTGTTAATATTGAGCTAAACGTTAAAAAATGACCAGATTAAAAGGTATCAATTTGTAGTTCTCCCTACAAAGCAAAAATTGTTACCCTATTCACTTTTCTAGGCTACAAGGATATTTGAGTGCCTGGTTATGAATTTCTTGAATCATGTTAGATGAGCGTAGAGTTAAAAAGTATGGTTTTTTTGTGTGTGTTACCAAATAAGGTAAATGGTAATTTAGATAGACCCCAGCTTAATGAGGTCAGAGGAACAGAGGTTTCACATCCTGACTCCAGAAATGGGTAGCTGCTAGATAAAATTGGAGCAAGACCTGTGGAATGATGCAATGAGGTCAAGAAAAAGAGTTTAGAGAATTACAGCATGGATGTTCAGCTCTAAGAAAAATGTGATTGACAGCATTTGAAAATGCAGATTTAGTTATGCAAAGAAAAGAGAGTGGGGCTGATCCCTAGGCAAGGTGTAGTTTCGGCTCAGCCTTCTAAAACTAGAAGCCTATTTTCATTGTTGAGAAAGGAAACAGAAGTATCTTCCATTAATTCAGAAGGTTTTAGGAGATACGGTCTAATAGTATGAAAAAAATCAAAGCCCATGTCTGTTTTAGTTAACAAGGAAAACACAGTGATTTAAATGCTGCACATAAACTCTTCTTAAGATGATATGGGCATTATGTTCCCAGTGGTCCACAGTATTTACACATAAAAATCTAAGAAATTTCTCATAGTCCAAAGCGCTGTGGTCAGGGTAGCAATCAATACCTATATATAATAATGATCTGTTTAGTCAGATAAATGGAAAGCATTACAGTCAATCATCCAAAATATCTTCATCCAGATTGATATCTGTTATGTCAATATCTTCTAATTCCAAATTATCCAAATCTACTTCTAGTTCGAGTAAACTCTGCAAACAAAAGAGAGTAATTAAGTTTTACAGTACTGTTAAAGGGAAGTTATCTGTGGGTTCATGATCCAAAGTGAGAACTAAAATTTTCTTAATAGTCAAAAAAAAATCTTCCCATTTCAAAGCCGCTGCTCTGAAACTTGATTCTGTCTCTTAAACCACAGAGGCCTATGTATTCTCCAAATATTGATGGGGAGGAGGATGGGGTAGAGGGAGGTTTGAGTATGATGTCTGACCTACCTTTTCTTCTTTGTTGGCCGTGTGGGAGGCCACAATAACTGGAGTAGGAGAAGCAGGTTTCCCATCAAGTTCCTGAAACCCCAAGTGAAGATATTTATGAAGACAAGGAAATTTACTCAGGAATTTAAAGTTTTCCCCCAAGAGAAGGATGATCAGAATTAGGAAGTGGGAGATGATGTTTAAAAGTGAACCATCTCAGCCAAAGTTATCACATGAAGTCCTCTGCTGACCTGTTGAGCTGTAGAGCTTGAGGGCTGAAAGCCTTTTTTTTGCCTCTTCCATGACGTTTCTCTCTTCATTTGGCTATTGGAGAATAAAGCAATGATGAAATGAGATATTTTGAAATCATAACTTACCTATGAACTTGGCCTAAATCCCATATATCAGCTCTTAATTTAAAAAAAAAGTATTTACTGCAGTTCAAAATCTGAAGTCATGAATGTACTTCCACCCTGTAGTTACAATAAATGAAGCTTGATATCCTGGCCACTCACTGTGAGAAAAAAGAAAATGTGGCACATATATACCATGGAATACTATGCAGCCATAAAAAAGGATGAGTTCATGTCCTTTGCAGGGACATAGATGAAGCTGGAAACCATCATTCTGAGCAAACTGTCACAAGGACAGAAAACCAAACACTGCATGTTCTCACTCATAGGTGGGAATTGAACAATGAGAACACTTGGACACAGGGTGGCGAACATCACACACTGGGGCCTGTCATGGGGTGGAGGGGTGGGGGAGGGATAGCATTAGGAGAAATACCTAATGTAAATGATGAGTTAATGGGTGCAGCAAAGCATCACAGCGCATGTATACATATGTAACAGACCTGCACGTTGTGCACATGTACCCTAGAACTTAAAGTATAATTAAAAAAAACAAAAACAAAAAATGAAAACAAAAACAAAAAGATGTAATCCATTAACAGATCCATTTCTCCCGGGTGTGTGTGTGTTTATGTTAAGGAGGTTTGGTACATAACTCTGTAAAAATAGAACCACCTTTCTTACACAATTTATTTGATTCATGGTGTGATTTGTTCTAGTGTTAAATTCCAAACCTGGCTAAGCCACAGATCTTTAAATTGCACATACAGGAATGTGCTTTGTATTATAATTATTTGAGGAAAAATCTGGGACTATGTGACATGGAGAAGATGAATATGATCTGCAGAAATTTTATAAAACCAGGAGTCAAATTGCAGAATCTGATCCACAGTGGGAGATTTAATATGAAGATCAATGTGATGAATGACTTGAATTTTTATTTATAATATCACATGGTTTTGTATTTCGTAAACAATTACAAGAAAATCACATATAATTACATCTTAATTTGCTAATTTAAATTGTATTAAAACAGGGAATATATACAGCTGAATTTATGGGCTATTCCTTGTATTATTGATCAGTATCTGCCATGTGAAAGGCAAGAAACAAACATTTTTTAGTCCGCATTTTGGGTAGTTTATCTCTCAATACAGTTAAGGTATCCTTTCCTTTAGAATAAAGTAATTAATTGAGATACTTTAAGTGATTAATATTTAGTGCTTTTTTCTTTTTCCTGGTAGGATAATCAGTTTTGTTTATATTTCTAACATGTATTAGAATTACTAACCAGTTAGACTCGATTTGTGTAGCTAGACTTGACTTAACCAGGGAAATGGAATATCTGTAGTGGCTGAAATGCCAAGTTTCTAGACTGAGTGATACATTGTGGTGGTAGCAATGACTAGTAAACCAGTTGTTACACCTTCTTCAAGTCATTGTTTTGCCTATTTGCAATCTTTTAATATCTCTAAAAGTTGGATTTGTGATAGGTGAAAGTTTCAAGACACTGTTCTGTTGACCTTATGGCCAAGCAAACAAACAAACAAAAAACAAATGTAGAGCTTTCATTAGAGACTGAATTGGAGGAAATCACATCATGTTTTTATCAGCACTCTTGTTATTTGCTTAAGTGAATTGCTTCCTTGTATCACCCTGGGATCTATTCCTATGCAAACAAGGTATTTATGCAGGAGTTCCTTCCTGGTAAAGCCATTCCTAAGCCCCTCTTCTGATCACAGCTGACCATTGACTCCTGGCTCCCATCCAGTCCTCCCAGTGCTCTGACTTTGCTTCTTACTACCCATGTGACCAGTCACTTTTCTCTAGGCTTCAGTTTCTTCATCTGTAAATGGGGATGACGCCCTACCTGAGTGGGTGGTTGTAAGAACTGAACAGACAATTTAGTGTGGTGCCTGGCACAGAGTAAGTGCCCAATAAGCAGTGGCTTTTCTCACTGGTGGCTGTTACTGTTACCTGCTGATGCAAACACCTCTCCATAGTAAGCTGCTTATCCCTGACGCCTGGGACTAGATTTTATTCATATCCCCACACTGCACATCTTGGGCTCTTGGATTAAATGCTTACTAAATCAATACATGAATAACATAAAAATGTGATCCCTACCTTCAAGGAGACCAGACTGATTCTGAAATAATCACAGCACAAAGCAGAAACTACATCACCATAGGGAGATGTAGTTAAAATAAAAGGTTTAGAAGAGAAAGATATTAATAGGCAGGTTTAAGGCAGGTACTTAGTAGGCACTTTGTTCAGCGTAGTGTTTTTGATGTTGGTAGCCAAAGGTTTTGGGATGCTGAAAATTTCTGTACATGTTCTATTTCTACTGTGAAATTTTACACCCTTCAGTTTTAATGACAACTTGTTCTTTTACTTGCACATGTGACAGGGATGGACAAGTGCTCCCTTTTAGCCCACGCAGGTGGAATTAAATCTGAGGGCATCTGTTAAAAGCATCCAGTTTCTTTTTATACTTTTGCAACCATTTACTAAATATGTTTTCATTTCTTCTGGTTTGCTATTAGACTGAATATAATAATTTCATATGTCTTCTTGTAGTTAGTGTGTGTAGATAATTCAAACACTTTTGCTTTTTTAAAACTTCCATTATATAGTTATTCCACTTAATGACTTTGAAAAGATTCTTTCTCCATAGAGAGAGAGAGTCAAACTGGAATTAATTATTTTTTAATCACTTTTTTGGGACAGCATGTTCTGCTTTGTGGTTCTCCCCCCCAATCACATAAGCTAGATTTACTTGAGAAATCATAGGGGGCTCTGTTCAGGCAGTTACTTGTTTGATTCCCCCAGAGGCACTGGCTCTTTGATCTTCTACTAGTGTAACTCCTCTGATCTTTTATTCTGTAAGGTGTTTGTGTCTCTGTATGATGGATGTTTCACTGACCCAAGTAAATGGAAGAAAATTTTCTCTAGCCTTTAAATGTATTGCTTTCCTTGTTCTTTCAAAAAACATACTTTTCTTGAGTAAGAACATTTAGAGGCATCTGGCATCAAATCAACAGAATTGTGGCCTTTAATGGAATTTGAGGCACTGTGAAGTGGTTTGATTGGTAAGAATCCATTTTTGTCTCTTTCTCCTTGACTGTGCCTCCGCTTACACAATAACAAAAACAACTCTTCTCCTCCTCCTCTTATTTTTTGAAACAAGAGTATCTGATTTCATTGAATTCTGTACTTTTTTATTTTACTTTTTTGAAATAAAAAAGTTCTTAAAAGGTTTTTATTGTCACTTTCATTTTCTTCCTTGAAGGGGAGGAAAAACTCTCAACTGTGTACAGAGTAAATTAAATTACGAGAAAAATAACCTATGGAGTTAAACAAGATGAACTGAGGTTTTGGAACAAATCTAAGAATTGCCTTGATGTTGTAGATAGTTTAATCCATGATTCAGAGATATATTAGTCACTTTGATAGACTGTTGATTTGACTAATTACCCCGAAGGCTGACTGGCTGACTGAATTGCTCAAGTCAGCTAGTAATTTTGATCAAATCAGCGAGTAATTATGGTTTTGTGCAAGCAACAAATATAGAATTCTGATTATGTTAGACTAAAGAAGATGTCATTGTGATATAATCATATAAAATATTTAATTCAAGCACCATAGCGTTCTTTTTATTTTTTCTTACTCTAAGGTTTACATTCTCAGAACAAATAATAGAAAAAGTTGTGGCAACTTTTTGGAGAGAATAATTTTATTCTCTCAATAAACAATGCATAAATGTGAACGGTTCTCTGGTGCTAAGGTAAATACTCTTATATTTTAAGTGTACTTTAATTATAATATGCATATTTTGGGAGCCTTCAGAACTAAATATGGTCAGATTTTTAAAGCTGAAAGTTCTCTTTACATTTCTCATAGAAAGAAGCTAGAAAGGAGCAACTTATATGGGAAAGCTGGAAGTTACTGCTGCTAATTTCCTTACCAGTTCATTCTATAATTATTAATATTAGTATGATCAGGTCCACTAAAATCCAGATGCTTGTATTTGTTTGGTTTCTATTCTGTCATCATCTTTTCCCTCACTTTTGAAAATTCTTTCTACAGAGGATGATGTTTATTATTGAATTCTAATTAGCAGTGTTTGTATGCTATATTTGTGGGTTTTCAAAACATTTTAGAAACACAGACATGTTTACTTAACGGAAAAATCTGTCTTTAATTTTACTTGAGTTGTTGGATGGCTTACCTGTATTATATTCCTTTTCTATGAAAGCAGGAAATATAATTTACTTGGAACTCTGTGTAGATTTCAGTGTATAATTAGTAACGTTTGTGAAGCCCCTCCAGGGTACTCCAGTTTTGTGTAGTCATTTCATTTATTGTATATGTTCTTGGCATTATCTGCCACTTAAAACCAGAGATTGAAAGGGAGAGGTGGAGAGAGGGAGGACAATCACTTACAAGGTTAGGATAATTTTGAGTTTATTCTTCAGGAATTATAGATGTATACCTGCTCTTTCCACCAGCCTCTCATAGTGTGGGTGTCTCTCTTTGCTGAAAGTAGTTCTTGCATTTGAAGACATACATTATTTTTTGAACAACCTGACCCCAAATGCCTACTGCATTGTTGGATATTCAGCTGATTCTCCAACTTAATAAGAAAAAAAAATGTGTTGGTTTCCCACAGATGCCTTACTAAGGGATGTTTGGTGGTAATTTTTGGTATTTTAATATTTTGCCATATTCAGTAACATCAGAACCTAGTCCTCAGATATTGCAATTTCACTCTAATAGTATTGAGTCAGATAATCAATTTTTGGTAATTCCCTAATGCAGAAAATGGAAGTGAATTATTGTGAATATATGTGTTAATAACATATAAAATTATTTTTACAAAAAAGGAACTACCTAGGTTCCTCTTTTGCTACCTAGTTGCTCTTCACAACTCCTTTGATTTTAGAAGTCAATTAACTCCAAAGTGCAGGATGCTTTCAAGGGGGAAGTAGGGACCTTGTCTATTCTTGCTCATTGTTTTCTACCTGAAGCACCAACTCTAGGGAGAAGTAGTGCCAAATGCAAAATCTATCTGAAGCAAAACTTAATTTAGAATAGCCTTTGATTTTTCTTTTCTTGCTTTTACTTTCTCTTTTTTCTCCGTGTACAAAAGACATTGATATACACATGCTAATTTAGTGGAGAAGACTTTTAATTAAAGAAGCATAGTTAGCCTGAAACCATTCAAGTGTATGCCAGTCACTCTAGAGGCAAGTGTAGATGAATTGAAGCAGAATATGGGAGAGTTGTGATCTACCCACTTGCTTCTGGAGGCTTATGGATAAATTAATGCATTCTTCTCCATAGAGACAGCCTCTCTGCTTGGAGGGGTGGAGGCCATCTAGTCAATAAGCCATATTTGCTGTGGCAGAGGAGTTGCTCAGTATAAGTTGTTTCAGCTTTTACTTTTATTTCTTGGAAGTACAGCATGGTAAGCCTAAATTCTGGACCTCCAAGCAGATATTAGAGCCTCCATTACCCTTTGCTAATTGAAGGTGACACGGGGCTTTTTCTATTGTAGGGTCTCTGAAAAGGCAACAACTATTGCTTATTATTTACATCTGTATGCTGAACTAGACTTACACGTGTATGTGTGTGTGTGCTACAGTGTATGTTGCTCTAGGTACAAGGGAGAGACATTGAGAATGTACTCTTTGTTGAGTGAGATATAGTACTGCTTTATTCAGGGGTAAACAATCTCATCAAAATTTCGCCAAATGATGCTTGGGACAAAACGAAAGCTTCAAAGCAGTTAGATCTGCCGTTAGTGAGTGCAATATTTTAAAGAGGAAGTTTAAGAAACTTGTTTACAGGTGCGTAACAATATTTAGTTTTCAGAATAAATCTTAATCTGAGAGAATAGGTTTTTTACGAGTAGAAGAACAATCTCATAAGAAAAGCCAATTTAAGAGTTGTGGTGTAGTTGGGCACAGTGGCACATGCCTGTAATCCGAGCACTTTGGGAGGCTGAGGTGGAAAGATCACTAGAGCTTACGAGTTCGAGACCAGCTTGGCCAACATAGTGAAACCGTGTTGCTGCTAAACGTACAAAAATTAGCCAAGTGTGGTGGTGCACGCCTGTATTCCCAGCTACTCAGGAGGCTGAGGCATGAGAATCGCTTGAACCCAGGAGGCGGGAGTTGCAGTGAACCAAGATCGTGTCACTGTACTCCAGCCTGATGACAGCGCGAGACCCTGTCAAAAAAAAAAAAAAAAAAGAAAAAAAGTTGTGGTGAATAGTGGTCAAACTGCTCAAGTGAAGTTACAGTAAGCTGAATGCAGGAAGCTTTTCTGGATATGAGAAACTTTGTAGTGAGCTACATTTAGTTTGACCGATTTTGTTGTTCCTTAAAAAGAGGTCCTAGAAAAAATTGTTGAGAACCACTGAGGCTCCCTGAAAGGGTTTTGGGGAACCCCAGGGTCCCTCAGACCACATTTGGGGAACCACTGATCTAGACTGACAAAAACTTTGGCAAAAGATTAATTTTACAAATTCCTAGAGTTAGGAATCTCTTAGACTGAAGATAAATTGCATACATTTAATTCACTGAGTTTCGTGCAACAATAATATTAAGACAACCACTTAAAAAGTGCTTCTAAAAATAAGACTACTACTCTTCTGAATTATTTACATTTTCCTGATATGTTATTTTTGTATATATTTATTCCATTGGAAGTTAGCAAGTCTTCTAGGTACAGATGTAGTTGGTTTTCCTTTATGTGTTTTCTGTTAAATCTCTTTCAGACATTTGGTAGTCATTATGATGGAGTCAAATAGCATATTATATTAAGCTACTCTTTTATCCCTACTCATACCCATCAGGCTATACTCATTTTGCAGGTACTTTCCTTTCATATTGAGACTCAGAAGAGTCTTCAAATCTGTTGTCATTGCTATGCTTATGATAGAGCAAGTACTTTTCCTTTTATTTAAGTTGTTCTTTTGCTTTTATTTTGTTAAATAAAAAATGTTTTTGCTAAGTAGTAGATAAATATGGTACAAAAGTCAAAAGTCAAAGAAGGTACAGTTTGAAAAGTGAGTCTCTCTCCTTCAGCTGTCCCCTAGCCCCCAGTGCCCTGTGCTGACTCAGCCACCTTAGAGTTCTTGTGTATCTTTTCAGAAATCTTCTATGCTTTTACAATCAGATGGGCTAATACATTGCTTTTCTTCTTACACAAATGGTGGCATACTGTATTTGCTGTTCTGTTTACATTTTGGCAACCTTCTCCTATCAGTACATTAAGAGCTGTGTCTTTTTTGTTAATTGTAACATAGTATTCCATTACACAGAAGTACCATCGTTTATATAACCAAACCAGTATTGATGGATATGTAGGGTCTTTTCAGTCATTTACCATTTAAACAATGCTGCAAGGTACTAGTGTAATTAGTAGCTATAGTTAGAGAGGTACTGGTGGCTAAGAGAATGTGTCTGGGTCTGACTTGATAGTCTGAGTCAGACTCCATGATATCTGTGTGACTTTCATGAGATGAGTTCTTTTTATTTCTGCTCTATTCATAGCAGAACTTTTTGTTATCACAGAAGTCACAAAATTCCACAACTACATCTTCAGTAATACCATTAGAATGTGAACTGACTATTAGTGTGTTTTGGGACTCGATTCTCAATGGTTTTACCATGAATGCATCTTTAAAGTGGGTTTTAAACTTTTTTGAAGTGGGGCACCTCATGGACCCTTTTTAGAATTGGCTGAAAACTACGGCTACCTCTCTTCAGAAAAATATGCCCACAGTTTATAAGATTCATGGATGTATATGGAATTTTACTGTTATTTCACTAATTACACTTAGTACTTTTATGTCATGTGTGGATGAAGAACCTTTTTGAAAGGATGTTTTTCATGTTTCAGAAGGTAAGCATCACATCATCTGGGTAACACTATAGGTTGCAAAGCTGCACATGTTCACATGAAGGGATTTAAAGCACTGGGTGGGGAACTAATTCTGATTGATAAAACCGTAGATACAGGTATTAGACTAAACAGCATCACTCGTCAAAGGTACCTACTTTTCCAGAGAACATGACCAAGACAAAAACTTACATTTCTTTTTTTTTCCAGGAACATTTTTGGAAAGAACTTTATGAAGTGAGAGGGTTCTTCTTAGAAAGATTCAGAGCATCTACTTCAAGTCTCTCCTTTCAAGTTCTACCCTATAGAAGTTGTCAGATCATTTTTTTCTGCATTTACCTTAGTCAACTTTTAGGGTTTTGTGGCAGAAATCTTAAACAAGGTGTTCTTTAGTAGCTTTCAACAAAATAGTGATGTAAAAGGATTGGTTTATACTATCAAGAGTACAGTGATCAGTTGGGTTGTTGGGGAGACTTTCCCCAACAATGATCCAATTTTTAGGTTCCAACAAATCACCCTACGTTTATAAGAAACTTTTCTGTTCAATCACCAATGAGCTGATGTCTCAATACTTGCTATCAATTTCAAAATACATAATTTTTACATTCTAAATCCTTGCCTGTAGGGGTTTAATTTCTTCTTTAAAAATTTTTTTTAAAATTTTGATCTTTATCGGGGTATGATTGATCTACTTAGTTTCTTAAATAGCTTTAAAATTAAGTCCAAAAACAAATTTCAAATTTCAGATAGGAATTTGAATATTAATTTTAATTTTTCTCTTCACATTTATTCTGCTCATCAGTCAGTTGCATGGCACATGGGTATGACATAGTTGGTAGCCTGTTCTTGTGAAACTAAGGTGTAAAATGAGGTAGGATTGTTTCATGGGATTATTAAGTTTTAGGCATCTTGTTACTATTTTGAAGCATGTATTTTCCAAAGCTGGAAACCATTTGGAATGTGTGTATTGAGAGAATTTTCTTTGCGCGCATTTTGTGTGTTAACTGGTGACCTAGAAGCTGGTGGAATGAAATAAGATTCTGATTTACTGAAATGATGGACGTTGTACAGTGAATGAACTGGAGTTAAACTATGGCAAGTTAAGGGAGGGTTAAGCACAAGGTCCAGAAGAATAGGGGGCTATTAGATGCTTGCTTTATTTTTCACAGTCCAGCATTGCCCTGTGATATTGCGGTGAGAGAGAAAAGAGAACTGGGCCAGAAGATTAGAGCACAGGAGGATTTAGGTTTAATAGGATTTTATGAGGCTCCAAGAAGAGGTTGTCTGAGGTAGTTTGACCCAAAATGAAACACCCTCCTCAATACTGCTATTAGTTATAATTGAGGGCACAAGGTTCACCTCTCTTAAGGTGTTCCCAATATTTGATGAGTCTTCATCCTTAGATGGAATTTTACATGATAAGCACATTTACAGTAATAGACTTTTTATATTTTTTTATGTATTTAGTAGCAGCCAATTCAGGGCATTCCAAAGTACATTCTCAAACAATGAATTTTTCTATTGGCAGTTGCTCAGGAAATAAACAAACAAAACCTCAACCATGGAATTATATTTACTGTGGCTGCTTCCTGTGCTGTAAGTTCCTTAAGTGAAATATGCCTTAATGGTAAAAAAGAATACAGATAGAATCCCATCTGCAACTAGAATTCTTATGAAGATTTTTGTACAAAGGCCATCATCCTTCTTTAATGATTATCTGATTACCCCTCTCCAGTTGGTATAACAGTTGTGATAAAGTACATAAAATAATGACTCAAGCTGTAAGAGACCTAAGAAATCTTACTTTAGTTCTAACTGCTTACCTAAGTGACATTCCAAAAGAAGAGTCCCATTTTTCACTCAAGGTTTCACAGCTGGTTAGAGCTAGAACTAGAGTTTTGGGAACCTACCTCCTAGCTCGAAGCTCAGATTCCCAGGTTGGGACTTTAAATTTTTTTAGACTTTCAGGCTTGGACTGAGTCAACAACTCTTAGCCATTATCCTTTGTTCCCTACTTTAAATCTACCTAAATTCTCTAGCCATTTCCACAAACCCATCAGAGTGGTATCAGAAGGGATGAAGAAGGAGGGGTAGAAAGGGAGCCAGCTGTGCTTTCCATCAAGTATAAGGTAGTGGTTTTGGTTTGGAAACTCACCATGAAAGACTTGGCTTTGCCTCCCTTTTATCTCTAGCACTCTCCTACCTGTGTTCTTGATCTCATCTTTCTTCTGCTCCTTTTGCTCCATAAAAATTCTTTTCCTTATATCTTCAAATTATGTGTGTTCATTGGTTCATTCCCATTAGGCCTGCAAATATAATCACTTTTCCTTGAATAAAAATGTTCCTTTGGCTCTGTCTCCCCTTAAGGTGGCTATCCTATTTATTTCCCTTAAGAATTTTTAAAAATTCATCATTAGAGGATATTTATTTAAATAGATAAAAGAATTGAAGGATGGTATGAGATAATATTTAAATGCCAAAATATTTATAGTTTAAGTTTAGTCTGATAGTAAGAAAGGGATATATCAAAATATAGTTATTGATAGTTCAGGAAAAAATGCGATTTTGACATATTTTTAGCTTTTCTAATTATTGTAGCTTTCCAAAGAGTCTGAAGTTGGGTAAGATGTCTATCTGGGAATGAAATTTTTACATTGGAAAAGAGGTGTGATTTAGATGGCTAGAATCTGAGCTTTTATAATTATATATTTTATTATTCTGTAAGGTGGAAGCATATGTTTTGCTTTTTTCATAGTCAAATAAAAATATATATTTTTGAAAAACAGCAAATAAAATTGATACAATTCTTTGGCCAGTTATCCCTGTCTCTAACAATATTTAATAGAATTTTTCTTTCCTTATTGATGGAAAGTATTTTTATATATAATATTAATGAGATATAAATATGGCCACTCAATAATGTCTATAGTCAGTTCTGTCTTTGCAGTGTAGAATTTATGCTGAAATATCAAGCTGTTGTATATATATTTTGACAGCTCATCTTTTTCTTGCCCATTCCCCCAACCAAAAAACTCAACCACACCACACACCTACACGCACCCACTTTGAGTATTTTTTTGTGTTGGTGGTTTTTTTGAAGAAAGATAAAAAAAAAAATCACTCCTTGACATCTAAATGGTTTGTAGAGCTCTCTCTCAGGCATGAAACTTGAGTCAATGTGCATGTGTGACTTTACGGGAAGAACAGACTGCATGTGTGCCAAGAGTGGCAAGGTTTGCTTCAAACATTTTTGGCATCACGTAGCTTAGACTGAAGAGTGTAGAGGGAAAGAAAGGAGAAACGTCTGATGATGCCATATTCCTGACAGACTCACATTTAGTAACTGCAGCCCCTTTACCTACTTACCTTGGCTTCATTCTGTCCTTTGTTCTTCTCTTGGGAGGTTTAGCTGTGATTTGAGAGTTTAATAAAAAGCTTAGAGTGGATGCAAAAAAGGAAAAAAACACCAGTAACAGGAAAATGCAATGTGTTGAACACCTTAGTGCTTGAGGAAATATGTCCTTATGCATCTCTCATAAATATGGAGCCATCTCTTTCCGTTTTATTAATGTATTGCCCTGGTGACATGCCAGTGTTTTAATACTCTAATATGGAATAAGACAGAGAGAGAGAGAGAATGAAAATATCCAACGTTTTGTTGTTCTCTGGGTATGCTAGGTAGTATTTTTCATTTGTAGGATCTTCTGGCATACTTATTTCCTTCTCAAACTTAGCTTGTTTGACTTGCCTCATTCCTTCTTTCTCTCCCAAGTTTTCTTTATATTGTAGTTTCTTCATTCATGATACATTTTAATTCTTTAGTCATCTGTTTCAAAAGTATAGTTGGATAAGAATAAACGAAATGAGATGCACTTTTCTTAGAAATGTTACAAATTCCTTTAGAGAATA
Organism: Papio anubis; assembly: GCF_008728515.1. Lineage (NCBI taxonomy): Eukaryota > Metazoa > Chordata > Mammalia > Primates > Cercopithecidae > Papio > Papio anubis. The sequence goes on along the minus strand of NC_044978.1, from coordinate 37,802,369 downwards.
GGGCCAGCGATTATAGCCCTTAGAAAGGAGAATATAGTTTCCTAGAAAGAACACTGGACTGGGAATGCAGAGATTTATATTCTGTTTCTATCAAAATTAACTTGTGCTGGGCATGGTGGCCCATGCCTGTAATCCTAGCCCTTTGGGAAGCCAAAACAGGAGAATTGCTTGAGCTCAGGAGTTCCAGACCAGCCTGGGCAACATAGGGAGACCCTGTCTATAAAAAAAATGAAAAAAAATTGGACGGGTGTGGTGGCACATGCCTGCAGTCCCAGCTAGTCAGGAGGCTGAGGCGGGAGGATTGCTTGTGCCCAGGAGTTCAAGGCTGTAGTGAGCTATGATGGCTTCTGTACTCCAGGCTGGGTGATGAATTGAGACTCTGTCTCTAATAAAACAACAACAACAACAACAACAACCACCACCACCACCACCAACCACCACCACCAACAACAGCAAACTAACTAGTAAGCTCATAGCATTGGCTATTTGTCCCGTCTCTACTACATTCTCGCCATTTCTGAGAAGATTGCATGTAAATTCCTTCTGAAAACTAACTTGAAGGATCTTAGCATATGTTTCTGTTTTTAACTTAGAAGCAATTGGCATGATGTATATTCCTTTCATACCTCTGAAGAAGAATCTTTGAATTCTGGAGCTGGAATGACTTGAGTCTTGTAGTTTTTCGATCTCTGGGATAAATCAAAACTTTGATTTTATTCATTATTATCACTATGTAACCTAAATAAAAGGCCTTGACATTTTCACAGAAATGTAATGTGTAGAATAATGAGGAAGTTGATTCAGAATCTTGTTTTATCTCTTATCATTTAAAACAAGGCTGTAAATGTAAATGTTTATAAGGGCTAGTGAGGTAACCTGAATGAGGTGAAGGTTCTGGCAGTAAGATCACAGGGAGTGGCAGGCACTGTGGGGACGGGAGAATGCATTCCCTGCATATATGGGGTAGCCACTCCTGATTTTTGAAACACTAGATCGACCCAATAGTAGCAAAGAGCCATGGTTGGCAGTGGACAATGTCCATTGAAAACAAGTTTGTATTATTTGGAATTTTAGTTTGGGGAATTCAATTTTAATAAAATAAAGCTATAGAAGAAACACACAGGCAATTTTCCTTGAATATGTGATTTGTGTACTTCTTTTAACAGGCCATCCTTTCTGTATACCTTAACTCTCCTCCATTCTTTTTCAAAAATGTTTCTTTCCTCAGAACTATGCTTGCAAGTGTTCTGTTCTTATGTCCTAAAAATTCTTTCTAAGACCTTTTCATGATGAATAGTTGTCCTCCTATTAACAGAAGTGCTCGTTTTAAATACTTCTTAACTATTTTCCAGTGTTTAATTCTATTCCCCACAAGGAACTTAACCCCTAAGTCTCCTCTGAAGCCTACTTTCTCCCATCTTACTGTTTACAGGGAGGAACAGCTGATTGGTGTTCTCCTTGTGATACCCTTCATATTACTCTGTTGAAAATGGCTACCCCCTGTTTTCTTTTGGCATTACAAGTCTACAAACTTTTATTATGGTTTTTGTTTTCCAGGGTTCTGGTAATTGTAATTACTTTTTTCTGAACTCTTCCCAATCTGTACACTAAAAAAATAGTATTTTCAATTATACCTAGTCCTTTTATGGACTGATCAAACTGGTGAGACAATACCACTGTCTTACTGCTTTCGTCAGTGCCACACAAATGGATCATATTCACCGTACACTCTATGACCTCAATTTCTTTTTTCCCCTACTTACTCCCTTGTAGTCAGGATTTCTTTGTATTTTTTTCCGTGTTTCACTTTTCATTTGTAAGTGTGCTGCCTTGCACTCACACCTAATAAACACTATCTTGTTTTTGATGGATCATTTCTATCTCTGATTTGTCAAGGTTACTTGGAATTCTATTATTTTTCAGAAAAGCTAGAAACTTTAACCTAGTTTATAGCCACAAAATGATTGAGAATCCTTTCAATTCTGACAGCCATTGATTTAAAAAAATATTCAATCAAATTAGACCCAGGAATCTGGGTGCTGTTTTATAATACCTCCCCCAAGTTGCATCAAGCCATTTATTTCTCTTGCTATTAACTTATGGTTTTCCTGTTACCGGGTGTTTTTAAGCTCTGCAAACATTGGTATCATAATAGGTTAGTGCAAAAATAATTGCAATTTTTGCCCTTGAAAGTAATGGCAAAAACTGCAATTACTTTTGCACCAACCTAATAGTTTCTTGCTTGATTCTAGAAACTAGACTTGAACTTGAGTGATTTAGAATAGTAATTTTGGGGGGTTGTGGCTGGTTGTAGTGGAGAGAAGAAACCCAATAATTGTTTCATTTATTCATGTAGCTTAGGTAGTATTATTATTTTGTATTTTTAGTAGCAAAGTAGGAGAAAATAGGAGAGCCTTTAGATTGAGTGTATCTGTTTTGTAGATTTTTTTCTGTGTTGGACTTTAAGAATGTCTAAGCTTTGATTTAAATTTAATAGTCAGTGTCCTATTTAATTTATGAACATAATAAAATTCATTTTTTGGTTATTGTCATTACAGGTTTTGGAAGGTGACAATGAAATGTGAAGAAGTTCCATTTCTCAAACCTGAAAGTTAGTGACTGCTACCAAATTTTAATGAAAATTAAATATGACTTAGAAGTATTGATTTATGAAGTCTTATGATGTCATCGGTTTCGACAGGAAGCAAACTCCAGCAGGCTGTGAGCCTACAGGGAGTTGACCCAGAAACATGCATGATTGTATTTAAAAACCACTGGGCACAGGTAATGTATGAATTCCACTTTTTTTGCTGGTCTCAGTAACCCCAGGGGCCTCCATCACACTGAATCAGGGTTTCCTACCTCTGTGATAGGTAACTAGATTTCTATAAACATAGGGAGGGAAACTCTTTCAGGTAGGAAGAAAAGTAACTTTTTCATCTTGCTTTCCTAGAATAGGTATCTGGTCAAAAACCGAGGTTTTCACAAAAGCAATTAGGGTACATGCATGTTCCTTGGATATTTTTAGAAGAACAGCAGTTGTTCCTTAAAGTGACTTTTATATCGCTTTGCCATATACTTGACCATAATTACATCCTCTCTCTTTCTCTCTTCCCTGCTGATTTCCATCCAGTTCTTAAGCTCTAATAATACTAAAATACACATTTATTAAACATTTACCAAGTACTCTGTTGAGTACTTCAAATGCATTATGTCATTTAATCTTCTCTACAAACCTGTAAGGTAGCTAATGTTAGCTTCCTCATTTTACAGAAGAGGGAACAGAAAATTACCGAGGTTAAATAACTTGCTTGAGGTTATGCAGCTAGTAAGTTACTAAGCCCCGTTACTTAGGCTTTGGTCTCTTGACTCCAAAGCTGATGTGTTTGATCTCTGTGCTCTACTGTTTTGCGGCTGGTGGTCCCTGTGTAACTTAATGAAAAATCCCTGAGTATACCTGAATATATGTCTTCATTGCAAAGTGATTATAAATTTTTTTTTTATTATTTACTTTGACTTCTCTGATCTGCTGTGTGGATAATTAAGGGTTGAATGTTCAGAAAATTTACTATCCTGCCCCTTAGGGAGTTTATAAGTAGTAAAATAAATAAAATTGGCATTCTTTACTACTTGCCCAACATTGCACTCCCCAGGTGAGCTGGTAAGTGGCTATTTATGTGACAGTTTTTAAATGACTACCCAGTTCCTTCCTGTGGCCGGAAACAGCACACGGGTCAAAGCACTGAGCCTGTAAATCGCAACAATTATAGGGGACACAGTTTAGATCAAAAACGAGCAAAATCAATTCTGTTTCTGAGGTGTTTATACTTTGTAGCTTCTTGTTACTATGCAGTATAAACCTTCTCTGATTTTTTGTGCGTTCTCTGACTTTTTACCGTTAGAATTTTAATGAATTTGCTATGGACATTAGGGCACATATGCTTTAGTTAAGGGAAGAAAGTAATTTAGGAGTTTTCGAGATAATTAGAGTAATAACCTTTGGCTTTGCACTTTTATAAATATTTTAAAGCAGTATCTTCAAAGCGAGGTGGTGAATCCTAAGGAATGAGCCCAGTAGTCCATTGGGTGTAGGAAGAATATTTTAGAAGGTCTGTTTCTATCTTTACCTTTTACAAATTTCTGTTTTGTGTTTAAAATGTACATTATATATTTGTATATTAGTACCTGTATGATTACTAATTTATTTAGTTACTTGTGCTCATTTAAAAAATCTATTAGTGCACAATCATATGTTTTTAATTGAGAACATTTTCAGCTCCAGTCATTTCATTAGGCTGAAGAAGTCTATCCTACTACGTAGTCTTCACTCCCAGCCCCATTTTGTTTATTTGTTTGTGTATAATACCTTGGGTTATAATCATTTCTCCTGGGGTAACTGTGATATGATCCATTTAGTATTCTGTGCCACTTTCCAAAGACATGATACATCATCAGCTTCTTGATCATATGTAGGTGGGTCATCTGCCCTGTCAGATTCTGTCCCCGGCAGGCTTTCTCCAAATGTGAGGAATGTGTCAGTACAATGTGTCACATTATTGAAAGAGTATTGGTCCCAGAATCATATTATTCATTTCCATAACAATACAAATGACTTCATTATTTTCGGACATTTTGGGTTCTCTGAAGCACAGTACAGATACATAGTACTCTCAGTGCAGACAAGTCTTGAGTTGAAGGTAAGGATAACTTTGTCAAAGGGGATGCTGTTTAGTTGTTAAATATTTTCTTTTATAAAGTTGGGACACTCATGGTCTTATTGTTGACTCAGCCATTTCTTTACCTTTGGGCAGGTGTTTTTAACCTTTTTTAGGCTTAACGTTTCCTTTTAAATAAATTCGGAAAATGCTCTCAGTTGCTGCCTATAGAGGCCCTTGAGGGCCTTTCTGTTATCTTTGTGAATGAAAATACTGGTTGAAGAAATTTACATGAGTGTCAAAGTGTTGTTGTTCAATGGAGATTTACTGAGCCCACACTCCAGGCATGTCACTGTTGGCATCACAGGTGGGACTTGAGAATGTATAAGCCTTGGTCTGGGCTTTAAAAAATGTATAAGCTGATTCAGATGACAATGCAAGATACATTATTACAAAATGGATAATCATTATTACATGAATTAAGTCAAGAGAAGGGGCTATTATGGCTGGAAATGACCTAGGAATGGAGAAAGTGAGATTTTGCTAGGTTGGCTATGGAAAAGGAAGGTTTTGATGACAGATAGGAAAAGAATATTTCAGAGAATGGATACTGGGAACAAATGCTCAATTTTAGCTTTTTTGGATGGTAAATATAAAGGAGGGGAATGCAAAAAAATCATAACCAGGCAGAGATATGGGACGAAGAGTAAGATAAGGAATGAGATCTTCAGTTGGTGGGAATGAATGATACTTACATATTGTTTTAGAGTTTCATGCATTAGCTCTTGGCTGTGAGTTGTTGGGCTGGGGTGGGTGAAGAGCAGTTGCAGAGGATTGGGAAAAGAGCTCAAGTCCGATATAAGCTCCTAGGCCTACTGTGACTACAGCCCCTGGGTTCCCCTGAGGCGACGCAAGAAAAATCTGTAAGGCTGGTAGGGAATGAGACATAGACAAAGCCGGAAAGCATTTTATTTGCCCAGATGCCCCATTACCTGCCCAGTGTAATCCTTTTTTAAATGTCAAATTAGGAAAAAGTGTTGGCTGGGTGCTGTGGCTCACATCTGTGTTCCCAGCACTTTGGGAGGCTGAGGCGGGCAGATCACGAGGTCAGGAGTTTGAGACCAACCTGGCCAACATGGTGAAACCCCATCTCTACTAAAAATAAAAAACTTAGCCGGGCGTGGTGGTGCGTGCCTGTAATCCCAGCTACTCGGGAGTCTAAGGCAGGAGAATTGCTTGAACCCAGGAGGTGGAGGTTGCAGTGAGCTGAAATTGCGCCACTGAACTCCAGCCTGGGCGACAGAGCAAGACGTCTTAAAAAAATAAAAATAAATAAAAAAGAAAGGAAAAAATGAAGGCAACAAAAGCCTGTGGTATCCCGAGTTCTATTCGTTAGGAGACAAGTACAAATTCAACATAGTTAACTTGTATTTGACAGGTTCTGTTCTGCTATTTGTTAATAGCTTCTATTCCAGAGCTTGAGTTAAAGAGCAAACACTGATGGAGGAGATCTGCTTGCCCACTTACACCTTAGAGCCTGTCAGAGGCAGCTAGTTATACAACCAGCCGTCATCCAATCAGTCTGTGATTCAGGGGAGTTGCCAGCGGAGAGACCTTAAATGGCCCAGTGGTGCACTTGAGGTTCCAAACTGTTTCTGGGTCCAGTGATCTCATGGCATCCCAGAATCATTCTAGAGTATACTTTCAGGAATGGTTGCATTCCTAATAGTGACACTGAAGAGTCTGGGCTACAGAAAGTAGCCCCTGACTTCCTCTCACCTTCTGAGATGCCATCTTGTCCCATAAGTTGCCAGAGTGATGAATCTCAAATCCAGATCTGTCTGGTTCATTCCTCTAGTTGAACCTTTCAGTGGCATCTGGCCACCTACAGGCCAGGATGGCACACATAATTTGTTATGTCCTGGCTTCTGTTACTCTCTGCCTCTCATTTAATCACCAAAAATGCAAAGTTGCTTGGGGTTCCTAGCCACCCCGTCTCCTGGCAGTGTCCATCATGCTATTTCATCCCTCTGTGCCTTAGGCACTCATTCTTCTTTCTGCCTGAAATATTCCTCCCACTGGTTAAATGCCTGTCCTTCTACAGGCCTCATTTGAGGCATCATTTGCTCTAGGAAACCTTCCCTGCCCTCTTTCATGCTCCCACCCCATGTTCAAGCATTAACCTGAGTATTCTATCACTCTTACACCACTCACCTTTTAATTTAATTATTTATATTTTTAGAGAGAGAGTCTAGCTATGTTGCACTGGAGTGCAGTGGCTATTCACAGGTGCAATCATGGCATGCTACAGCCTTGAACTCCTGGCTCAAGAGATCCTGCTCCCTCACTCTCCCAAATAGCTGGGACTGCAGATATGTGCCACTGCATGTAGCCCAACCACTTTTTATTAAAATTGCATATACACTATCTTCTTCACAAACTCATTACAAGCTCCTCAAGATCAGAGGCCATTTGTAACTGATATTCCCATTGCCCAGAACAGACTGTGACATATAGTAGATGTTCAATAAACGATTGAACTGAAAGGCAGTCAGAATAAAATACAAGTTTAAAAGACCTAGGCAACTTAGGAAACAGCTTTCAATGTACACTAATTTTAAAACATTGTATAATTTGCCACCAGCAAGATCTTTGGACTTGTGTTAAATGATCTGGAAGAGTGTGTGTATGTGTTTAATTTTTATAGTAGTCTGTAAGAACAGTTTATAATCTAGTAGACTGTTGTTTTTATCTCTTGCCTTTGTGTCTTTGTTTTTATCTGAATGGAAGAGAAGACAGAAACAGTAAGAAGCATTATTAGCCCACCAGGCAATAAACTATTCAACTAGACTGCCATGTGAATTAAATTCCCTACACTAGTTATTTTTGATGGCGCAGTTGTACTTTCTGAAGCTTCATGGACCTTGTTCTATTCCTTTTCTCTCTGCCCCTTTCAAGCATTGAATTTCAAAAGGTCTCTGCTCTTAGAGCCAGAACAGAGGAGGTGGGTTAAAAAAAATCAATTGGAAATGCACATTTCTGTCTTTGCCTCTAGTTAATTAATAGCCCAGAATGACTTCTGTCTACCTTCAGCCTCTAAAAATAAGCTGTTTAAAAAATTTTTAGGCTAAGAAAATGTCAGAGCTCAAATAGAGTAATAGTGATGGATGAGGAAAAGTCAGTGGGTTTAGTAACCTTTTTCATCTTGGAGAGGGGTAGGGATGGGAAAAAACAGAACCATCTAGATTGGTTAATTAAGTCAAATGTCTTCCCACAATAGTCAAAAATAGATAATATACTTGAGGTATGGTATCTTGTGTAGAGCTCCAAGTAGCCCAAATCTAAAGTCTAGAGCATCCATGCATGGATTTGACACGTGTACTGTATTTGAGTCTCATTCCCTTGCTCTGCTTATCTCCATTCTTTCGCTCTGTGCTTGTAGTAGACTAAATGACAGAGAAAAATTAAGTAAAGCCTTTGAGAGATGAACAGTTGGGAAGTATTAGAGAACTCTGATTAATTTTCTAAATACCTTAGTAAATTGATGTTTGTTAACATTTCAAAAAGTTCTGTCTCCCTTCCGAGGCTTACAGGTAGCTCTAGCCTTGATGGTAGAAGGTAAAGTGAACCAAAGGTATACTTCTTAAGTTAGAGGACTGAGGCATTAACTTGCACTTCTGTCAGACTCTAAAGTGGTTGAACATGGCTGGGTGCGGTGGCTCATGCCTGTAGTCTCAGCACTTTGGGAAGCCGAGGTGGGCAGGAGTCTGAGACCAGCCTGGCCAACACGGTGAAACACTATCTCTACTAAAATACAAAAGTTAGCCAGGTGTGGTGGCACATGTCTGTAATCCCAGCTACTTGGGAGGCTGAGGCAGGAGACTTGCTTGAACCCAGGAGGCGGAGGTTGCAGTGAGCCGAGATTGCACCATTGCACTCCAACCTGGGTGACTGAGAGAGACTGCATCTCAAAAAATAAAAATAAAAATAAAATAAAAATAAAATGATTGAGCATGTTGAAATGTCAGCAACTCTCCTACTGTGTGCTTGGTGGTAAGTTTGATTTTTGCTGTGGTTGAAATTAGTGTTCTTTGAAATATTATTATTTAGATCATTACTCATAAGGCTTTTCCATAACTGTTTTATCCAAGATTTAGGCAAGCTTCTGGAGCTCAGGACTGGAGCTGACATTAAAAACCTGGTGTTAAGTGAATACGTATTATAAAGCTGTTATCTTAATGTAAAAAGAAGTGACTTGGTAGAGGTCTCCCTGTGGAAATAGATGCATAAGGAACACTTAATATTGAAAGACACAGCTGTTAAGTCATGAACAAGGGCTGCATGGAAACTTTTGTGTCGTTATTTGATACGTTATTTGATTAAGTGGAATTTGGCTTTAGACAGCTAAATCTTGCCCTTCAGTGTGTTGGAAAATATTGCATAGTAACTTGGTTTTTTCCACAATGCCACCTTATTTTAGCATTCCAAAGGATTTGGAAGTATGGGTTTTACACATAAGACTTTCTTAAAATAACTGGGCTCTAACTTTGGTAGCATAAATAATCACTTACTGATACATGCATGTATGTAAGACAGAGAACAATATTAACTGGAATCAAAGCTAGTCTCCTGAGAGAGAAACACTTGTATTTATCCTGAAGGGTAATCATTTGTAGCTGAGGTACAATTATGTGATTTATGTAGAGCTTTCATTTTGAAAGCATTTGCACTTGCTGTTTAGAATTTGTGCCCGTTTGAAATTCAGGCCAATTATCACTGGCTCACAGGGGCCATCATAAGGGATAAGGATAGGAGTATCTGATACTACTTAATGAAAGAAACATGCTATTTATTAATCTTATTTAGCCCCAGTAATTCTCACATTTATAAGTCAAATGGCTTTGAAATTAGGTTAAATTTAGCTCTATGAATTTGATATTTTTAACAGCATTGTTCATACTGTTGATTTTTATGTGTTTCTTTCTTTTTGGAATTGTGATACTTTACATTTAGGATCTGTATGTGATGAAGGCTAATGGTGCACCCACACACATACACATACACACAGGCATACACGTCTGTGTTTCTTAAAGTTTGTAGATTAACAAACATCTAGCTATGATCCGCAAAACGTTTAAGTTGCTATTTCTGATCTCAGCTGGTTTACTTAATTAATGAGTGTGGGCTTTATAAGGTGTTGATTAGTTTTTTAAAATGGTATTTTCAGCCTAACAAAGTAAATTTGTTTTATAATTTGGAAATATTTGCAAAGTATATTTTGCTTGCTTTCATTCTTTTACCTACTGAGATCCCTCCGGCCCCATTAATTGTGTTTTTTTCTTCTTCTGAGCTGAATCCTTGAGACTGAGTCTAGAGAGCTGAGAAGAAGCCAGGTGTGGGAAATGAGGCAAGGTCGGGAGTATAAGACAGCTGGTAATCAGGAGTAGACCAGGCCTGGGGGAGCCACTGTGAGCAGCGTGAAATCGTGGCATCCATAGCACCGGAAGGTAAAAGTTGGTGTGTGGGTAGAACTGGCAGCAAGCAGAAATCAGGGACACAGAAATATTGGAGTTTGATGGGAGTGATACGAAAAGAGGGCACAAAAGGAAAAAATAAGGAAAAGTCCAGGTCTTATCAGAGATCAGTTTATAGAAACTGAAAGAACTATGACACCATTGGAGTGAGAAAGTTGGGACTTGGGATAGAAGTTCTTTGGCATTTCAGTACAAATTGTGCTCTAGTCAAGAAGCTTCTTAGGCATTCCCTGCCAATATAGGAACTGGTCCCAAGATTGGGCCACCAGAGCCCGCTAGTAAAAGCAGGTCATGGGTGTGTCTGCCTGGAAAGGAAAAGGAGGTACCCTGGGAAGGTCCTAAGGAGAGAGGTTAAGGACGTGTGGCAACACAAGCATAATCAGCACTTTGCTGAGCATTGTGTGTTTCATGACTCACATATGTTGGTTACAACACACCCATCTTCCAGGCAGTAAAACCAGTGGGTTAGGTCTGGGTCTTCAATGTATCTGCTCCATCTGAAGACAGTATAAGGGAACTACTTTAAGAGAGTAAAGATGCTTCAGTTTAAAAGCTGCTAAACAGTTTGCATTCTGTATAAAAATCTTAGTTCTCTTTTTAAGGTTTTTCATAGCAAAAAAAGGAGGTCTGTAAAGGAATGAATTGGAATAAATAATATAAATGAAGGTTAATTAATGAGAAAAATACAATTTATGGTTATGTAAATAAAGACTTTTGCTGTGTCTTACATATTTGCATGCACATATATAGTATATATAAAATATACATATGCATATGTATAAATTTATATTGCTTAGAAATTGCTGAGACTTAAGAGATCTCTAATTGTTAATTGTTTTTAACTCAATGGTTTGGTCTTTTTTGGACATTAGTACATGATTACTTTGTCTACCTTTGTTTTTATTTGTATTATGAAATTAGATAAACTTACAGGAAAGAATAAATAACCTTAAAATCTCATTTATATCTTTTTAGACTCACTTTTAATCATGTATCTACTTGGCAATGTATTTGCTTTTTAGCTTACATTTTAATGATAGAAAATGAATTTACTTAGTTTTTTTTTTGGCTCATACAATTTTTTTATATTGTATGGTGATATAACATATTTTGATTGTAATTCTCTTATTCTTGACCATTTGAGTCAATAGTATTTTTTTCATTATAGGAAAGTTGAACATGTTTTAAAAGATTATTTTTGGGTTGTTTCCTTGGGGCATTTTCCCCAAAGTCAGATTAACAAGTCAAAGGGCAGGAACAATTTTATAGCTTCTATTACATATTGCCAGATTGTTTTCCAGAAAGATTGAGCTAATTTGCTACTCCACTATCAATGTATAAAGCACAGCCCCAGTTTTAGATAGTTTAGACAGTCTGGGCACACATGAAAAGTATAATTACATTTTTACCCTGAGGTCTAGCTGTAAAGATAGTTCTCATAAGTAAACTCGATATATGGACTTTGAAATTATAGAACTGATAAGGCATGTCTTTTGTTCTTCAGAATGTGGAGGCTTGAAGTTAGGGACTTTTGGGGCTGGACAATGTGTGGTGTGGAGGTAGAGGGTCCCTTTGGACCAGTGTGGTACTGTGATTGCATTCTATTGAGTTGTTGGTAAGGCCCAGAACAAAGGGATGGGGGAGAGCCAGGTCCCGGTGTTTCTGCTGCTAGGACGGTGACCAGGTGCAAGGAATCCTGAAGGGCTTGGTGGAGGTTGTAGGATAGTGGGTGTACTTTGGAGTCAGGCATGCAGCAAAGGAGAAGAGGATGTCTAGTGGCTGTCCTGTGGCCACTAGTCAGTGGGCCAGGTACTCCCTGGGTAGGGGCTAGCCAAAGGCCTTCCTTTTTTTTTATTAAAAATGTCAACTCAAGGGTGTTGGAGTGATTTTTTGCCTTTGTGACACAGCATTATCAACTTTATAATGGAAGTCAATGGAGATTATAGATTCTGTGGAAATTCTTTTATTCTGTAAGGGTGGACTTGCCTGGTCTATAAAGATTTTTTTTCCATTTCTGACAAGGGAGAGACAGACATTTCCCTGAGAAATAAATTTCCCTCATTGCTCATGCATGCTGACATAGCATTATGCCTTTGCCAGCTTCCCCAATGACTTGCAAAAATTCCATAACCTAAGTACTCATACAGAACATGTAACAGCACATCATAGAACTGGACCCGGAGGGTACTGCAAAAGACACATAGATTCCATGCAATTCAGAAAGGCAAAAAGGGACAAAGATAAAGTCATTGATAAATGTTTGGTTGTTTAAAAATTATCGTATGTGTATATTTTCAAAGGAGTAAATGGAATGAGTATTATACTAGAAATTCTAAGTCATAAAGTTAAATGGAAGTTGAGATAAAAAATTGTTTTAGTTTCCAGGTTGCAAAGTGGAAGTATCTGTTGGCAGAGAAAGTGAGAAACCTTCAAATGCTAGCGGTGGGAAAGGAGAGAAGCTGACCGGGGCTGTGAGGTGACCTGTTTAGGGATTTTTATTTAAATTGTTAATTGAGTTTTTTGTGGTAAAGTATATATAACAAAATAGGCCACCTTAACCCATTTTGTTTTTTGTTTTGTTTGAGGCTGGAGTGCAATGGCGTGATCAAGGCTTACTGCAGCCTCAACCTCCTGGGGCTCAAAAGATCCTTCTACCTCAGAGTCTCAAGGCATGCACCACCACACCCAGCTAATTTTTACAGTTATTTTGTAGAGACAGGGTCTCACTATTTTGCCCAGCCTGGTCTTGAAGTCCTAGGCTCCAGTGATCCTCCCATCTTGACCTCCCAAAGTGCTTAATTATCAGCTCTATTTCCAAAACTTTTTAATCACTCCAAACTTTAGGGGTTTGTTTTGTAATTGGTTGTCTCAGAATTTTTAAGCTTAAAGAAACACAACATTCAAACCCTTCATTTTTCAGTTTCAGTATATGCCACATGTTAGGGTTGATTCTACTAGTTGTATGTCGCTCGTTTATCAGTTTCCTTTAATCTTTTCTGTTGCTGCATGTTTGGTTGAAGAGGGCATCCATCCAAGTAGGGAAGGGAGGATATTGTTCTGCCAAGGGCATATGAGTAGCTGTGTTCCTCTGCTGAGATCTCCAGAGCAATTCTGTTTGTAGGAGAACATGGGTAGCATGGTTTCCTTGTGCTTATTTAATGTATTTTAAAATTAAAAAGCAATGTTATACATTTACAATCTAGAAAAAAATTTAAGAATTTGTCATGACTTTGAACATAAAAATGAGTCTTTTTGCATATTTTTCACATACGTCTTTGACATAATTGATTATTATGCATCTAACATCTATAAATAGCTTGCTTTTTTCATCTAACATATCACTTACAATTTCTCATTTTCCTCAATTATGTTCATAATAAATAATCCAAAGAATGCATGTAGCTTAATTTATGTAACCATAGTATTTTCTTTGATATTTAGATTGTTGAAATTTATAACTGTGGAAGCAAACGTCTTCAGACATCTTCTTTCTATAGTTTAACTCCTTCATTTTAGTGTTTGAGAGGAAGACACACACACACACAATGCTCACACATATCTTGTTGTGGGCAGTGGCTCCTGCATTTTTGGTGAAGATTTGGTGAAATCAGTGGTGATGTGTTTTTGTAATTATGATAAACATCAGATAGATGACAAATGTTTGACTTGGTTACAGGTTGTGAAAATCTTGGAGAAGCACGACCCCTTGAAGAACACCCAGGCAAAATATGGGTCTATCCCTCCAGATGAGGCCAGTGCTGTGCAGAATTATGTAGAACACATGCTCTTCTTGTTGATTGAAGAGCAAGCCACGGATGCTGCAATGGGGCCGATTCTGGAATTTGTGGTCTCTGAGAACATCATGGAGAAACTTTTCCTTTGGAGCTTGAGAAGGGAATTTACTGATGAGACTAAAATTGAGCAGCTAAAGATGTATGAGATGTTGGTCACCCAGTCGCACCAGCCTCTGCTGCACCACAAACCCATTCTGAAGCCTCTGATGATGTTGTTGAGCTCTTGTTCAGGAACAACCACCCCCACTGTGGAGGAGAAGCTGGTTGTCCTACTCAATCAGCTCTGTTCCATTCTTGCCAAAGATCCATCCATTTTAGAACTCTTCTTCCACACTAGTGAAGACCAAGGCGCTGCCAACTTCCTCATCTTCTCCCTTCTGATTCCCTTCATTCACCGAGAGGGGGCAGTGGGCCAGCAAGCTCGGGATGCATTGTTATTCATCATGTCTCTCTCTGCTGAGAACAGCATGGTGGCCCATCACATCGTGGAGAACACCTACTTTTGTCCAGTAAGTCTCTCTCCTTGGCACGTTTTCCACTCACTCCCTTTTTTCTCTTTTGTTGCTAATGATGAATACTATCTTACTCCCTTTTTTCTCCCAGTAAGTTGTAGTTGGCACCTCCTATGGAAAGATGTTTAGAGGAAATCTTTTGGAGGGAGCAGAGGAGTCTAAGTTGAGATGCTATTTGTCTGAGCAGCATCAGCTCATCATAAACCAACAGAGGAAGCTAGATGTGTTACTGTTTTTGGTTAATTTTTTACTGCGTTAAGAATGATTTTAATTGTTCTAGGAGCATAGGAGCATATCCTGAGAAATTGGTAAAACCTGTGCTTTCTGATTCCTTAGCTTTTCAGGTTGATTTTGCTCCAAGGAATCATGGCATGTGATAAGACCTCCACTGCTGGTTTCACAAATTAATTTGTTTCTCAGCAGGAAAATGACCACTAGTTTTAGTGTATTTTGTTGTCATAGGAACATGGGGTGGTGGAGTGGGAGTTCAACAGTCAGTTAGTGTGTAGGGGTCACGCTGACAACACCAAATGCTGGCAAGATGTGGAGGAGTAGAAACTCTCATTCATTGCTGATGGGAATGCACAATGATACAGCTACTTTGGAAGACAGTTTGGCAGTTTCTTACAAAACTAAACATACTCTTGCTGTGTGGTCCATCTATTGCACTCCTTGATATTTACCTAAAGGAGTTGAAAACTTATGTCCACCCAAAAACCTGCACATGGATGTTTATAGAAGCTTTATTTATAATTTGCAAAAACTTGGAAGCAAACAAGATGTCTTTTAGCAGGTGAATAGATAAATAAAGTGGGGGTATATGCAGATAATGGAATATTTTTCAGCTAAAAAGAAATGAGCTGGTAAACCATGAATAGATATGGAAGAACCTGAAATGCTTATTACTAAGTGAAAGAAGCCAATCTGAAAAGGGTGCCTACTGTATGATTCCAACTATATGACATTCTGGAAAAGGCAAAACTATGGAGACAATAAAAAGACTATTTTCTTCCCCTGAGCATTGGGGCAGGGTGAGGGATGAATAATCAAAGCACACAGGACTTTTATGGCAGTGAAATTACTTTGTATGATACTAGAATGGTGGGTACATGTCAATATACATTTGTCCAAACCCATAGAATGTAAAACACTGAGTGAGCGCTTATGTAAACTATGGTTTTTGGGGTGACTCTACTACGTCACTGTGAGTTCATCAGTTGTAACAAATGTAGCCCTCTGGTGGAGGATATTGATAATCAGGGAGGCTGTGCATGTGTTGGGGCAGCGGGTATGTGGGATATCTCTGTACCTTCCTCTCAGTTTTGTTGTGAACCTTAAACTGCTCTAAAGAAAACCTCTTAATAGCAGTTTTGAGAGGGAGCTATACGAGGTTTGGGTTTTAGCTTATTTGAATTGTTTAATTCAGTTGTGTAATTCTGCTGTTAAAGGAGAGCAGATATTGTAACAAATCAAAATATTCAGGTGGTTCACTTGATCAATATGCAAAAGGCAATTTAGAAAATACCATTTACAAGAGCAACATAATCATAAGGTATCTTGAAATAAATCTAACAAATACATGAAAGGCCTTTATGGAGAAAATTATAAAGGGCATAAAAGATCTAAATAAATGGAAAGCTCTACAGCCTGTAGATACTGTACAGATGAGACATTCCTGCAAATTAATCTATAAAGTTGATGCAATTTATGTTTTAAAAACTTTTTATTGTAAGAAAAAGTAAAATACAGAAAATTTAAAACACTAAGATGAACAGTGTATGCACACCACCTAGATTCAAAGTTGTTAATATTTTGCCATTCTTTGGTATTTTATGCTTTTATTTGTTTTTGTTGTACCATTTGAAATTAAGTTACAGATGTTAGATACTTTAGTCTGTATTTCCTATGAATGGGGACATTCTCCCACATAACCACAATACTGTTATTATACCTAAGAACATTATACAATAATTCCTTAATACGATCTAGTATCCAGTTCTCCCATTATGCCCCAAATTACTTTCATAGCTTTTTTCTCCCCCTTTGTAGAGTCCAATAAAAGATATACATCTAGCTATCAGGTCTCTTTAGTCTCCATTAATATAATAACAACCTGCCACTTTTCTTCCCCATGACATTGACTTTTTAAGAGACCAAGCCATTGTCTTATAAAACATCCCCACATTCTGAGTTTGATTGTTTCTTGTGTAGTTTGACTTGTCCCTAACCCTGCATTTCCTACAAATTGGACTTAGATCTACATGCCCAGTTAAATTTAGGTTAAATATTTTTGGCAAGGATACTTTACAAGTGATGCTATATACTTACTGCATTACAGCAAGGGGCCTATGTTAAGTTATTCCACTATTGGTGATGCAATGAGACCCCAGTTAATACTTATCAGAGTAGTAAGTATTAAGTGGTAGCTGTGTTGTCAAGAGTGTGAAAAAAAAAAAAAAAAAGAACTTTTGAGAATATAAATTGGCATAGTAACTCAGGAAAGCAGTATGGCAATGTTTGGTAAACCTGAATATTTGCATACCGTGTGATCCTGCAAATTCCCTTCTAGATATCTGGCCTGGAGAAATCTGGCACTTATTTACAAGGATACATATACAAAGATGTTCAATAAAACAGTGATTTGAACAACAGAAAAATAGAAGTACGTGAAGTGAAAGATAAACTGGTTTATTCATACATCAGTGGAATACTTTTCAGCATTCAAAGTGTATGAATAGTGTACTGTCATGTAATTATGTGTATGAACAGCAGTAAATCAAAAAACATATTGAGTTATTTATTTATTTATTGAAACAGAGTCTCGCTCTGTCACCCAGGCTGGAGTGTGGTGGCGTGATCTCGGCTCACTGCAACCCTGCCTCCCGGGTTCAAGTGATTCTCATGCCTCAGCCTCCCGAATAGCTGGGACTACAGGCGTGTGCCACCACGCCCGGGTAATTTTTTGTATTTTTAGTAGAGACAGAGTTTCACCATGTTGACCAGGCTGGTCTCGAACTCCTGACCTCAAGTGATCTGCCCGCCCGGCCTCCCAAAATGCTGGGATTACAGGCATGAACCACTGTGCTGCCTAGAGTTTACATAAAATTTTAAAACGCAGAATCTTAGTGTACGCTGTTTTTTGGATACATATGTATACAGTAAAAGTACAAAACAACCGCAAGGATAATAATACATGCGAAGTTCAAGACTGTGACTTTCTGGGGGTGAAGGAAGGAGAAGGGATGGTAATGAGATTGGAGTGGGGTGTAGTTCTATTTCTAATTTTTATTGTTTGAAAAAATCAGAGTGTTCTGAAGAAATTTTTGCAGAATATTAAAATCTGTTAAGTCTTGGTGATGGGTTTCTATTATGCTTCGTGTATTTTTGATATTTCATAATTAAAAAATTTAAATATATTATGACAAGAATGGACCATTTTTAATGTTTAGATTTCTATTTAACTGTGTCATAAGCAGATTTTAGTTGAGTGTTGCTTTTATAAAAATGTATTTTAAAACACTGTACAGATCATTAAAGTTGGAGGGAAAACAACATCTCCAGCTGACCTTGTTTGCTAGAATGGAACACGAGCTTCATTGTGTTAAGTTGCCCCTTAGGATAGATCCCATAATCTCATTTGTACCCAGTTTTCTATAATTACATCTGACAACGTAATTAAAAAAAAAAAGGCCTCTTTATGTTGAAGATAAAAGCATACTCTATTAACCATCCAGCTAAGGACCACAGTTGACAAAAAGATTTCTCTAATTAGTATGATTGTCAAAGCGTGTTAATATCAGGCTGTTGGAAAAGTAATGACTCTTTCAGGAAATTGGACCCCTTTTGTAAACCTTTACTGTTATAGTTGATAGGAAGAGCTTGCTGGTTCTGCTGCCTCATAACTCAAGATGTGCTTTCCTAGGAAAAGAAGGAGAATGAAGATACTCTAGGGAACAATTTGGTGCCAACAAAAGGGGACTAAATGACCCTGTCACTTTTTTTTTAAAAAAACCAAATATTGACAGTTAAGCCCATGCCACTGTTATATACTGGCAAATGTAGAAAACGGTGTATACATAAATCAAGTAATGCAAATTAAAGCAAGCGACCTTTAGGTACACAGCCGCAGGTAGAATGTTATTTATCCCATATCCAAAATTTATGAGGCTTTTTATTTTGACAAGTTGTATCAAATAGTCCCTACCAGGTGTTATGCTGCGAGCTTCAGACTAAAGCCATCTGCCAAAAATCTGTGTGTTTGCTAAAATTAACCACATATCATTAGATGTTTAAAGTTAAACATTACTTGTTCACTGCTCTGTACATGTCTTCTTTCTTTTTTTCTTTTTTTTTTTTTTTTGTATGTCATCTTTCTTTCCTTCATTGGAAACATTTCTGTGTGTAAAACATTATGCAAATCTTGGTACATGCATTATTTTCTTTAATCCTGGCAACAACTCAGTGAAGAAACGGAAATTTAGAGAACTTTAATAACTGCCTGTCAGTGGCAGACTCTGGTTCAAAATCACGTTTGTCTGATACTAAAATCCTTGGTCTCAGCAACTGTGTTGCTATACCGCTGCCAGGGAAGTTGTTTGCTCTTTTGTCTATTGTTATCCTTGTGGTTTTACATGTGATTTGTTTCTTTTAAAGAGATTCTTGAGGGAAAATAAGTGAAAAATAAGTGCACATAAGTGAAAAATAAGTGAAAAATGGGTTAATGCTTAATGTGTTGGGAATAAATAGAATATTTTGCAATTTGTGTGTGTGTGTGTGAATGGGAATCCAAGGATCAATAAAAGTCTAAAATACTGGATGGGAATTTTATTTTTAATGAGCTGTTGAATACATCTATATTTAAACTTTTGTAATTTAATTCTAAGTTAAAAAATGAAATTTAAAAGTAAATAGAATGTTCTATTCATCTCTTAACCTAGAAAAGTTAGCTACAGACCTGTTGGTATCTTTCCTTTTCCTTGTCCTGTTCCCACAGCACTCTGTATCCCCTTAGGTAGTAATTATCTTTCTTGCATTTATTGATTTATCAGCCATATTCTCCATCTCTCCTGGTCTGCCTTGTTCACTAATCTTTCCCCAGGACCAATCTTGCGTATGTCTGGCCCACAGTCTGTGTTCTAGAAATATGTGCAGTCTGGGTGAATGAATCTGAACTCTGAGCACAGCCTAGGAAGGGAGGATATAAATACCATAAAGATTTAGAATCTTTTCCTAAGACTGTATAATACTCTTTATTCTGCAGAATATTTTCTCCTCTGTTTCTTTGCCATTCTGAAGGAGATAGCAGAGAAACTTTTTGTAGTGGCAGGAACATGACAGGACTTCCTGTTCAGCTGTCACTTCTGTACGGACAACGTCTTTCTGTCTTCTGGGAATATCCTTGTGCATAGAGAGTATCCTTCTGTACAGGGACTGTCCTTCTGGATGGGCAGGCTTCTGTTCACATCTCAGCCATGCCCTTTCAGAATACTCATTTTAAAAAGTGAATATTACATATGTGTTATTTTTAATTACTGTCACTGATGTATGTAATTTGAAAATTAATGTTGCTGTAATTATATTGATATACTGAATAGTTATTCCCAGCTTTTTAGTCAGACAAATTAAGCTGTCTTTATGAATTCATCTTCAAAGCCTCAAAGTGGTTAAGAAATCAGGAGTATGCAGAATTAAAGCCTTTGTTCTGTGGTTAATTTAGCAGGAGTTAGCAAATGTAATTGATTTAAAAAAATGTGGCATCAAGATTAGATTTCTCTTCGAGGAGAACTTTTGGTCTCTGTTCTCTTTTGCCGGAGATTTCTCATTTCTAAGGAGCAACTCATTTGGGTCACATTCAAAACTGGAATGAAAGTGTTTGTATGGGTATATTCACTTTGAATAGGGGACATTCTCCTTTGGGACCACAGATGCCCTGATTTTTTAAAAAGAGATAAATGTACTGTCTTGTTTATGGTTGTATTTTCTTAATGTAGTACCTGGCCTGAAGTAAGTGTTTGGTATTTCTTTTTTTAAGGAGTGAGTAAATGAATGAGTGATTAAAGGTTGCCAGGAACCAGGAAATAGAACAGAGAAATGTATATAATTTTTTGATTTCTCTAGTACTGAAATGGTTCATCTATTTGTCTCCCTGTCCTTTATACTCTACTGGGGGCTCCTATACCATCTCCCCCACCCCTCCTAGATCCTCCCATGACTTCATATGGTCTCTCCATGTTAAGACCTCCCCGACCTGTACTCTGTTGTTGAGTTGCATATGTTATTCATGGGAAGGACTCTTAGCATCTGAAACTCAACATACCTGACTGGACAAATCATCCATACCTCCAGTGTGGACTGGAATGAACAAGTCAGATCAGGAGAGATGGAGAAGGTAGGCAATACACTAATACATGCAAGAAAGATGATTGCTACACAAAGGCATACAGAGAGTGCTGTGAGAACAGGACAAGGGGAAAAGGGAGGCAACAATAGGTCTACAGATAATTTTTTTCCAAGTTTAACATACCTAAGCCCACCCTTCCTTCTGACTTCCTGTTTGTGATGCCAGGCACTGTGGATTATTTTGTCATATCTCATCTGTCTAAATCTCCCTTTCCTTCTCTCTCTGGTTCATATGGCTTGAGGTCCTATCTACATGTTGACGGCTCCATCTCTAGCCCAGAGCTCTCTTTTAAGCATCAGCCCCACATATCTGAATACTGGGCTCTCCATTTGGATGCCTCACACGCTCCTCATGTTGTCCTATAAAACCCTGCAGGATCTGATTCCCGTTCACCTTGCCAGCCTCTTTCTACCTGTAATTCTGCACTCTAACAATACTGCGCTTCTCTTAGTTCCTGGAGAATACCATCTTTGCTTTCTCCTTTGAGCTTTTGTATATGCTGTTTTCTCTGCTTGGAATATTCTTCCCCCTACTCTTTTTCTGGCTAACTTCTACTTACTCTTCATCAGCTTAGACATCACTTCTTCTGAGAATATTTCCTGCTGCCAACCCTTCAAATCTGAGTTAAGTCTTTTGTACACCCACAGCACTATATATTTTCTATTATGTATTCTGAGCATTTCTAACACTGTTTTAATTGCCTGTTAATCTCTCATTAGACAGTGAGATCAATGAGTATGTCACTATTTCTTTTCTGGGCCTGCCTCATTATATTTTCTTGCATGTTTCCATCTCATTTGAGGCCATTGTCACCTCAGGGTTTGTGCTAGAGCAAAGACTTTTGTAGCTGGCCTTTCTTTTTTTTTCTTTTTCTTTTAAGGCACTCCAGCTCTGTCGGCCAGGCTGGAGTACAGTGGGCCAGGCTGGAGTACAGTGGTCCAGTCTCAGCTCACTGCAACCTCCGCCTCCCAGGCACAAGTGATTCTCTCTTACCTCAGTCTCCTGAGTAGCTGAGATTACAGACTCATGCCACCATGCCCAGCTAATTTTGTATTTTTAGTAAAAACTGGGTTTCGCCTTGTTGGTCGGACTGGTCTCAAACTCCTGGTTCAAGTGATCCACCCACCTCAGCCCTGCAAAGTGCTGGGATTACAGGCATGAGCCACCACCCCTGGCCCCATAGCTGACTCCTTTGCATTCATTCTATGCCATCCCTGGCCATCCTATACATATCTAGCAAGTCAGGATCTCCAAGTTGCTGCTTAATTCAGTATCACTTCCCAGCTGGGAGGCCTCCAGTACTATGAAATTCATTGCTTCCCTGGTTTGATATTCCACAAAGTAAAATCAACAAGCACTCAGCATTAAGTGTGTTATCTTCTTACATTTCTGTGTCTATTAAAGGCATCACCATTTTCTTGGTGACCAAGTTGGGTAAGTTGACAGTTTTGAGGTATCCCACTTACCAAGCCCAAAGGCTGTCAGTTTAAATTAAGGAACAGAACAGTAAGGGAGGAAGCAAGCCCTAAGAGTATTGGATTAATGGCAGACTGATAGATGTCATGATTAGATCACCCTCATATCCACCTTCCATGTGATACTCAAATTTTATTTCCTCCTCTCTTTTCCTAGTGCTGATGCCTCCATGTAGACTCACTTTATCTCTGCTTGAATCTTGTCATTACATCTAACTAGCTGACTGCTGTCCCCCAATTCTTTCTCCTTGCTATTGTTTGTGAAGATCAAATGAGAAAATATATGTGGAAGTACTTTCTAAACTACAAACGTGCAGCTGTCAGTCATGACCTCAAGCATGCAAGGAATTGCATGGAATCTTTCTCATAAAGCTCATGGTTCCAATGTATGTGACTTTCTGTCCTGGACCACCTCAAAACAGGGGATTCTCTAGGCTGGAGTATGTGCCTTCTCTGTATTTGCCCTTGATGTATTGTACTATAGGATGTTGTTTATGAATTTGTTCCTCTCCTGAATTTCTTGAGGCCAGAATAATGTTTCATTCATCTTTGTGTGTACTTCCCCTGCACCAAGGCCAGCATAGTGCCTAGCACATGAGAGATGAGCAACCCATACCAACTGTGTGTATATTAGCCAGATAGTTCTGGTATTGCTGTCCTTCTGCCAGAGTTGTTCTTCCCTACTGTCTTAAAGATATAGTTTTGGAAACAGCAGCATTGGCATCACCTGTGAGCTGTTAATTGCAGGTTGAGAACTTTGGAAAAGCATTTATTTTTGTTTTTATTTCTGAATACAGGTACTTGCAACTGGGCTCAGTGGTCTCTACTCTTCCCTGCCTACAAAGCTAGAAGAGAAAGGCGAGGAATGGCACTGCCTTCTGAAAGATGACTGGCTTCTACTTCCTTCTCTTGTCCAGTTCATGAACTCCCTGGAGTTTTGCAATGCAGTCATACAGGTACCAGAGCATGATAAAGGATCCCTTTGCTATAGCTTCATTCAGAGCACAAGCATTGCAAAGGATTAATTTAAAAGCATTCACTTTTTAAAATGTTAATAAATGTTTACGGAATATTGGTGCTTTACTTTAAGCCAAGTGAATGTCCTTGAATGAGTGAAAATGTTAGTTTGTAGGTTTCTGTAAGTTTTAACTGAGAAAAAGAAATGAGTAGATTTTCTTTATCTTCTTTATAAAAAGTGTTAATTCTGTTTTGATTATCTACTTAGCCATCAAAAAATAAGTTCAATGCCTGACTCATTAAATAGATATTTTTAGGTTTCTAAGTACTCCAGATTATACCACTTCTACTTCAAGGTCTTCTTGGGAATTTATAAAGGAGAACACTTTATTTTGCTTAATGGTGCATACTACATAAAGAATATTGTTATCCCAATTGAATTTAGAAGAAGTTAAGCATTTTCATTGAAACACAAATTAAATTTGCTTTGAAATTGGCCTGTTTGGGGGGGGGGAAAAACAACCACTGAACTCCTGTGTATTTGGCTTCTTGATTAGATTTTTACCTTTAGATTTCTTGTTACTGTTTTCAATAAAAATCAGATTTTATATATATTTAAAGATGTGGTAAGTTTTCATAAAAATGTTTTGTTCCATATAGCATAAATATTACCTTAATGTTAGATTTATTAAGAAATCAAGTTTTCTTTATAGTGATTGTAGGATGAAAAATGTTAGTTATAATCTGTTTATCTACCAAATAAAGAAATAGCCTCTGGAAGAAAATACAAGTAAATTATTTTAGTTCCATCTCATTTTTATTGCTAAGTCAAAGGAAGTTTTATTTATATATAAGAAAAATGGATTACATCTTATTTTTTCCTTTAATATTGAGTCTATCAACATTTTCTTGCAGTTTGTGGAAATAAAAAAGATGGAACTACTATTAGTTCTTCCCCAAATATATATACACACAGAGAGATTATCAGTAATTTAAAGATCTAGCCTCACTTTCCTAGAAATTGCTTTTTACTTTGTTGCTTGACTTTCTTCCTCTTTTTCATTGTCTTCTTTTTTAAGAAAGAGAAATAAAGCTAATAGGCATGGTAAGAACAGGGAAATTATATATTTCATACTGTATTTTGACATTGAAACCATATACTTTTAAGATTTTTTGTTTGGGGAAGACTACTGAAAAGGTTACTTATAAAAGATATTAGTAGAGGGTTATCCACACTAAATATATTTTGGAAATCAAATATGAGAAGTATTGTACCTCTGATAATGTTTTCTGCTTTCGAATATTATCTATTATTCTGAAAATATTTTTAAATGCCTTTCTCTTTAATATAAGTGACTATCAGGAAATACATATTTAAAATGGGAAAATGTTTTCTGCCAGCAAAATAAATGTATTCAATTGTTCGCTTTGACAGTTATGCTTAGTTTTTAAAATTAGTTACAGGTTGAGATGTGATTTAGAGGAAAGTAAGGGGCAAAAATGAAACTTTCCAGTTTGTTAACTTTAATTTATGAATCCTTATACGTACTCAGTCTGTTTATTGTGTTTTTTTCAAACACACAGTTTAAAATTACCAATATTATGTTTGAAAGTTCAACTTCTGTGAATTTTAACCAAGCTGTTTATGCTGGAATAAGCTATTTGAAGGGCTTACATGACAGTATGAGGTCTGATTTGTTCTTTAATCACAGAATAAATGGCCAAAATTTGGATTTCCTTTTTGAGTTCAGGATGTACACAGAATTGTTTTGTTTTAAGAACTGAAGATTGAACTCTGCCTTTTTCTTGACTATCTTTATCTCTCTTAGGTGGCTCACCCCTTGATTCGAAATCAGCTTGTCAATTACATTTACAATGGATTTTTGGTACCAGTCTTGGCTCCTGCTCTCCATAAGGTCAGTGATTGGCTCATGTAATCTTCTGTCTCTATAATACAAGTGATGGACACTGAGGAGGGTAAACACAGTGTAACTGATTTGATGGTGACTTTAGCCTTATTTTTCTTCTATCTCTATTTCTTAGCAATATCAAACACAGGTCTTAAAATGGCCACAGCTTAAACTGATGGGTTCTGTCTGGTGTCATAGAATACAGTATTGTGAGTGTCAAGTAGGATAGTCAGCCCAAAGGAACGTTGGCAGATAGACTCCGACTCTGTGCCTGCTTCGCTTTGTGGGTGGTGGCTACTTGGAACTGTCAAGCTGTCCTCCAAGGCTGAGTCTGTCATAGAAAATGCAAGGTATGCCGTGGGCATGGAGAGGAGCAGTAGTAGCACAAGTGCCATAGATTTGCTGTCTACTTAATAGAACATAATTTTTTATTGTAACAGTTTTGTGACAGCAAAAATTAAAGTGAAGCTGTCATTTTTCCTTCACTAAATAAAGTTAAGGTCCCATCAAAGGTTGGCTGTCTCATTAGCACCACTCTGATTTTCTTATGACTCTCCGATTTTGTATGATAAATCAACTGATATATTTTCCATTGTGAGCTGTCAGGCGACACCCCTGGGCCTAGAATTCTGATTTTTCATTTTTCCTTCACTAAATACAGAGACTTGTGCAGTATTTAGTTCAGGGAATCTTTGTCAAGATTTTGGAATCACACCTCTGGCAGGGACAGAAGCAAAGAGCAACTTGATCATATGTTGTTTTGATGGAATGCCCACCATTCTGCATCCTGAAGTTCAATTTCGACAGGCTTTTATTTTACAGAAGCCAAAAATACTTGATTATGGCAATGTTGAAACCTTGCCTTCCAAGCTGATGGGGTTTCTGGTTTAGAGCAGATCTTGACAGAAGATGTTCATCTCTTACTATTTAGTGCCTCTCCAGCATAGTGGCCATGTTTTCCAAGCCAAACAGAGTACTTGGTTTGACTTAGATTTTTATGTTATTTCTAGATTCGAGAGGTCATCTTTGATGTGGTTTAAACATAAAAATACTGAGGTTTCCATGTTATTTTAGTAGTTTATGGCCACAAAAGAACCAAGTCTGTGAAATTAGATCTCTCTTGGAAAATAAGGGATTAACTTTGGAAAATACAGAACTTGTATTTGTTTCTAGGTTAACTTTGTGTTTGTCAGTATTTCATTGTTCCAGGGATGGAATGGGTATCTTGCATTGAAGATCTCTAAACCTCTGCATGGAAGAATTTTCCTCTTTGGAGGAACACAAGAGTGCTATAGAAATTCTCTGGCAGTAATTATCCATATATACTCTCACACATTTAGACTTTTTTCTTCATTTGTTTCCATCCTTTTCCTCATTGACCTATTGACATAAAATAATTTCCTGTCATTATTATAATAGTGATAATTATTATAATTACTATTTGTTCAGGAAATTTTATGTTATTATAATTAGCACACTTTAGTGTTACAAACATTAGTGATAGCTCTTTATCCATAATTGAGGATGAAAACCACCTCAGAGAGCTGTTACGAGGATCTTACTGGTCACCCCACACTTCCTCTTCATAGCACTTAGCACAAGTGGAGTTAAATCATTACGTGTGCTATTACTTGCTTAATGTCTTCTCCACAGTGGTATGCACACTTTTATGTATGGCATATTATCACATGTGTTTTGTTCACTGGGATATCTCCAGTGCTGAACACAGTACCTTAGACTTAGGAGGCTGAAGAAACAACACACCAATGGAATGCATGTTAAAGTACCTTCCCAGATAGTGGTTTGTAAGAGAATAATAGCTAACATTTGATCTAGCACTTTATATGTATTATGTAATATCCTCAGTTGTGCCCATAATTAAAATATGAGAGTTTTAAAACCATAAAGTTAATACATGCTTATTGTAAAAATAAAAAAGTCAATGCTGAATATGTAAAATGAAAAGCAAATGTTACTGTATTAGGTTTGAATTTCCAACCCCTAATTCAGATTTCTTAACTTGTATCCATTGCAGACAATTTCTCTCAGGGCTATATAGCAACTAGGGAAACAAAGATGGATTTTTTCCTTCTTAATTAATTTTTCTCCCTGTTCTCCATCTGTTTTTTGTTTGTTTGCTTTTTTATCATTTAGAATGAACAGGGTTAGGGAGGGAGCAGGCCAGGGAAGGTGAACAGCCTCTCCTGTGGCTCTTGGCTCCCTATGTGGTTGATGAAGAAAGGAGCCATTTCACGAGTGGCAGGGCAGGAAATCAGAAGCACATGAACAAAGAAGTCTAGAACTGGATGTTTCTTGAGGGGTTCCCAGTGAGAGCAGTCATATCCTATATCCTATGTTTCCCCCTTTAATATGGGGAATGATGCCAAGAAGTCTGGGCTCAGGTCTACTGGAAGGGACTCCTGTCTGTGTTTTCTATACTCCATGTCCACTGCCTTAACATGAGCATTATTTTTTTTTTAATTGTGTATTTGTTTTTATTTTATTTTTATTATACTTTAAGTTCTGGGATACACATGCAGAACGTGCAGGTTTGTTACATATGTATACACGTGCCATGTGGTTTGCTGCACCCATCAACTCGTCATCTACATTGGGTATTTCTCCTAATGCTATCCCTCCCCTAGGCCCCCACCCCCTGACAGGCCCGGGTGTGTGATGTTCCCCTTTCTGTGTCCATGTGTTCTTGTTGTTCAACTCCCACTTATGAGTGAGAACATGCGGTATTTGGTTTTCAGTTCCTGTGTTAGCTTGCTGAGAATGATGGTTTCCAGCTTCATCCATGTCTCCGCAAAGAACATGAACTCATTCTTTTTTATGGCTGCATATTCCATGGTGTATTCCATGGTGTATATGTGCCACATTTTCTTTATCTAGTCCATCATTGATGGGCATTTGGGTTGGTACCAAGTCTTTGCTATTGTTAGTAGTGCTGAAATATATATAATATATATTGTTAGTGTGCATGTGTCTTTATAGTAGAATGATTTATAATCTTTTGGGTATATACCCAGTAATGGTATTGCTGTGTCAAATGGTATTTCTGGTTCTAGATCCTTGAGGAATTGCTGTACCATCTTCCACAGTGGTTGAACTAATTTACACTCCCGCCAACAGTGTAAAAGTGCTACTATTTCTCCACATCCTCTCCAGGATCTGTTGTTTCCTGACTTTTTAATGATTGCCATTCTAACTGGCATGAGATGGTATCTCGTTGTGGTTTTGATTTGCATTTATCTAATGACTAGTGATGATGAGCTTTTTAAAATATGTTTGTTGGCTGCATAAATGTCTTCTTTTGAGAAGTGTCTGTTCATATCCTTTGCTCATTTTTTGATGGGGTTTTTTCTTGTAAATTTGTTTAAGTTCCTTGTAGATTCTGGATATTAGCCCTTTGTCAGATGGATAGATTGCAAAAGTTTTCTCCCATTCTGTAGGTTGTGTGTTCACTTTGATGTTAGTTTCTTTTGCTGTGCAGAAGCTCTTTAGTTTAATTAGATCCCATTTGTCAATTTTGGCTTTTGTTGCCATTGCTTTTGATGTTTTAGTCATGAAGTCTTTGCCCATGCCTATGTCCTGAATGGTATTGACTAGGTTTTCTTCTAGGGTTTTTATGGTTTTAGGTCTTACATTTAAGTCTTTAATCCATCTTGAGTTAATTTTTGTATAAGGTGAAGGAAGGGGTCCAGTTTCAGTTTTCTGCATATGGCTAGCCAGTTTTCTCAGCACCATTTATTACATAGGAAATCCTTTCCCCATTGCTTGTTTTAGTCAGGTTTGTTGAAGATCAGATGGTTGTAGATGTGTAGCATTATTTCTGAGGTCTCTGTTATGTTCCACTGGTCTATATATCTGTTTTGGTACCAGTACCGTGCTGTTTTTGTTGCTATAGCCTTGTTGTATAGTTTGAAGTCAGGTAGTGTGATGCCTCCACCTTTGTTCTTTTTGCTTAGGATTGTCTTGGCTATACAAGCTCTTTTTTGGTTCCATATGAAATTTAAAGTAGTTTTTTTCTAATTCTGTGAAGAAAATCAATGGTAGCTTGATGGGGATAGCATTGAATCTATAAATTACTTTGGGCAGTACGGCCATTTTCACGATATTGAGTCTTCCTATCCATGAGCATAGAATGTTTTTCCATTTGTTTGTGTCCTCTCTTATTTCCTTGAGCAGTGGTTTATAGTTCTCCTTGAAGAGGTCCTTCACATCCCTTGTAACTTGTATTCCTAGGTATTTTATTTTCTTTGTAGCAGTTGTGAGTGGGAGTTCACTCATGATTTGGCTCTCTATTATTGATGTATAGGAATGCTTGTGATTTTGCACATTAATTTTGTATCCTGAGACTTTGCTGAAGTTGTTTTCAGTTTAAGGAGATTTTTGGCTGAGACGATGGAGTTTTCTAAATATACAATCATGTCATCTGCAAACAGAGACAATTTGACTTCCTCTCTTCCTGTTTGAATACCCTTTATTTCCTTCTCTTGCCTGGTTGCCCTGGCCAGAACTTCCACTATTATGTTGAATAGGAGTGGTGAGAGAGGGCATCCTTGTCTTGTGCCAGTTTTCAAATAGAATGCTTCCAGCTTTTGCCTATTCAGTATGATATTGGCTGTGGGTTTGTCATAAGTAGCTGTTATTATTTTTAGATACATTCCATCAGTACTTAGTTTATTGAGAGTTTTTAGCGTGAAGGGGTGTTGAATTTTATCGAAGGCCTTTTCTGCATCTATTGAGATAATCATGTGGTTTTTGTCATTGGTTCTGTTTATGCGATGGATTAGGTTTATTGATTTGCATATGTTGAACCAGCCTTGCATCACAGGGATGAAGCTGACTTGATTGTCGTGGATAAACTTTGATATGCTGCTAGATTCAGTTTGCCAGTATTTTCTTGAGGATTTTCACATCGATGTTCATCAGGGACATTGGCCTGAAATTTTCTTTTTTTGTTGTGTCTCTGCCAAGTTTTGGTATCAGGATGATGCTGGCTTCATAAAATTAGTTAGGGAGGAGTCCCTCTTTTTCTGTTGTTTGGAATACTTTCAGAAGGAATGGTACCAGCTCATCTTTGTACCTCTGGTAGAATTTGGCTGTTAATCTGTCTGGTCCTGGGCCTTTTCTTGGTTGGTAGGCATTAGTTAACTTCTTATTGGTCTGTTCAGGGATTCCACTTCTTCCTGGTTTGTCTTGGGAGGGTGTATGTGTCCAGGAATTTATCCCTTTCTTTTAGATTTTCTAGTTTATTTGCATAGAGGTGTTTATAGTATTCTCTGATGGTAGTTTGTATTTCTGTGGGATCAGTGGTGATATCCCCTTTGTCATTTTTTGTTGTGTCTATTTGATTCTTCTCTCTTTTCTTCTTTGTTAGTCTGGCTAACAGTCTATCTATTTTGTTAACCTTTTCAAAAAACGAGCTCCTGGATTCACTGATTTTTTGAAGAGTTTTTCATGTCTCTATCTCCTTCAGTTCTGTTCTGATCTTAGGTGTTTCTCGTCTTCCGCTAGCTTTTGAATTTGTTTGCTCTTGCTTCTCTAGTTCTTTTAATTGTGATGTTAGGGTGTCAATTTTAGATCTTTCCCACCTTCTCCTGTGGGCATTTAGTACCATAAATTTCCCTTTAAAAACTGCTTTAGCGATGTCCCAGAGATTCTAGTATGTTGTGTCTTTGTTCCTATTGGTTTCAAAGTATTTATTTCTGCCTTAATTTCATTATTTATCCAGTAGTCATTCAGGAGCAGGTTGTTCAGTTTTCATGTAGTTGTGTGGTTTTGAGTGAGTTTCTTAATCGTGAGTTCTAATTTGTTTGCACTGTGGTTGATCTGAGGGACTGTTTGTTATGATTTCCGTTCTTTTGCATTTGCTGAGGAGTGTTTTACTTCCAATTATTGGTCAATTTTAGAATAAGTGTGGTGCTGAGAAGAATGTATATTCTGTTGATTTGGGGTGGAGAGTTCTGTAGATGTCTATAAGGTGCTTGGTCCAGAGCTGAGTTGAAGTCCTGAATATCCTAGTTAATTTTCTGTTTCATTGATCTGTCTAATATTGACAGTGGGATGTTAACGTCTCCCACTATTATTGTGTGGGAGTCTAAGTCTCTTTGTAGGTGTATAAGACCTTGTTTTGTGAATCTGGGTGCTCCTGTATTGGGTGCATATATATTTAGGATAGTTAGCTCTTCTTGTTGCATTGATCCCTTTACCATTATGTAAGGCCCTTCTTTGTCTCTTTTGATCTTTGTTGGTTTAAAGTATGTTTTATCAGAGACTAAGACTGCAACCCTCCTTTTTTTTGCTTCCATTTGCTTGGTAAATATTCCTCCATCCCTTTATTTTGAGCCTATGTGTGTCTTTGTACATGAGATGGATCTCCTGAATACAGTACACTGGTGAGTCTTAATTCTTTATCCAATTTGCAAGTCTGTGTCTTTTAATTGGGGGCATTTAGCCTGTTTACATTTAAGGTTAATATATGTTATATGTGAATATGATCCTGTCATTACGATGCTAGCTGGTTATTTTGCCCATCAGTTGATGCAGTTTCTTCATTGTGTTGATGGTCTTTACAATTTGGTATGTTTTTGCAGTGGCTGGTTTTGGTTTTTCTTTTTCATATCTAGTGCTTCCTTCAGGAGCTCTTGTAAGGCAGGCCTGGTGATGACAAAATCTCTCAGCATTTGCTTGTCTGTAAAGGATTTTATTTCTCCTTCGCTTAGGAAACTTAGTTTGGCTGGATATGAAATTCTGGCTTGAAAATTCTCTTCTTTAAGAATGTTGGATGTTGGCCCCCACTCTCTTGTGGCTTGTAAGGTTTCTGCAGAGCTATCCACTGTTAGTCTGATGGGCTTCCCTTTGTGGGTAGCTTGACCTTTCTCTCTGGCTGCCCTTAACATTTTTTCCTTCATTTCAACCTTGGTGAGTCTGACGATTATGTGTCTTGGGGTTGCTCTTCTTGAGGTGTATCTTTGTGGTGTTCTCTGTATTTTCTGAATTTGAATGTTGGCCTGTCTTGCTAGGCTGGGGATGTTCACCTGGATAATATCCTGAAAAGTGTTTTCCAACTTGGTTTCATTCTCCCCATCACTTCCAGGTATACCAATTAAACATAGGTTTGGTCTTTTCACATAGTCCTATATTTCTTGGAGGCTTTGTTATTTCCTTTTCATTCTTTTTTTTCTCTAATCTTGTCTTCACACTTTATTTCATTAAGTTGATCTTCACTCTCTGATCTCCTTTCTTCCACTTGATTGATTCGGCTATTGATACTTGTGTATGCTTCACAAAGTGCTTGTGCTGTGTTTTTCAGCTCCATCAGGTCATTTACATTCTTTTCTAAACTGGTTATTTTAGGTAGCAATTCCTCTAACTTTTTTTCAAGGTTCTTACCTTGCTTGCATTGGGTTAGAACACACTTCTTTAGCTCAGAGGAGTTTGTTATTACCCGCCTTCTGAAGCCTACTTCTGTCAATTTGTCAAACTCATTCTCCGTCCAGTTTTGTTCCCTTGCTGGCGAGGAGTTGTGATCCTTTGGAGGAGAAGAGGTGTTCTGGTTTTTGGATTTTCAGCCTTTTTGTGCTGATTTTTCTTCATCTTTGTGGTTTTACCTACCTTTGGTCTTTGATGTTGGTGACCTTCGGATGGGGTTTTTGAGTGGACATCCTTTTTGTTAATGTTGTTGCCATTCCTTTCTGTTTGTTAGTTTTCCTTCTAACAGTCAGGCCCTTCTGCTGCAGGTCTGCTGGAGTTTGCTGGAGGTCCACTCCAGACCCTGTTTGCCTGGGTGTCACTAGTGGAGGCTGCAGAACAGCAAAGGAACAGCTGCCATTCCTTCCTCTGGAAGCTTCATCCCCAGAGGGTCACCCACCAAATGCCAGCTGGAGCTCTCCTATATGAGGTGTCTGTCGACCCCTGCTGGGAGGTGTCTCCCTGTTAGGAGGCACAGGGGTCAGGGACTCACTTGAGGAGGCAGTCTGTCCCTTGGCAGAGCTCGAGCACTGTGCTGGGAGATCTGCTGCTGTCTTCAGAGCTGGCAGGCAGGAACATTTAAGTCTGCTGAGGCTGTGCCCATAGCCGCCCCTTCCGCCAGGTGCTCTGTCCCAGGGAGATGGGAGTTTTATCTCTAAGCCCTTGACTGGAGCTGCTGCCTTTCTTTCAGAGATGTCCTGCCCAGAGAGGTGGAATCTAGAGAGGCAGTCTGGCTACAGCGGCTTGCTGAGCTGCAGTGGGCTCCACCCAGTTTGAACTTCCAGGTGACTTTGTTTATACTGTGAGGGGAAAACTGCCTACTTAAACCTCAGTAATGGCAGATGCCCCTCCCCTCACCAAGCTCGTGTATCCCAGGTCGACTTCAGACTGCTGTGCTGGCAGTGAGAATTTCAAGCCAGTGGATCTTAGCTTGCTGGCCTGTGTGGGGGTGGGATCTACTGAGCTAGATCACTTGGCTCCCTGGCTTCAGCTCCCCTTTTAGGGGAGTGAACAGTTCTGTCTTGCTGGCCTTCCAGGCACCACTGGGGTATGAAAAAAAAAAACAAACAACAACAACTTCTGCAGCTAGCTCTGTGTCTGCCCAAATGGCCGGCCAGTTTTGTGCTAGAAATCCAGGGCCTTGGTAGTGTAGTCACCTGAGGGAATCTCCTGGTCTGCGGGTTGTGGACTGTGGGAAATGTGTAGTATCTGGGCTGGAATGCACCATTCCTCACAGCACAGTCCCTCACGGTTTCCCTTGGCTAGGGGAGGGAGTTCCCAACCCCTCGAGCTTCGCAGTGAGTCAATGCCCCACCCTGCTTTGGCTCACCCTCGGTAGGCTGCACTCACTGTCTAACCAGCCCCAGTGAGATGAACTGGGTATCTCAATGGGAAGTGCAGAAATCACCTGCCTTCTGCTTGATCTTGCTGGGTGCTGCAGACCGGAGCAGTTCCTATTTGGCCATCTTGCCAGCCACCTCTATTTATTCTATGAGGCTTATTTAGTATCCTAAATAAATTTTCTTTGTGCACTCTCTCAGCCACCAACTTATGCATAACATTTTAGTTACCTGCCATCAGCGTAGGCAGTTTACAGAGGTGAACCTATTCTCTCTGTCTCATAAATAATATAAATAATTTCATGCTTAAACAATATTTCTGCCGCATTTCTGAACCAGAGATGAAGTCATCACCAAGTGTTCTGGGTAACAAAAGGTGAGGAGTGGAAATCCTTGACAAGTGAAGATTGTCTCCGCTTTCCTCTTCCCACTCTATGTAAGGATAATACGATACTTAGCCTTTGCAAATTGTTCTCATAAGTTCTTGTGTTACGTGCTTTCCTCATCCAGATGGGCATTTATTTTTCTGTGTTAGTAAAATGGCATTTCTGATTTTTTTAAAGGGCTGCATAGTTTTCTATAGTGTGAATAGGTTCACAGTTCCTTATTCACAAACTTCAAAAGCTCTGGAAACTCAGTTTTCTTACAATTCACTTGATTCACAACCTAACCTTTGATGAACTCATTTGGTATTGAACCCTACTTGAACCACCTCGAGGCTATTTACTTTTAACTCACTTGTGTTAATTTTTGTATGTTTTGTAGAAAAAGCAGTAATATATTTGATTATAAGGTACTGTCCCCCTCCCCCCTGGGGGATGTTCTGTCGAATATGGCAGATGTACATTACTTTTCTTAAAGTTTTGCATTCCAAAATACACATCATCTCCAGGGTTTGGGATAAGGGATTGGAAACCTATTTTGGACATATGGGAAAGGATAAATTTTTAATTTAAAGTTAAAATCATACTTTGTAAAAGTCATATTAAAATGATACTATGTTAACATAGGTAATGTAGGAATTAGATCCAGCTATAGATATGGATATCATTTTGTACAAAACTGGTTTTTTATACTTCAGATTAATGGGACAGCCCTTATTCAACAAGAGCTGGTTTTGTTGTCTTTGTATGTTTAATTCGTCAAAGCTAAATTTTCAAGGCTGAATATTCATTGGTATAGTTCTACTAGTCTGGGTTCTCAGAGAAGCAGATGCCAAGATAGGATTAAATGTGCCAGGATTTTATTTGGGGAAATGCCTGTGTGAGAGAAAATAGGAGCAAGATGGGGGAAGGCTGGGAGAGTTTTCAGACTGCAACACCAATCTGACCCCAAGTGATGAGAGAGGCAGAGAAGACTGGCTGGAAGTGTCCTAGACTGTTGAACAGTCTGAGAAAGGCTATTAGAGACCTGCATCTCTCAGGAACAGGCCTGCCTTAGTATGTTTACTATACTCTAGTGCTCCCAGTCACTGGCTGGGAATAACCTGCAGGAAGTATAGCCTCAGACAAATGTGGAGAACATTCCAGATTTTAGCAGCAGGGGCCCCAGCTCAGTAATGCTCCCTGTAGTTGGAAGTCTGCGAGGTGCATTTCCCAGGCCACTACAATGGTTGATGGATTTCCATGGTTTTTCTGGTTATAGATGTGTACAAGATGGTTGTATATATTTGCTTAATTTAGAGACCTCTTTCCTGGTGTACAGAATATTCAGGAGTTCAAATGGACCCCTAAAGCATGGGGACATTTCGGTCAGGATTAGCTTGACAGAGGAGCTTATAGTAGCAGTCATGATGATTATGCTGTAGTCACAGACAACACTGAAGTCTCAGGGGCTGAAATAACAAATGTTTGTCTCTTGTTCACCCTGCATCTTTGCATTGCATCATCACTGCATCTTTGATTGTGGGATGAGTAATTTGTAGCTAGCTTTTCTCCATGTTATCCTCACTCAGGGATCCAATTTGATGGAGCCTCCACTATCCGGAACTGATATCACTGGTCTCAAGGTGATGTCAGGGAGAAGAGAACCTTGTGAATGACCCACTGGCTCTTGAAGATTTATCTGGAAGTAACACATATCGTTTCTATTGACATTTCATTGTCTAAAGCAAAGCAAGTCACCAGGCCACATCTGACCTCAGGAGGAAGTGCAGTTCTGCCATTTCTTCAGAAGAAGTCTAGAATATGATTATTAGCCCTAATGTTTGTCATATGTCACGTATTTAGTCAAGGCCCCAAAAGGAGTAGATGGCATTCAGACTGGGTAGTGAGGGGAACTTAAACAGTGTGGTGTTTCAGTGATCTAGCGCTATGTAATAAACTATTCGCAAACTTAGTGACTTAAAACAGCTGTTGGTTGTTAGTATAAATCACGATTCTCTGGTTCAGGAGTGCAGTCAGGACATGGTGGGGACAGTTCATCACTGCTCTGTGGTGTCTGGGGCCCGAACAGCTTGGGGCTGACTAGATCTCACTCTCTCTTCTTCCCTCCTTCCACACAGCCTCTCCACAGGGCTGCTTGGGCATCTTCACAGCATGGCAGCCTCTGGTAGTTGGATTCCTGTACTGGTTGAACTCCAAGGGCTCCAAGAGTAAGTGTGCCAAAGAGGCAAGAGATAGAAGCTGCTAGTCTCCTAAGGCTGGGGTTTGGAACCTGGAAGAGTATCACTTATGCCATATTTCATTGTTCATAGTCGCACAGAGACCACCCACTTTTAAGGGGAGAGGACATAGACCCTACCTCTTTATAGTAGCAGTATTAAAATAATGTGTGGCCATATTCTGGGCAGGTTTACCACAGTTGCCACCCTTAAGTCTGAATGTGCTGTAAAGGGTCAAAGAAACATATGTGAAGAGGCCCACCTGATAAAAGCCATGAACTTCAGTCATGGGTTACAACCTGCCTGAGACAACCCTTCAGAGGGGAGTCAGGGAATAAATAGCCAAGCTTCCTTCTCCTTCTTCCTTCCAGTCACCTGCTAGAACCCCATTGGGTGAACCCAAGTAGAAAGCATATGGAAGGGAACCATGGGAGAAAGGTCTATACAGGTCTACTGGGGCACAGGGCAAGGTGGAAAAGGTGGAGAGTAGATTTAGAGGGGCCGTTGGAAGCAATCAGCATGCTCATTTACCGGTATCAGCATCTTAGAGCAATAATTGGCAGGTGGAAATGGTTCCTGTAGAGTGTGTTTGGGTTTAATGCATAAGTAAATTACAGCTTAAAATTTTCTAGAAACACATTAGTGAATCCACTCTTTATAGCTTATAGTCACTGCCTCATTCTGTTTATTGAACCTTGTCCTCTGGAACCTAAAATCAGTTGGACTCCAGGGTGACAGGTAGAAATGCTAACAACATACTAGATATGAATAAATGAAGGAATATCTGAAGCACAGGTAGCCATCACCAAATCAG
This sequence comes from Papio anubis, assembly GCF_008728515.1. Classification (NCBI taxonomy): domain Eukaryota; kingdom Metazoa; phylum Chordata; class Mammalia; order Primates; family Cercopithecidae; genus Papio; species Papio anubis. The sequence continues at coordinate 37,764,897 of NC_044978.1, read as the reverse complement.
GCTTATTATTACACGTATTTAAGCAGAGTCAAGGTGTGCAGTGGAAGAGCACTAGACTGTGAGTCAGAGATCTGGGTTCTAGTCCTGGCTCTTTTATTTACTGCTGCTGTGTGAACTTGTGCAAAGCTTCCAACATCCTTGAGTCACATTTTGTATTAGTCCATTTTCATGCTGCTGATAAAGACATACCTGAGACTGGGAAGAAAAAGAAGTTTAATGGACTCACAATTTTACATGGGTGGGGAGGCCTCACAATCATGGTGGAAGGCAAGGAGGAACAAGTTATGTCTTACATGGACGGTGGCAGGCATAGAGAGAGAGCTTGTGCAGGCAAACTCCTGTTTATAAAACCATCAGATCTCATGAGACTTATTCAGTGTCACCAGAACAGCATGGGAAAGACCTGCCCCCATGATTCATTTACCTCCCACTGGGTCCTTCCCACGACATGTGAGAATTGTGGGAGCTACAATTCCAGATGAGCTTTGGGCAAACCATATCACATTTCCTCAGCTCTACAATGAGGACAGTAGTACTCCTCTTTCCTCCGTATAGGGTATGAAAATCAAATATAAGTGCATTCTGAAAAATCATATACTGCTGTATGCGAAGGTATTATAACTATTGCAGGACAGATTCTGCCATCTCATAGGCAGTAAAGGGATAATATTGTTTGTTCAAAGACCATTTAGTCAGTGTGCACCAGGTGCAAAGTATTCTGCCAGACTCCATGGAGAAATGAAGGTGGCTGAAAAACACTGTCATTTCCATGGAGTTTATAATCTGGGACCCAGGAGACTGACATGTTAATTTAAGCAAGAAAAACTAAGTGCTGTGACAGAGAAAGTAGCCAAGGTGGGTGGGGGAGGGAGAGAGTGACATTGTGCTGAACCTTGAAGGTAAGCAGGTAGGGAGGGCGTGGAGGAGTGTGTTTGGATGAAAGTACACCAGGAGAGCTGTGATGTCCAAAAGAAGTCAGGCACCATAGGACTGAGAAAAGACCCTAATGTGATTTGTAAGGCAGGTGAACATTGATATCCATAGTAAGCAGTGTAGAGGGAGTCAGATAAGGGTCTCAAGAACCATCTGGTGGTGACAAAATAAGGCCACTAGTGTGGACTGGCATTCTGGGTAGTGTGGTGATGAACAGAAGAAAACAGTAAGGCAGGGGATTTAAGAGAAGGGAAAGGGGTGGAGAAAAAGACAGACATAGGCGATTCAAGATTTAAGAGAGAAGGGATTGTCTTGGTCCCTAGCTATAAAACCTTTCCACACTACCTAAAGGAGACGACTGCTTCTCCCTTAAGGACTGCGCCCAGCTTTTTCCTCACCAGGCTAATAAATGCACTTAGCATTTGCTTAAAAATATTGGGATTGTGGCTGGGTGCAGTGGCTCACGCCTGTAATTCCAGCACTTTGGGAGGCTGAGGTGGGCAGATCACATATGGTGAAACCTTGTTTCTACTGAAAAATACAAAAAATTAGCCAGGTGTGGTGGCGGACACCTATAGTCCCAGCTACTCAGGAGGCTGAGGCAGGAGAATTGTTTGAACCTGGGAGGCAGAGGTTGCAGCGAGCCGAAATCGCGCCACTGCACTCCAGCCTGGGTGACAGAGCGAGACTCCGTCTCAAAACAAAAACAAAAACAAAAACAAAACAAAAACACAAAGGAATTGTAAAGAATTGCTTTATTAACAACCCCTGGGGCTTCTGACTCCCTGGAACTCTGAACTCTCTTGGTTCTCCTTAGGAGAACTCAGTCTGCTCTGCTGACTGGATGTTGTCTTTTCCTAAATGTGGGCATGCCTCAGGGACTGTTTTTCCACTGATTGACCCTCATGATTGCTATCTTCACTCTGCACAGATGGCCTAAAAAGCTGCTGGGGCTGAGTATTCCGACCACTGGCTAGATCTCTTCATCTCAATGACCTGTTACTTCCTCAAAGTTAAAATGTCAGGAGGCAAACTCATAATGTCTTTCTCCCGAGGCTAGCTTAATTCATCCTCTGTATACCTTCTTTTTGTGAATAATACCATTTTTCCCTCTTACCTGGCATAGAAGCCTTAATCATCCTTGAATTTTTTCTCTTAATCTTCCCAAATATAGTGCCAACCTTTTCCTGCAAGGTTCTTGAGTCTGTTTTCTTGTTTCTTCTCCCAGTAGTGTCACTGTGGGTCTTCATCTCCGCATATCTTGACTGGGGTTAGTTTTCACTTACGGTCTCTTTACTGCAACTTCTTTCTTCAGATTATCTCACACATAACTGCTGGATTAAATTTTCTAAACACATCATCCTTCCTCTAAAACCTTGAGCGGCTCCACTTCCTACAATGTTCTTAGTCTATGCGTTGTGTCACAGCCCTGACGCCGTGCCATCCTCATTCTTGGTTCAAGGCCTCTCTCGTATACTTAGTCCGTTTTCTCTGCTTGGAACATTCTCTTCCTTCCTCCTCTGTGGTGGAGTCTTACTTGCTTCAAGGACTAGCCTAAATCCCTGACGTTGGAGGTTCTAGGCTTCTCTGTTCCCTAGAGTTGGCAGCTCTCAATGCCCCTGTTATTCTGAGCACGTGCTCCTTTCTATTGTTAGGTGATTTTGCATTTGACCCTGCTTCCCTGCTCTTTCCGGAAACCCCTGGAAGGGCCTGCATCTGTCATTCCCAGAGAGTGCACCAAGGAGCCCTGAGGCTTTTCAAATAACTCACAGGGGTGCTAGGAGATATTTTCAGTGTATGAGGGAAACACAGTGACATCTGTTGGACACCACATGAACTACCAGCTCAAAATAGCAGTTTTGGCATGAACTCATATTCATTACTTTCAATTTGGCTTTACCAATTTAAAAATGAGTTTTTGGGCCGGGCGTGGTGGCTCACGCCTGTAATCCCAACACTTTGGGAGGCCGAGGAGGGCACATCACCTGAGGTCAGGAGTTGGAGACCAGCTTGGCCAACACGGTGAAACCCCGTCTCTACTAAAGATACAAAAATTAGCTGGGCATGGTGGTGGTCGCCTGTGGACCCAGCTACTCAGGAGGCTGAGGCAGGAGAATTGCTTGAACCCAGGAGGCGAAGGTTGCGGTGAGCCAAGATCATGCCACTGTACTCCAACCTGGGTGACAGAGCGAGACTCCATCTCAAAATAATAATAATAATAAATAAAAATGAGTTTTTGGTGGGTTCTGTGTTTAAGAGCAAGTATCATATAAAAACTGATGTGGAACAGGAAATGAGGTTTGTAGCAGACAAAAACAAGTGAAGCAGTCTAATTGGTTTTGGCATTAGCTTGGGAAAATCTCCATCCAGATGTGTGGTTTCAGGGTCCTGGGCTGGTGGGAGACCCATAGAAAGTTGACAGTTGCAGCCAAAGATGGCTTCAGTGCTTGTCCTGGATCTGGCAGGATTAGAAATAGGGGACTGGTAGGTTGCTTGGATGGGAAAAGGTTGTATAAGTAGCACCTCAGGCTCAGTCATATTATTTCTGTCAAATGTCTTGTGAACTAGGGTAGGGTAGTCTTTTGTTTAGTGGGTTGTTTTGCTCCTTTTTGAAAAGAGATTGTTAGGAAATTATGGCAAAAGTTTGGGACTATCTCTGGTGGATAGAGGTAGAGACCTCGAGGTGAATATGATGAAGTAAGAGGTGGATGGAAGGGAAGATAATTACATACCATCCTTTCTGCGGGCAGCTCACAGGCATTAGCAATGATAACTGTGACCTCAAGGAAAGCCTGCACCTTTGGTTTTTGCCAGGAGCAGCCAGCTGTGTTTCATTCTACAGATTATTCCATACAAGTGCACTTGGAAAGACAGAAGCAAAAACTCTACCAGAAAAACTGATTTTTCCACCATCTCTTGTGTGCTGAAACCATGCTTGAACAATATACTTGGGTAGAATAATTTCAGCCATTTCCTTAAAGGCATGTGTACTGGGTTCACATAAGCCGCGGTGGAGCCCATTTGTTTTACAATCTTGTCTTCCAAACACGCACATACATATTCATGATCTGCATCCTGCAAGCTCAATAATTCATGGCTTATTGACTTAGGTTGATGGATGGAAGTTTTTTGGGGACTAGAGAAGTAAAGATGGAAATTTTGAGAGGCTGAGAACAGCCACACTTGTGAGTTGCCCACTTGCTATTAGTGTGTGTGTGGGTGGGCAGGCTGGAACTCTGGTGGATCCCAATTTGGCTCTTACTGGCTAGGCATATTTTGGATTTTTATGCCCAGTGAAAATAGTGACTGACGATTTTAAGAGCAATTAAGTACCATCTTCAAATTATTATCACCATTATAAAATATTAATGGGCTATAATTTGGTGCTGAGTTTGCAGGAGGAATACACTGATCGCTTATGTCATAGTGAGGAGTTGGCAGGACAGCCTGCCATTCAACCATGATTTAGCTTCATTTCTCCTGTCCGTTCTTCCTCATGCCTCTCTAGTCTGGGAGACAGTAGTGGGGGTTCTGGAGTAGGAGAAGGGTAGACACAAGTCCTCTTGTTCTCTGGCAGACTTCCTGTTGGATTTTTGGTTGCTTCAGCAGTCTGTGCTCTTTGTCACTTGTCATCTGTGCCACTTCCTGAGGAAAAACATCTTGACGTTTTATGCCTGGTTTCCTAGAATGCTGTGGAATTTCACTGATCATGTCATTCCTTTCAGTGGGAAATGGGAAGAAGGAATCAAAAGCACGGAATGTAAGATGCCACCTTGGCTTTGGAATTTTGAAATTCTGTTTTTTAAATTTGGTGGTGCTTTGTTAAATCTTTTGTAGCTTCCCTTGACTTAGTTGAGCCCCAAACGAGGCAACATCTCTGGGGTGAACCATACTAAAAGATATAGAGGAATACTTTTTTGATCTCTGCATTTCATATTTCTACTTACATATTTCAATAATTTGCAGAAAACCCCACAAAACATTGTCAACCTTATTGACCCATGGTTTTTAATCACTGAAGGCTCCTGAACATTGTCTTGTTCTATTTTTGCTAGCTGCTTATTCCTCTTCCTGTAATAATCTTGAGCTATATTTGTTCATGTGGAACTTTGCCCGTTTCTTACCATGCCTGGAGTAAACGAGTGACTTAGATTCTGTTCTCCACTGCGGTGAAAGCATACCTGTGTGCCCACCTCAGCCCACAGATTGCTGGTCTGGTATAAAGTTAGGGGGAGTCCAACAATGTCCTGCAGAAATGAGGTGGCTCTTCGTAGAAGTTGCTGCTGTTGTCTCCACAGCTTTACAGGCAGGCTCCAGCTGGTTCTGGGACAGACAGGTATTCCCTTTAGAGCCACCCAGCAATTGGGGAAGCTGGGGATTCTTCAACTTGGCAGGAAAGCTCAATGCCTCTGGTGCCATCTCACACTTACATTATCAGATGCTGTCTGAGATCCAGTTGTAACCAAAGGAGCCATAATTAAGGAGCCTGGCTCAGCTGGGATGGGAGTGGTGGAGCCCAAGCAATCATTCTGTCTACTCAGTTCCCCTGGACTTAAACAGGAGAGTACCGTGGAAGCAGAGGGCCAGATGTAAACATCAGGATAATCAGTCAGTAAATGCAGTTGAATGAGGTAATTAAAAGGCCCAGTCCTGTTGTGGGCCTGCAACTAGGCAACATGGAATGATGATAGCACTATTAAATCTGGATTGAAAAAATCATATTAAGCAGACCAGTTTTAGACAGATTAAATTAATAATTTCTCTATCCAGTAAGAGCCAGCTATTAAGTAGATCTAGAAAATTTTAGCAACAAGTGTAAGAGGCTTTGACTTGGAAATTCTTGATGAATTGAAAACAAAGTTAGTGTGTACCATCTAATATATTCAATTAGTGCATTACATTCAACTGATACAATTTTGGGAAGCTGCCTAGCTTGGCAGTTCAAGAAATGGGTTTTGAGGTTAGCAAGACCTTGGTTTGAATCTAGTTCTTTGCTACCTTATGTGCCTGTGGCAGGTATTCTCATCTGTGTATATGTATAATCTATAGATAATAATACCTACCTTATTGGGCTTTTGTGAAAACTAAGTAAGATTATGAATTTAAAGTGCTTATCATTGTCTCTGGCACTTAGTGCTAAATACATACTACTTATTATTACTTATTTATGTAACCAGCTGAATCTCTAAAATGAGACATCCTTCACATGACACTGTGTGTTACTAGCCAATAAATTTTATACCAGTTTTGGTCACTATAGTGTTTTGATTTTAGATAATATGCTTGTTGCTCCTTAACATACTTTTATATGATTTCACAGCCAGCATCACTTTTGATTTTTCCTTTTTTTTTGAGACCGTGTCCCACTCTGTCCCCCAGGCTGTAGCGCAGTGGCACGATCTCGGCTCACTGCAACCTCTGCCTCCCAGATTCAAGTGATTCTCCTGCCTCAGCCTCCTGAGTAGCTGGCATTACAAGCATGTGCCACGGTGCTCAGTTAATTTTTGTATTTTTAGTGAAGACGGAGTTTCACCATGTTGGCCAGGCTGGTCCCAAACTCCTGACCTCAGGTGATCCACCCACCTCGGCCTCCTAAAGTGCTGGGATTACAGGCATGAGCCACCACGCCTGACCTCTAACTTTTGATTTTCTCTTCTTTTATTTCTCTCAGAATGTGGTGTCAACTCAGTTGCTTATATAATTGTTTTCCTATTTATTCTAATTCTCAGTGTCACATGTTCTCAAACTTGAACGTGCAGATAGTTACTGGAGAACTTCTTCATTGCAAACTCCTGGGTTTCGGAGATTCTGCTTTAATAGGTAGGGTTGAGGCCCAGGAATTTGCATATGAGCTGGCACCCAGGTGCTCCGGTGATCACACTTGGAGGAGCACTGATCTATGCCCTTGTGCCGGCACTTTTGCTATTTATGCTGTTTCGCTGGACTAGGATTCAGAAGACAGGGGTTCTAGTTATGTGTGCTCTCAAGGGTCTTAACCCAGTTAAGGATTCAGTTTTGTCTTCTATGGTAATCCCCACCCTGTCAGCCTCCCAAGACTATAGTGAACATCAGATGAGAAGGTAGATAAAAGCGCTTTGGTGAAGACTTTTCCAAATGAGCAAGGTATTAAAGTGGAGATAAGGAACCTCAAAATATTTCATATAACTTAAGACTTAGTAGTAGTATCTAAAGGCAAGTAGTGAAAGGAGATTGTTGGGTTCTTAAGTATTACGTGTTCCAAGAATGTGTTTCGGTCTCTAATGTGTGAGTAGTGTTTGATTGAGCGAGGTACCTTCCCGTTGTTCAGGATGCTGGCCAAGTGGCATTATTTATTACTATGAAATCAACCCTGCTCTGCTGTGTGGTGCTAAGATATGTGGACAGTGATTTCAATACCATAAAAGTTTTTTCGAATGGAAATGTTATCAGCTTGGGATGGCAATACCGGCCACTCACTGATGTCATGTATATCACAGAATACTATAAGATATCACTGTTCTGCCTCTGACCCAGTCCTGCCAGATGCCTTGGTGCTGTGGGCAGGAGGGGAAAGAGTGTTCCTCATAATTTGAAGTTACATAATAAAGATGTGACGGGAAGATTTTCTTCAGCTGAGTATAACCATTATTACTTTTTTTCGCTTCCCATTTTCTAGGTTATTAAGTGGAAAGATGATGTACCCAGACATTTAGATCCGTATACAAATATGCTTTCTCTTCATCTACGTATAGAAAAGCCTGCAAGAATCCATTATTTATCCCAGAGCTATACTGTGGAGCAACTGTGTAACGTAAAGAAATGACAAATGTTTATGGTGGAAAGCCTCTGAGAATATGGAAATATAATAGAAGCAATTGGAATATTTGCTTCTTTTTTTTTTTTTTTTTTAAAGAATATCTGTAATTACTATCTGAAGTCTTGTGCTGAGTTTCCAGCGTAGTTAAGCACTGTGTCTTTGAATGTTTTGTAGACAAGGAGACTTCCTGTAAGGCACGTGGCATGTGTTCAGCTGATACCTGGGCATATTGTTATGTGAATGGAAGCTCAGATCTTTCCTCTCATTTTGCATAGTCGCACAACAAGTAGTGAACTAATTGGCCATAGGATCTATATCACCTTGGCCAATAGCCAACTTGATAGCGTCTTGAGGCATCCCATCACTTTAATGCTGTATCTAATGCTGTGCCAAAAAAACACACAAAAAAACCCCAAAAACTAAAATAAATAAAAATGCTGGCTTAAGTAAGTAAACTTAAAATAGAGAGGAAAGAGGAAGGCACATTTATTCATTGACATGAACCTAGATGTAGTGGTATCTACTGAATAAGTTCTTTGTGAAGGATTTAATATGATGTGGATTTTGGAGTCAGACTACCCGGATTGGTTTCCCAGCTCTGCCACTTGCTAGCTCTGTGCCTTTGGGAGAACACTTAATCTTTCTGAGCCTTGTTCTTCATTTTTAAAATAGGGGCGATAATAATAATGCTTTACCTTACAGGATTGGTGAAGCGTAAATGAGTTGATACTTTAAAATGGTGCCTGGAACAATGTGTATGAGTTAACTCTTTTTACTGTTTTTGTTTTTATTGTTATATACTTGTTGAGAAAATAATAGATTTAGATGACTAAACAGCTCTTTTATTCCCACTCCATGCCACCCCACAATGCCACCATCTAATGGATCTAAGAAGAGGCTCTGTGTGTATCATCTTTCCACTGTAATTTATCAAGTTTGCCATATTGCCAGGAGGAAATAGGTAGAGAATTGTAGAAATCAGGTTTATTAGGAGAAATAACTCAGAGATGTAGACTTGGTGGAACCCAACCATTTGAATCTTTTCCTAGGCTAATCCCAAAGCTCCTTCTACCTCCTTCTCTATAGACTCACTTCTCCAGCTATTCTGGGCCATTTGCTATACTCTGAGTGTGATTCCAGCCTTCTAGTTAAATGTCCATGCTTATGCCTTTCCTCCACTTGAGATGCCAGCTGTATTTATCTCTCTTCCAATTATATTTATCCAAATCTTCTCATCCTCCAATGTCCAGATTGCATGCCACCTCCCAGATTCTTCCTGATCAGTCCAGGCATAGGCAATAACCCTTCACTTCTCTAGAGTTTGCTGGCATCACCCAAGTGGCACTTGAAGATTACCTTGTATGATCATTATAGATTTGTTGTGTTGTATCTCTCATACCAGGTGGTAAACACCATAAGAGTAGGGAACCATACATGTTTGTTTATTCATTCGTTCATTGAACAAATGTTATAGCAGCATTTATAGTACATTGCCAAGTATGTAATAGGTATTTTGACATCTCTTGAATAAATGAACAAGTGAATGTAGATATGGTAAGTAGATAGGAGCCTGTGTGTGTGTGTGTATGTAGCAAACGTGAGGGAATGAGAGAGAAAGCTAACGAGAACTGTAGTGGTCAGGTTAGGTTGATGAACTGATGTTTAGCTAGCATTGTGGGGTGGCATGGAGTGGGAAAAAAATGAGGCACTTGCACAGGGGTGGGTGGTGGTGTTTAGGATTGGCTAGAGATGGCTGTTGCTTGGTACCCAGTAGGTGCTCTATGTAAGCAACTCCTAAATGTTGTGGAAGTCCAAAAGAGAACCAGAGTCGAGACAGATACTGCTGAAAAAATGTAAAGGAAGATATAGGTATTCTATGAAAAATGAACCAAAAAATATTTCTGAAGAATGAGTCATGGCTCCAAGAATGATGTTTGAAATGTGCTCTCTACATGTAGAAATGAAATTGTATCATTGCGTCAGACTTTTCTATACTGTTTTTCATTTGAGTTGCCTGTGAGATATCAAGGTACAATAATTGGCAATATATCGTTGCTATGGTTATTTATCAAGACATCAAACTTTCTGACTAAGCATGTGTAATATTTATATTTATGTTAAATGCTTTAATACAACGAGTAGATTTTAACCATCCAGTTTTTTTCTTTGAAGATAGCATGTTGTTTGTCTGAAATTAGAATCCATTTCAATTTCATGCAGGAGCAAAGGTGAGGCACTCATCTGTCTCTGTGTCCTTTTTGCCTGACACAGTGTTAGCCCAATGCTTGGCACCAGTAGGTGCTCTATGTATAAGTGTTTTTCAGTAAATGAATTAATAATGTATTGGTTTTTCTCGAAATGAATTAATAACATCTCAGTTTTAAAAACTTCACAGATTGGATGGATTGACTTCATGAAACATGTCCTTTGTGTTTAAAGTTCTGGCCAAATGTAAGTGGAGAGATTAAATTGGAGATAGAAAAATGATTGTTATATACGTTTGTAGAACTTTAGTACTAGACATAATTCCAGAGATTATTTAGTTCCAGCTCCTCATTTTTCAGACAAAGGCATTGAGGACCAGAGAGGTTAAGTGACTTGCTCATGCTCACATTATGTCAAGCTTGGACCTAGCCCAGATCTCCAGATCTCTAGGCTTCGGTATCATCTCTTTCCATTAGGCCCCTTGGAAGTAAATCTTGGTTTCATGATTCCTTTCATGGCCTAAGTTTAACTCCTGAGCTCCCAAAGAAGAATTTAGGAAAAATTTTATTATGTTTTTGTTAATTGCAAAACAGATTTCTGAGACAGCAACTCCTCTTCCTCTCAAGGATCCTGTGCAGTGCATGGGCTACTTGGGGGCACCCATATGTTTTTGTTTTTGTTTTTGTTTTGAGATGAAGTCTTGCTCTGTTGCTCAGGATGGAGTGCAGTGGCACAATCTTGGCTCACTGCAACCTCTGCCTCCCGGGTTCATGCAATTCTCCTGCCTCAGCCTCCCAAGTAGCTAAGATTACAAGCGTGCACTACCACATCCAGCTAACTTTTTGTGTTTTTAGTAGAAATGAGGTTTTACCATGTTGGCCAGACTGGTCTTGAACTCCTCACCTCAAATGATATACCCGCCTTGGCCTCACAAAGTGTTGCGTTTACAGGCATGAGCCACCACACTCAGCCTCCCATATTAATTTTTTAATGTCCTTTCCTCCTGGTAAGTCTGCTGGAAAAAGAGGGCTTGCACCATCTAGTGGATCTAAGAAGAGACTCTTAGGCTTAAATTTTGGGTGACCTTACTTTAAAAAGAAGGAACAATATTTTTATTTAATGAATCTGCACATTCTCACATGGAATCCTTTTTATCATGAGAGTGGCAGTAGCAGCATAGAATGAAGTTAGGGTCACTTTGTACTTCGTAGTGCTAGAGATGCGACACCTTACTGACCGTGCTTCTTTTTAGTGGTGGAAGTCAGGCCACAAAGTGGGTAACTGGATTTAACTGATTTAACTGGATCAGGAAAGACATGAGCATGGGTATTTTTAGATAACTCTCCAGGTGATTCTAACATAGAACCAGGGCTGAGAACCACTGCTGTATTACAACCTTGGTTTTTCAACAGTGCTTGGATTCTTGTACTCATTAATTGAAAACACTGGCTCTTCTGTAATGGGTCTTTCCATCCTAGTTGGGAATTAGTCAAATCCTATTATTCCTGGGAAACCCGCTAGTGCTCATTTGGACAATTAACTTATTCAAGAATGTACAGCATTCTATCCAATGGATAATGAAGTTTTAGAAGCGTTCAAATTATTCCTTTGTTTTCCTTCAATGGAGATTTTAAATCTTTTTACATGCTCTGGAAAATATTTGTCTCATGTGGCAGGTGGTAGAAGACAGTATCTGTCAAGCGGGATAACTTGATGATCGAATGGGCAGTGCAGGCCAGGGGCCTCACCACTGACATTGCCCTGTGATCTGAAATGCCTGTTAACCTCCTGGGCTTGAGTTTTCTTTGAAGAGTGTGATTGGTCATCTTTGTATGTACAAAGTACTGCTCAGCAAAAAACTAGGTTACATAAAAAAGCTTTTGTTACTCCATCACTGAAATATCTTAAGTGGCACCTTAGCACCTGTGTTGTGTAGTTGTGCTTGATGGTCATAATGACCAGGAGACTTGTGATAGTGGTCCATAGCCTGGTGCACATCAGAAGCAACAAGGGATGCCTGGCAGTAGACCTGGAGATAATTAACTGGATCAGGATAGGGCATGAGCATGGGTATTTTTAGCTAACTCACCAGGTGATTCTGACATGGAACCCGGGTTGAAAACCACTGCCACAAGATATTCTTAAAAATGTTTTGCAGGCTGGGTGCAGTGGCTCATGCTTGTAATCCCAGCACTTTGGGAGGCTGAGGTGGGTGGATCACCTGAGGTCAGGAGTTCGAGACCAGCCTGGCCAATATGGTGAAACCCTGTCCCTATTAAAAATATGAAAATTAGCCAGGCGTGGTGGCACACGCCTGTAGTCAAAACTACTCGGGAGGATGAGGCATGAGAATCACTTGAACCCAGGAGGCAGAGTTTGCAGTGAGCTGAGATTGTGCCATTGCACTTTAGCCTGGGTGACAGAGCAAGACTCCATCTCAAAAAAAAAATTTTTGTAAGGCACGCTGGCTTATGCCTGTAATCCCAGCACTTTAGGAGGCCGAGGCAGGAGGATTGCTTGAGCTGAGGAGTTTAAGACCATCCTGGGCAACATGATGAAACCCTGTCTCTACAAAAGATACAAAAATCACCCAGGTGTAGTGGCATGCACCTGTAGTCCCAGCTACTTGGGAGGCTGACGTGAGAGAATTGCTTGAGCCTGGGACGTCGAGGCTACAGTAAGTGGTGATCACGCCACTGTACTCCAGCCTGAGCCACAGTGTGAGACCCTGTCTCAAAGACAAAACAAAACAAACAAAACAAAAACAAAACAAACAAACAAACAAAAAAAAGTTTTGTGAACCTTGAATTTCAAATCAAGTTTGGCAGTCTGATGTATATTTTCTGGCTTTTAAATTATTTGAGTATTGGAGATCCATATTTGATAACCAGTATTCTCCTGGGGCCCAGGGAGCAGGAACTGCACTGTTTTGTGATTAGAGTAATGAAGTTATTATTGTGTCTAAATGACTCCATTTTTACATCTCTCAGAGGTGCTGATGGAGTCAGTCCCTGTGCATGACCCAGGTTTGAGGAATGTGAGTACTTTCAGGGATTGCCAGGAGCAGTGAGGACCAGAAGTTAATGCTTCTGTGAGTGGCAGCTTAATGTATTGTCGTAATTGTACACATCTGAGGGCATTGATTCTGTATTGTTGGCCCTTGTCCCAGTGACAGTAGGAAAGTGGGTGCCTTTCACATAAAGCTTTTTCCCCCCTCTTATCATTTTAATAATGAATTTCACCTCTTTCTGTGGTATCCAGGAGTAGGGTGCTCTGTGAGTTCTCTGCAGAAGCTGTTTTCTGCAGTAAAGTCCTGATCTGTCACTGGGAGCAGCTTTCTTCTGACAAATGTAGCTGAACTGGTTGGCAGAAGGATGGCAGGGAGGTAAAAGGGCAGGGAGTGGTTATAAATCCTCTAAAACGTCATCAATTGAACTCTTACAAGGGGAGACAGTGTCTTTGACAACGTGTTCCAAATGGTTGATACAGATATTCAATTTCAAAGGATTTCTTCTGTGTTTTCAGAGGGCAGGGGACAAGAATGCCAGGAAATTGTTTGAATTCTTGCCTTGATGCCTTCTCCTCAAAATAGTGTAAAAAACATGAAATTTATTATCAGGTAGACTTAGGTTTGAATGTGGCTTCTGCCACTTGCCGTGTGCTTCTAGGGCAAAATTTTGAGCCTCACTTTTCTTAGCTGTAAGATGAGAATCCTAATACCTACCTACCATTTTACTCTATCAAGATGAATTAACATAATACATGTAAAACATCTAACACAATGTTTGGCACAGAGCTAGTACTTCATAAATGGTGGCTATTTCTGGAACTACTGTTAATAGTGGTAGTAATGAATGATAATGATAATAATAAACAAATTCCCCCTCACCTTTGGAAATGGCCTGTATGTCCCCTTAGCCTTTGGTGGGGATGGCAAGGGGGTGTTGACAGAGGCCCATCCGGGAAGGGTGTACTCAGAATTTTCATCCTCACATAGTCAACATGTTATAATTTAGAGTCTCATCACATATTAATCCTTTAAAATGCAGTGACTCTCTAGAAGAGTTCATTTTACTGATTACTCATTTTGTGTACATCCTGCTATTTAATTCAGAGGGCCTATAATACAGATTTTTATGTACACAGTGTGGACAGGGGGTTAGTAGAGGAGAGGGGAAAATATAATTTGGGGATTACTTTGGCCATAAGTCACACCTGGTGTCATGGTTTGGTGTGGGGTTTGGACACCCAGGAAAGGTTAGATTATTGGGAAGTTGAGAAGAGGAGATGCCAGAATGGGTGACAGGAGGGTGGTGGGAACCCAACTACGATTTCCAATTTCCTGTGCAGGGTTCTCTGTTAGGATTGCCTGTGTGTTGCCATGAGTTTGTCTTGGTGTCCCTTCTGTCATTTGCCATCAGTTGACAGTGTCTGGAGTACAGTTCCATTTCATTGAAGCACTCGGTCTAGAGTATAAAGCATTTATGTGAATCAGTGGAAACTGAATTTGTACAGCTGAGGATCTGTACTGCAGTTTCAGAAAAGTCAGTATAGTTTAATTGAGGTATAAAGGGCTCTCCTCCCCATTTGAGTTGTGACAAGTTGAGAAATACAAAAAATGAGGCAGATGGAAGAAGATTAAAACACCATCTTTATTACCACTAAAACTGATGCCAGAGAATAGGGTTTACTCTTGTAGGCAAACATTCCCAATATTTAACCTGAGAATTAGACAGACAGACTCACCCAGACGCATTATAGAACGTGTGGTGGGGAAGAGCAGAGACGAATATGTGCTTTCTTTTTGTGAGACAGAGTCTCACTCCGTCGCCCAGACTGGAGTGCAGTGGCACAATCTTGGCTCACTGCAACCTCCATCTCCTGGGTTCCAGTGATCATTCTGCTTCAGCCTCCCTAGTAGCTGGGACTATAGGCACAGGCCACCACACCCACGTGAGCCTCTGTGCCCTCTCCCAAATATGTACTTTCTGCTGGAAGCCTGGCTCCCAGGAGAAGAGAGGAAGGGACAGGCTCAATCCCAAGCTCAACAAAATGACAAGTTACTCCTCCTCTCCTGGAGAAGAATTACGGGGGCAGTCAGAGAGAGGCCAGAAGTACGCTGCTAGGAGATCCTGCATGTGGGAGGACACATGAGAACTGGAGACTTCATTTTACTCCATCATGTCTGCATAAATTCAACCTAAGTTCTAGCAAATTTGGAAGTAGTAACTCATGCTTAAAAAAAACAAATGGGAGTGGTTTAAATGTCACTCCCATCACCAAGAACATATCATGGTCCCCGGGCCCTGCAGAAGATAATCCAGAGTCCTTCACCCGGTTTTGAAAACCTCTCCTGATGTGGCCCCATCCTGCCTATAAGCCTTCCTTCCCTTCATGATGTTCAAATGCAGACCTAAAGTCTGATTAGTGCCCTCATCATCCTCTGAACAGTTCGTTCTTGCTCCCGTGTTCCTACTGGATTATCCTTTCCGCTTCTTGCCTGTTCATCCGAAGTGTACTCATCTGGGCCAGGCGCGGTGGTTCATGCCTGTAATCCCAGCACTTTGGGAGGCTGAGGTGGGGGGATCACTTGGGGTCAGGAGTTCGAGACCAGCCTGGTCTACATGGTGAAACCCCATCTCTACTGAAAATACAAAAATTAGCCAGGTATGGTGGCTTGTGCCTGTAATCCCAGCTACTCGGGAGGCTGAGGTACAAGAATCATTTGAACCCGGGTGGCAGAGGTTGCAGTGAGCTGGGATCGTGCCACTACACTCTAGCCTGGGTGACAGAGTGAGACTCTGTCTTAAAACAAAAACAAAAACAAAAAAAACAAAAAAACCACACACAAAAACAAAACAAAACAAAAAAAATGTGCATTCATCTGTTAGGTCTCAATACAAGCACCACTGTGGGCAGAAGCCTTACACTGAAGCGTATGCTGACTTCTCTCATCTCCAAATTGCCAATGAACTTTCACATAGGACTGCACTGCTTAGTACTTGTTCATCAAATGAGCTTTGTCTGCCAATTGTTGTAAGTTTTTTGAGGGAGAAATGTTTCTTATGCTTCTTTTGCGTATCCTCAGCTGCTAGTATATTGTACACCTGGAAAACACTCAATATATATGCAGTTGGTTAAATAGATGTGTCAAAAGAAAGTGGCTAGCACTCTTACCACTGTATTAGAAGAGAGTGATGTGTTGGTTATGCTGGAAAATGAAATACCAAGACAAAGAATTGAGATTAGCACTTAGTTTTATGTCACTGATGTGGAATCAAAGAATGCTTTGGAACAGACTTGTAACAGAGAGGGTGGATCATCATCATTTTACAGCAGAGAAAACAAAGGCTCATGATTTGGAAAGAAATGTTCAGAGTCTGTGAGCTTAATATTTGTGAGAGGAATAGAGGATATGAAGCAGATGATCTTTCAATTCTTTAACATTTGATTATGTTTACAAGGTTTATGTGGTAGCTTTATGTTTGCGTTAGAAGGTCCTCTAAGTGTTCCAAAGTGCTTTTCTATTATCCTGTCGATCCTCACTTCTTTATGTGCTCGCCAAAATCTGTGGAGGAAGGCACTTTTTACAGAAGCCTTCACATCTCATCGTTAACCTTCTTCATTGACACATGTCAGCTCACTGTGGTAGATTACATAGTATGCAGGCCTGAGACATCAGGCTTGTTTTCCATTTGTAAGCAGTTGGGACACCAGAATATTACTTCGCTTGCCCATGGTCACCAGATGCTAAGAATTAAAACGCAAGTGTCTTATATTCATTCCCATTGCAGACCATTTTCTACTACTCCATGATGTTTTTCTCTTCTTTAAGATCTTCTGGAGACCCGGAGAGAATCCTGGCTGAGAAGGGAAGCACATTTGTGAATCCCTGATCAGCAAAGATATCGGTTAGTGCAAGTACCTGAAGCACCCAGGGTAGAAGGTTATGAACCCCAGGTTGGAGAACGGATGGCTTTGATGGGTGCTGAGAGAGGACGCTGCCCTGTGCCAGAGTGGAACAGGAAGCGGGAGCTGATACCTGAGAAGGACAGGTCAGCTAACCAGCCCTCAGTGAGGGGTTTCTAGGACAGCCTCGTTACTTGCTTTGTTGTAGGCTTCTCAAGACATCCGTGATCGTATTTAACTGTTGTACAAAAATGGCAAACAAAATGAAAGTAGTGTTTTGGTCATTTGTGCCACTGTTTCTTTCCAGTAAAATTTTAAAAAATTTTTGGTTTTTAACTTAAAAAATTATCTGTCTAGTGTATATTTTTAAACAGATTTCAAACACTGAGTTGTCACATAAGTGAGTCATGAAGTCAGTTTGGTAGGTCACAATTAGCTCTTAAAGTAGAATAAAATAGAAAATACCAGAGTGCATTGCACTTAGTAATGGGAGTATTAGATATTATTATAAAATATTTTTATTATGATGAATCATGGTATTAAAAAGTTTGAGAACACTGAATGGGAGAATGTTACTAGATTACTTGTTACTTGATGTTACATTTCTGCTTTATCATGGGCTGCAAATAAATGTTAGTTGGTATTCTTTTGGTCTAAAACATTCATTAGTTAATTATTTCATTCAACATATGTATTTTAAGCACCTAATATATGCCAGGTACTGTTCTAAGTGTTTGCTGGGGTTGAGATATCTATAGCAATTTACTTACAAAGCATATCTTATTTCTCTTACTCAGAGAAAACACTGTATTGGTGTGCCTAAGGTTTAGCTGTGGATACAGAAAACTCCCTTTATATTACAGAAAACTCGCTTTAATGATCCTTTTGTGTTCCGCACACCACTTCTATTTACAATTCACTAGCCAGGACACACATAGTAACATCTAGATGCAAAATGTGTGTTTTTTTTAAAATAAAGTCAGGGTTTATTCCCAAGGAAGAGAGGGAGAATAAATATTGGGGAGACATTTAGTAGTGCCTGCCATAAACCTCAAAGCTTCTTACAGATAAACAAAATTTCGTTTCCATTGATGGGAAACTGGAAATTTCTATTATTATAATTATTGGAAAGGCACGGGGTTGGCAGGGCCACTGCATAGAGTTGGGCAGGTTGTCTACTGCACAAGGGCAGCCTGCTGAGGGTGCAGATAGGAGAGATGGTGTTCATGTTCTGTTTGCCAGACTTTGTTTCCTGGCATGGGGCTGTGTCCACCCACGGGAAGAGGCACCCTTATCTAATTGGCAGAAGACACCTTCTTCTCTGGCCAAGCCATCTGCTTACCGAACTGTGGGCCTGGGGGGCTACTTTGCCCAAAGAAATGTATTTCTAATTTGCAGAAATGCCCTATATGGGCTGGTTGTGGCTCAGAGGCCAGTCTCAACTAGCCTAGAGGTCGTCTTAAGCATTTGACCCTGACATACCTGATTCTGCCCCTTCTTCTACTATAGCTCTTCTTGCCTAGTTTTATATTTTTAAAATAATAGAAGTTAGCTGACAAAACTTTATGCATTGTCTTATCACAAATAGGCACAGAGTAAATTTTCAGAGGCTGAGCAGGTCTACCGGTCCTGCAGAGTCTCCTCATCCCTGACGTCTTCGTAGCCCCTCACGTCACTTCTCTTCCATTGTAGGAAAGGAAATTCATGTTATAAATTAAGCTTACATCGATCTCTGATTTGAAAAGGAAAATTAGATATCTTTTGTTTTTAACTTCAACAAGTGCATGAGGGAGATAATGGTACCAAATGATTGGGTTCTTGAGCATCAGAATTATGAAAAGAGAAACGGTCCCACCCTCCCTATACACAGAGAAGTAATAGTTAAAACACACACACACACACACAAAACCCCACCTTATCTAAGGCAGCCAGGTGGTATTCATCTTGGAAACAAATGCAGAGAGTGGAGGGAAGATCTGGTCTGAAAGTTGGTGTGAATCTTTTATTCTTTCCCTGCACTCTCCTAAGAGAACATTAAAAATTTATCAGCAACAAAGGCCCTGCAAGCTTTTCTTCAAGTAAGAAAACCAAAAAGCAAGGAAAACAGAGAAGGAGTTTAGTCTGTTTATCTTCTGACTATAATTTTCTCTCACCCCACATTAACTTTTTTTGAGGGCTTGCTGTCCCGTCATTTTTGTGTCTGACTTGCATTTCGGGTGAGGTAAAGCGGAGTCATTCTGCTGGGATGCTCCTCTGTGATTATCCAGTGGCAGATGATGTGCAGGTTTGGGACAACAGAGAGGAACAACCAGAATGACTGCAATTATTGAATTTGTTTGGGCAGATGCATGTGTGTTTTCTGCCTTCCCATTGTATTGAGGTCTTTCCAGTGCTCCTGGAAAATAAGCGAGGAGTGAAATCTGTCTTTTATCATCAGAGCTTGCTTTGTTACAGTTTTAGTGTCTAGGAAAATGGGTCTACATTTAAATTCCTCTCCCGAACGATACATTTAACCCATCAGGGAGATTGAGCTGTGTGCATGTGGTGGTGGGGCGGAGGGATGGGGGAGGAGTTGAGGTGGTTGCGTGGAATGGCAGGCATTAGATGCTGCCTTCTTGCAGTGGTTCTCAGATGCTTCATTCTAGAGAAGCTGCCGATTGGGTTCTGGCCCATGGACCATTTCCCCTCCACTGTGGGTTTTAAAGTCAGTCTCATCAGCATTCAGTAGTATTGTCTTATTAATCAGGAAGATAAATAGGGAGAAGCCTGAGGAAGCATTTCTTTTTTTTTTTTCCCAGCGGATCACTTTTCGAGGTTGCCATAATTCAAGAGCATGGCATGAGTTACACTCTGTATTTTCAGTGAAATGTTACTCACTATAAGTGGAAAATTTCCCCTGCTGTTCCGGCATTGTAAAATTAATATAACTACCCTGCTAAGGAAGGCATCCCCAACATGGGCTGTGAAAATCCAGTGTTTCTATTAGTAACAGGGCTGCTGATTTCCGTCTTGACACATTTATTGATTACTCTGAGTACCTGGCGGTGCATCAGGTCCTTTGAGAGTTCACATTGCAGGTCAGATGTAGTCATTTCTGCAGTAAGTTTGCGATCTTAAAGGATGAATGTGTGTATTATGAAAACTGAGAAAGCGAACTGACAGCCTAGAAAAGGGAAGTCTGAGAGGTTTAATAAGAATTCCGGAATAGGAAAGTTGAGTTTTGCGGGGACAGCATTTCTCCGTCACCACTTATTAAGATGAGGGCAGAGTAAGGTACAATTTAAATTACAGCAGGTGGAATCTCCCTTTATAATGAGGAGTACTTTCTTCTGATTCAAAAATTATGAGCCTCGACTAAGCTGTGTTGCCCAAAGAAGCTGTGTAATCTCTGTTTGAGTTTGAAAGAAGGGTGTCGTGGGTGTTTGTGTTTTGGCAGCCCAGCACCAGACCTCTTTTTCTTTCTAAGCCTGTCTCTCCAGCCTTCTGGTGATTCTGTGAGACACCCCTTCAGTAAGTATTTTTTTTGCTTAGACCATCTGGAGTTAGTTCTCATAAGATTGTTGGGACTCAAATAACCGAAACAATATGCTTAGAATAGTCCTTAGTTACCTACTAGGTGCTCAATAACTGGTCAGTGATGTTGTTTCTATTGTTTCTCAAATTGTCACTGAGAAGTTTGAATAAAAAAGGGACCCTTTCTGGAACAATTAGTAAATAGGAAAGAGAAGAACCAAGTGGTCTTTGGAATACCCCTCAGATCTTTGTTTCTGAGCCAAAATGCCCCCATATTTCCTTGTTAATACCTCAGGACCATGCTATGAATTACCTTTCTTATGGAGTATTTGGGTATTCAATAGTTAAACTTTATTAGGTGAGGTTCAAGTATAATGGATCATATACTGCATTATACTCTAATAAATTATATCATAATGAAGCTATAGGGTACAAATTATGCACACATAGTATAGACATAGCCAAATGACTATAGACATAGGCATTTGCTGAAACCTCCAAGGAGAGAGGTTTATGATAAGCAAGCGAAAATAACTTTTGATGTGAAAAAAGCAGTAACTCTTCAACTTGGCCAACCCTAGTTGCAGCATTGGCCCATTGGACATAGGACCATTTTTATTGGCGATGACAGCTTTATTCTTGTTCTGTCAGTGTTGGTCAGCTCGTCCTGTGGGATTAAAATGAGGTTTAGATTGGCTAGCATTGGCAAATACAGATGAAAATATGTTTTAGGGAGTTTCTGTGTCCCCTTTAACTACAGCCTGTTCTAGGACACACTGAATCTTTGGGGCTGATGTAGCCCATCCCTTGTGACCACCTCAAAAATCTTCTGATTCTACAAAATGCCTGGGAGGGAATGGGGAGGGAGTAGAAATGGATGAGGTGTTCATTTTCTATAAGGGGTGGTTGTACTTTTCCCCCACAACTCCCAAAAACATGTACAGACAGGCAAATTTTGTTCTTTTGCCACCAACACTCCCACCGACTTCCTGGTCCTTCTTTTTTTTTTGGCCTCAATTTGGCTTATTTAAACTGAGGACCCAAGTCAGGAAATAATAGCCATCCTTTACTGAGTCCCTTCTATGTGTTGAGATTTATGTGTATTCTCTTTAATCCTCTTAATACTTTCAAACATATTGGATTATCCCCATTTTGCAGAGGAGGAAACAGGCTTAGAGAGATTAAATAACACAATCAAGGTTATACAGGTAATAAATGTTAGGATTTGAACTCTAGTTTGTGTAGCTCCAAAGCCTCTCCTTTTCTGAAAACCACTCTCTATTATCTTGCTCTCACTGTTTTCCTCAAAACCTCATTTTCTACTCAGGGCTGGCAACCATATTCCCTGCAAGGCTAACATAACTCCTGGTATAGACCTCACATAGGTTCAGGTTTTAAGTAGCATTTCCTAATGCATTTGGCTTCTGCTTACAACAGCAAAGCACTCAGAATTGTGTTTTGTTCATCTTTCTGTCCCCAGGACCCAGTGCAGAGCTTTCACACCTGCATAAATGTTTGCTGAATAGGGCCATTCCTGATATGTTCTCATTGCGAGGAGGTGTAGGAAAAGTTAGGAACCCCAAAGGTGCAGCATCCAGAGCAGTTGACAATATTCATGACAAGGTAATCTGAACACTGAGAACAAAATGGAAAATGCAGAAAAACAATCAACCAAATCCCAGATAATAAAGTTTGTACTTCGGGGACAGGTAGTCAGTGTTTATTCAAGTACCTCAAATTTGGGCCAGTTAAATGCATTGAGATCTGCTCCAGGGAAGCAGTGCTCAGTGAGAAAGCCACATGGCCTTGGGAGCACCACCACTGCCTGTGGTTTGAGTGGCACTGCCTCCCACGTTGTGTCTCTGGTGCCTGGTTTTCCCCAGGCAGACAAATCCCAGCTCCTACTTCCACTGGGGAGATGAGCAGTGTTTCACTATTCAGGGCCTGGGAGGACCCTGAAAAGCCATTTGTTCACTGCTTCCCTTTTCTCCCAGAAGATATAAATTTACTATACTGATATATTTAATGTATTACAGATCCATTGAAGAAGTGCTGGGAGAAAAGGGGCAGAGACTGGCTTTTATTTTAATACACTTTCCTTAAAATATGTTACTGAAATCCTCATTGTAGCCACTCTGTTTCCTCCTTCCTCAAATATTTTAGGAATAAATCAGTAAACTTGCTGACTTTGGCTGTCACCTCCATTCACCTCCCCAGCTGGCCTCTGGCGGTGCTAGCAGTATAGCGTGTGGCCTAGAGGTCGGGGAGCAGAAGGGAGGCATAGGGGAGCCGACGGGAGGGAGCCAGAATCATCAACTGCAGACTATTTTCAGATCTGGAGTCATTGAACATTTTCTGTCCTGAATTTTTGGCTGAAACAGTAGAGCTGCTTGCTGAGAACCAGGGCGTCTGTCTTCCCTTTTGTACTTGAATGTTCTTCTTAGTGCTTCATGTCCTTGGAGGGGAAAAGATGGCTGCAAGGAGCCCATCCAGCTGCTGCCCTTGGCTGCAGGTGGGTGGATGTGCCTCCCGCCTGTCCGTTGGCTTGGCTCTCTCTGGCAGCAGCAAGTGGGCTCGTAGCCTGTGTTCCCTGTTAAGACCCTTTCACTCCTGTTTTGTGTGATCCAGCCTTGTCATTCTTTTCCCCTCTGCTGATTTCAGTGGGAGCTTTACTCTGGTTGGACCCACTCGGGCTGATGACTCACTGATGACCCAGGTGAACCAGCAGTTAGCTAGTTTTTTCCTCTGTTATCAAAAGAAAAGCCAAGGAAGGGTGGCTTCTAACTTGGAGAGGGTGCCACAGTCACCTGACCCCACTGCCTGCCACCTGCCTGAGTGACAGAAGGTAGGATCCATCTGTTTGTTCCAATGTGACTAGATCACAAAAAAACAATTAGCAGGTTGGAAATGTATTTTTCAGGACACACATAAACCTGCCATTACAGGGAGGATTCTGGTGCTAATTTAGATGCAAATGGAATGGCCCAACTAGAGCTGATTACAGAAAGGTCAGAATGTCTATATGCTCAATTTCACTCCTATGCTGTGCAATAAGTTAATGTGCTGCTGCAGTTGTGGGCATGATAGCTGGCTTCGGTTCTGGCTTTAATTCTTTTTAGAGAGCTTTGGTTTTATAGAAGTAGAATGTGATGCGTGGTGTCACCTCCTCCCTTCCCACCCACCTCCTTTTTAAAAGAAAACACACTGTCCATTTTGCCTATTTCTGAGAAGCTTGAAATTCTAATAAAAAATAAAAACACACTTTTGGAGCTCTTAGCCTAAGACAAAAAAGAGTAGATTGATTGTAAATTCAGTTGCTATCCTGTTCAGAAAACTGATCTCACCTATGTGTGCACTTCTTCCAGGCCAGACCATGCTGGGTTATAGCCTGGAGCATAGGGAACTGGTGATGAGAACTGGTGGGTGAAAGGATGGCGTAGATGATGGTTAACTGTGCTCCTGTGGTGGTTTTTAGATGTTTTTAGCTGCAGCTCACAGTCAGAAATAATATTTTGCATGTTTGCATATATATGTATATTCACTGAATTTGCAAGCAAAGCCCATATATTTAATATATTGCATTATGTATATTTTCAACAAAATATGTATACACAAGTTTGACAAAACAGGACTTGCCCTTACTACGTGCAGGGTACTCTAATATTTTCTATTGGAATCTGGTCTAAACCATTAATGAACTAATAAACTGAATTAACTACCCACCTTGATCTCAAACTGTAGTTTCAAAAACACCGGCTTGAGGGATTGGTGAAGATTCTTGGCATGAAGAAGGACCCAGACAAGGGCTATAGGAATGTACAGAAGATGGACAGAAAAAGATTTATTTCCAAGGATGGACTAAACGGGACTCAGTAGCAGTAAAGTCAAGTACCTGAGTCAGGCCTCTATTCTGGAACTTGGGTTGAAAAGTAATCACATAATAGCACCTAAGCAGATATGTTCTTTAGAGTAACAACTCTTCTTATCTTGTCAAGGATAATTATTCGTTTGTGGACACTGAGTTTTCTTTAGGTGATTTCAGTCATTGTGGCCCACCTTTAGTATGAAATAACATTCTTAAGCTTTAGTATCCCTAAACTTTATTATTGTGTATGATATGGCAGTAAGGTAGAACGTCATTTACTGTTTCTGTTAGTATTTCTATGTAAATTCGTAGCTACCTGCAATTCTTTATAGAACAAGTTAAATAAATATTGATAGTCATCTCTAAGACAGAGATCTTACTTATATTAACAGTGGATTGTCCTTCATAATGGGTGCATGAAGAAGACTCTACTTTACAGTCTTGCTAACACTTCTTTGGGCCATTAGCAGAAGATTTTGTTTTACATTCTGCACATCAGAGCATCTTTTCCCTTGTGGTTTATTGTTAGCTTTCCAGTGATCACACTTAGGCTCTGGTCTCATCCTCGTTAAGGAGGTTGCCTATTTGGGGGGATTAGAGGAAGTTTCTGAAAGTAAGATAATGGGACAGGAAAAGATTTTCTGGTATAAAAATCTCCTAAAGGCTCTGAGGATATGGTGGAAGGAAAAGATGGAAGGAGAAGGGAGCCAGATTTTCCTGATTTGGGTATTAGTTTAATGTGAGTATGATCTCAGTTCATAAAAATATGCAACTTAATGCTTAATGGACTTGGGTTTTTAATATTTATAGCATGTTATATAAATATTATCCCTCCAAGTGCTTCTTAAATCCTCTTAGCTTATAAATGACAGCTTTGATTTCTAAAAAGAAATGAAATCTTTTCATTTATCCAGCCTAACAGTAGTAAACAATAGATACTTAATGCCCTCCTTTCACGTTAGGCCACAGAGACTGAGACTATAGTCTAAGGATTGCTGTGCTTTCGAGCTTACTAAGGTCATATGTAACTTAAGAGGGGAAAAGCTGATGCTACATTATTGGTACAAAGGCTGGAATTCTGTATGACACGTCAGTTCAGCAGTGTTCCGTAGATAAGTTGAAAATACTGTATTACAGAAACTACATACATAGCCTGTTTGGAATGATTATGCAACTTTTTTCTAGTGATCAAGGTTGTTGGGGAATTAGATTTTCACCTAAGTCATTTAGGATTAAGTTTCTGCTAAAGGATCCCAAGTTTGCAGTAGTGAAGTGGATGTGGGCTAATGTAGGGTTGTTGTGAGTCATTTCCCCCTTAGCCATGATTGGTGACATCAGTTATTACAGAGATCTTTATAAAAAATGTCTTTACTCTCTGTGGCCTTCAGGACACATGTGGAGGATAAAGAATAATCAAAAGTTAAACTAAACTCTGGCAAATATAAATCACTAGATCTTTGGGGCTGTCATTCACTCAGGAAGAAGTATGTTCTGTGTGCCAGGCTTTGTACATTGCATTGGGGTAATAAAGGAAAAGACACAGTGTGCATCCCAGGACAGCATTAGGAGTGCTCCATACATGGGACTAGAAAACATCAGGAAACACAAAGATGGAAGTAGTTTGTTTCAGAATCAGGGGCAGACCATGAAAAGCACTCTTCCCAGTGCAATTTATTTGTTAAATGGTTGATGGTTACCTGTTTCTATTGCTATATTTGGGCCACAGAGAGCTCTTTACAGTTGATCAGATGACATAGTGGTGTATTGAATGTCTGAGAGCTTGCATTGTTGGCACCAAGCTGGGGGAAGGGAATTTGCGCTACGATATGTACTCAGACCACTGTGGAATGACTTCTCATTAGATTCTAATGCACTGGATAAGCATGCCTTGCTTAGGATAAAGAAAACAGACACACTGACTTGGTAATATTTTATCCACCTGGGCTCATCTATCCAGAAGATAGCTGAGCACCAGAACTTTTTAAAAGTAATTTAAGCAGCCAAAATAGATAGCTCCAAGCCTTTATGCACAGATGCATCCACTCAGGGCTCATCTACACTTATGTAGCAGATCTGGACATCTGGTTTCTAAACTAATCTGTGGATTTTGAAAGCTGAAAATTAAAAGGGGAAGAGGAATGGAATATAAAAGGAATGGCCCAGTAACCGTAAGACAATGTGACAACTAATGCTTTTAAAGGAAGAGAAAGAAAGAAGATTTTAAAAAATGGAAAAGGGAAAATAAAAATCACTCAAATTATATTGCCATCTGTTTTGTTTAGAATCGAGTGCATTTGACTCATGGTGGAGGGATTGCTAAGATTTCTAGGGTGTGTGGTATTAGAATCTGAAAGTTTGAACTATTTCTCTGGTGATTTTCATGGTTTCAGGTGTGGCTGTTTCTTTATGCTTCTGCAGGGCAGTTGATGACCCTGGGAATGACCTCTATTCATCAAGAGATGATATATTCTCATCTTAGGAGGACAAAGATGTATATGCTAGCTCTTAAAATACTCCTAATAAAAAATGTTTATGGTTAGAATTTTGATACTTGAAGCATCAAATCCTCAGCTTCTTGAAAACCTTGGCTCTTCAGAGTCTTATTCACTGAAAAATTGACATTTTACTACATTAGAAAATTACACCAGGTAGCAAATATTAATTTGTATTATAAAAAAGTCACAGTTACTTTATAAGCAGTGAGTTCTTATAGTACTTTATAAATAACATTTTATGTGTATTATTCAGTTATGAAAAATTTGACTTGCCTCTCTCCAGAAACACATCTGAACATCTGTAGTACTTTGTGTCTGTACTGTTCCTTTGCAATTTATTTTATCATTTTGCTTGTTATAGCTCATCTTCCTGGACATAAAGAGTGTTCTTATGTTTTCAGCTCCTTGTACATAATAGGTCCCAATAAATGTTTATTGAATGACTAATAATGAAACAAGTTACTCCGAGCTTTCTAATTAATCCTTTACAATCCATGTAAATACTTTCCATTATCTTTTTTCTTCATTTCTGATTATACTCTAAAATCTTTATGGTATTTGAGCTGCATTTGATGATTAGAATTGTCAGAACACTTGAATTGATTCTTTATGCCTTTCTTTTTCCTTATTGAATTAAAGGGTGGAAACAGCATGAGGTATTGTGGAATGTGAATAGGTTATGGGTTTCAATAAAGCTCTGAAGTGTGTTTTCGTGGGCAGTCGTGTTCTTGCCTTGATGGGGTCACTGTAGTGAGGCTGGGGCCACGGGAGAGGCGTGTATCACAGCATCAAGAGGATGCTCACCTGCACTCACTCTGTTGTTGGTTCTAGGTGACTGTGGAGGAGGTCATGACCACAACTGCATATCTGGACCTTTTCCTGCGTAGCATCTCTGAGCCAGCACTACTTGAGATCTTCCTCCGTTTTATCCTATTGCACCAGCACGAGAATGTCCACATCCTAGACACTCTCACGAGTCGAATCAACACCCCGTTTCGGGTAAGGAGAGCGCCAGAGGAAGGGAACTTACAACTAAGAACAGATTTCAGGAGAGTTTGTTTTGGGAATGTAATTATGAATATTCTCTTTTGCTCTCTCACTCTCTGTTTTTTTTTTTTTTTTTTTTTTTTGGTTGTTGTTGTTCTGTGGCCATTACCTTCTTTCTCTTTGGTTAGAGATGAATGGGATAATGTGTTTTGCTCTCAAGGATCCTTCTGTCAAAGAGGTGACACTTACTGCCTTTCATAGGACATCTTTTGTGATTTCTCTGTTTTAGTACTTTCTTCTGTAGAACTAGCAGAATGCACTTTTGTGGGGGCAAGATGCAGGGGAACACGTGGACCTAAGCGCAGATAAAGCCAAGGAACCAGAGTGCATCAGGTCTGGGTATTAGAGATAATATTCCTGTCCATGAGTTTTCCTGAAATGAAAGTTTGGAAAGTTGTGAATTTGGGTGGTCATTCTTCATTTTGAAGCTGTGATTAACTTGAAAAATACTCCTCCCCAAAGGCTGTCCCTATTTAATTGCAATTCTTGTTTTAAGAGCAAAAGAATGAGAATGTGTATATCATTCAGTTTGTAACATATATAGAGATAATATGTATAACAATAATTGCACAAAGGGGGAAAGAGGGAATAGACTTATATAGGAGTAATATTTCTATATTTCACTAGAGCTAATTTAATATAAATCTGAAGTAAATTCTGGTAAGTTAAAATGTATACTGGAAGCACTAGAGCAACCACTAAGAAAATAATTTAAAAATATAGTGGAAAAATCATTTAAAGGAATTAAAATGTTATACTAAGAAAATATTCAATTAGCACTACACTTAAGAGAAACATAATACACATTCTCCTCCAATGTACATGGAATATTCTCTAAGACAGACCATATGCTAGGCCATATAACAAACCTCAGTGAATTTAAGAGGATTGAAATCATGCAAAGTATGTTCTCTGATCATAATGGATGGAAATTAAAAAAATATTGACAAACAAATTTGGGAAATTCACAAGTATATGGAAATTAACACACTTCTAATCAGTGGGTCAAAGAAGAAATCACAAGGGAAATGAGAATTTACTTTGAGATAAATGAGAATGAAGACAAAATATACCCAGACTTATGAGATACAGTGAAAGCATTGTTTAAAGGGAAATATATAGTTGTGAACACATATGTTAAAAAAAGAAGAAAGAGCTCAAAGCAGTAACCTAAGCATCTATCATAATACACTGGAAAAAGAAGATCAAACAAAGCAGGCAAAGAGAAAACAATAAGGATTAGAGAGAAATTAATGAAATAGCAAATTTAAACAATGGAGAAAATAGGTGAAATAAAAAGTTGGTTCTTTGACAAGATTGACAAACCGTTAGCTAGGCTGATAAAAAAAGAGGGAAATCTCAAATTACTAAAATGAGAAATGAAAGAGGAGGATATTACTATCAACCTTACAGAAATAAAAACAATAAGTGAATACTATGAGCAACTATATGCCAAAGGATGACTTAGATGAAATAGAAAAATTCTAGAAAGACACAAACTTGTGAAATGGAAAATCTAAATAAATTTATATCAAAATAAGATTAAAATAGAAATTAAACAAACTACTCATAAAGGAAAGCCCAGACCCAGATGGCCTCACTGGTGAATTCTTTCAAACAATTAGGCACTAGTTAAAAAGTAAGGTCAGCAAAATGGTGGAATAGGAAGACTCAGGCCCTTATTCCCTCACAGAGAAACCCACTTAACAAAAATGTATGGACCAAATTGCCTTTGTGAGAACTTCAGAAACTTTGTAAGAATACCAGTTAAGAGGTTGTAGCACAAAGCCAAGAAGATACATATTGAAGTGTGCAGGAAAATAGGTGGCATTATTACCTGCTCTAGCCATGCACCCTCCCCAACACAGTGTGGCAAGATCCAGAGAAAACTTCCAACTGCTGACTTTTACCTTGTGAGGGAAAGAGAAGAGTGAATTGCTGGCTTCACATTGCTGCTTATGTTCTGTCTGTTTATTGGGAAAAGAGGAATAAAATAGCTGTAAGACACACAGAAAACAACAAAATGGAAATAGTAAGTCCTTCCACCTCAGTAATTATTTCAAATGTAGATGGATTACACACTCCAATCAAAAGATATAAACTGGCTAAATAGATTAAAAAACATGATCCAAGCATATACTGTCTAAAAGACACTCACTTTTGATCTAAGAACATGTATAAGCTGAAAGTCAAAAGATGGAAAAATATATCCCATGCAAATGGTAACTAAAAGAAAGCAAAGATGGTTGTACTTATATTTAAAAAATTAGATATTAAGGTAAAGAGACAAAAAAAGACACAAGAGATAAGGAATGACATTATGTAGTGATAAAAGGGTCAATTCACTAGTAAGATATAAATATTATATATAACATCAGAGTTCTCAAATATATGAAGCAAACATTGACAGAATTACAGGGAGAAACAGACAGCTGCACATTAATAGTAGGAGACTTCAATGCCCTACTTAAATAGTGGATAAAAATATCAGACAGAAGATAAAGAAGGAAACAGGATTTGAACAACACTATAAACCAGTTGGACCTAACAGACATATACCAAATACTCCACCCAGCAATGGCAGGATATACATTCTCCTCAAGTGCACATGGAACATTCTCCAAAATAGACCACTTGTGAGGTCACAAAACAAAGTTTAACACGTTTACAAAAATTGAAAGCACACAAATAATTTTTTTCTGACTGCAATGGAATGAAACTAGAAATAAATAGTAGAAGAAACAGTGGAAAAAATTATGAATACATACAAATTAATCAACACATTCTTGGGCCAAAGAAGAAATCACAAGGGAATTTAGAAAATATCTGGAGACAAGTGAAAATGAAAGCACAATATCCCCAAACTTATGAGATGCAGTGAAATAGTACTAAGAGGGAATTTTATAGCTGTAAACACTTAGGTTAAAAAAAAGAAAATCTTGAAGCAGCAACCTAACTATACATCTCCAGGAACTAGACAAAGAAGAACGAACTAAAGTCAAAGTTAGCAGAAGGAAGGAAATGATAAAGATCAGAGCAAAAATCAGTGAAATGAAGAATAGAAAAACCAATGAAACCAAGACTTGGTTTTTTGAAACAACAACAACAATATTGATTGACCCTTAGCTGTATTAACTAAGAAAAGAGAGATGACTCAAATAACTAAAATCAGAAATGAGAGAGGGGACATTACAACTTATGCCACAGAAATTAAAAAGAACATATCACAAACAATTATACACCAACAAACTGGATGATCTAGAAGACCTAGATACATTCGTAGAAGCATAGAACCTATCAAAAATGAATCATGAAGAAATAAAAAAAAAGTCTGAACAGACTTACCTCTAGTAAGGAGATCAAAGTTGTAATAATAATTTTAAAAAAAGAAAAACCCAGGACCAGATGGCTTCACTGGAGTAGTCTACCAAACATGTAAAGAAGAATTAACATCAGTCCTCCTTGAATTCCTAAAAACTTGAAGATCCAGGAACATTTTCAGACTAATTTTATGAGGCCAGTATAGTCCTGATACCAAAGCTAGACAAAGGTACTTCAAGAAAACTAGAGACCAGTATCCCTGATGACTATTGATGCAAAAATCTTTAACAAAATACTAGCAAAAAGCATTAAACAGCACATGATAAGGATTGTACAACATGACCAAGTGTAAATATTCCTAGAATACAATGATGCTTCACCATATGAAAGTCAATCAGTGTAATATACCACGTTAATAGAATGAAGGACAAAACCCACAGGGTCATCTCAATTGATAGAAAAAGCACTATAAGATGGGATGGTAGAATTTAATGTTAGGACTCCATTACCATAAAAATCCTAGAGGAAAACCTAGGTAGTACCATTCAGGACATAGGTATACGGGCAAAGACTTCATGTCTAAAACACCAAAAGCAACGGCAAAAAGCCAAAATTGACAAATGGGATCTCATTAAACCAAAGAGCTTCTGCACAGCAAGGTGCTACTCATCAGAGGGAATAGGCAACCTAGAATGGGAGGCACCTTGGCACCACTCCATCTGACAAAGGGCTAATATCCAGAACCTACAAAGAACTCAAACAACTTTACAAGAAAACAACAAAACAACCCCATCAAAAAGTGGGCAAAGGATATGAACAGAGATTTCTCAAAAAGAAGACATCTATACAGCCAACAGACATGAAAAATGCCTTACCATCACTGGCCACCGTAGAAAATGCAAATCAAAAACCACAATGAGATACCATCCACACCCAGTTAAATGGCGATCATTAAAAGTCAGGAAACAACAGGTGCTGAGAGGATGAGCAAAACAGGAACACTTTACACTGTTATGGATTGTAAACTAGTTAAACTGCCATGGAAAAACAGTACATGATTCCTTAAGGACTGAAACTAGATGCACCATATGACCCAGGCCATCCCATTACTGGCATATATATCGCATGGATTACAAATCATGCTGCTATAAAGACACATGCACACGATGTTTATTGGCGTGACTGCTATTCACAATAGCAAAAGACTTGGAATCAACCCAAATGTCCATCAGTGACAGACTGGATTAAGAAAATGTGGCGCCTACATATACACCACATGGAATACTAGTTATGCAGCCAAGAAAGGATGAGTTTGTGGGTCCTTTGTAGGGACATGGATGCAGCTGGAAACCACTGCCCCCAGCAAATTTATCACAAGAACAGAAACCTAAACACCAAAATGCCTCACCTATAGGTAGGAACTGAACAATGAGATCTACCACTGGGAAGGAACATCACACACCGGGCCTATCATGGGGAGGGGGAGGGAGGAGGATTGCATTGGGAGTTATACCTGATGTAAATGACAGTTGATGGGTGCTGACAAGTTGATGGTTGCAGCACACCAACATGGCACACAAGTATACATGTAACAAACTCCGTATCGTTATGTACATGCAATTCCTAGAACTTAAAGTATAATAATAATAATAAATAAATAAATAAAAAAAAAAGAAAAAGAAAAAGCACTTGACAGATTCAACACCCTTTCATGATAAAAGCACTCAACAAACTAGAAATATAAAGAAACAACTTCAACATATTAAAGCCCTTATATGAAAAGCCCACAGCTAACATCTTACTCAATGGTGAAAGACTAAAAGCTTTTTCTCCGAAATCAGGAACAAGGCAAGGATGCCCACTTAGAGGTCCTAGCCAGGGCAATTAGGCAAGAGAAAGAAATAAAGGCATTTAAACTGGATAGAAAGAAGTTAAATTGTGTCTGTTTGTAGACAGCATGATCATAAATATAGAAAATCCTAAAGATGTCACTCAAAAACTGTTAGAACTAACAAGTGAGTTCAGTAAAGTTGCAGGATACAAAGTCAACACACATAAATAATTTGTATATATTAACTATGAGCAATTCGAAAAGGAAATTTTAAAAAGCTCTTTATAATAGCATCAAAAGGGATAAAATACTTAGGAATAAACTTAACTGAGGAGGTGAAAGACTTGTGCACTGAAAACTACAGAACATTATTGAAAGAAATGAAAAAAGAACAAATAAATGGAAAGACATTCCATGTTCATGGATTGAAAAACTTATTTTCATTAAAATGGCTATATTACTCAAAGCAATCTACAGATTCCATGCAATTTGTAACAAAATCCCAGTGACATTTTTTGGGCAGAAATAGAAAAAAAATCCTAAAATTTATATAAAATCTCAAGAGACCCTGAATAGCTAAAATAATATTGAAAAAGAAGGCAAAAGTTGGAGAGCTCACATTTCCTGATTTTAAAACATATTACAAAGCTATAGTAATACAAAACAGTGTGGTACTAGTATAAAGACCAATGAAACAGAATAGGAAGCAGAATGAAACGAAATGAACCCTTGTATTATGGTCAAATGATCTTTGACAAGGATGCCAAGACTACACAATAGGAAAGGACGATTTCATCAACAAATGGCAATGGTAAAATTGGATTTCCACATGCAAAAGAATGAAGTTGAACCCTTACTTTACACCATATAAAAAATTAACTGAAAATGGATAAAAGACCTAAACATAAGATCTGAAACTATAAGACTCCTAGAAGAAAACATGGAGGAAAACTTCATAGCAATTGATTTTGTAATAATTTATTGGATATGACACCAGAAGCGTAGGGGAAAATAGACAGATGGGAGTACATCAAACTTAACAACTTAAGCATATCAAATGAACTAATCAACAAGATGAAAGGGCAACCTACAGAATGGGAGAAAATATTTATGAGTCATATATCTGATAAGGGGTAGTATCCAGAATATATAAAAAGTTCTGTAACTCACCACCAACCAAAAATCCAAATAATCTAACTTAAAAATAAACAAAGTACTTGAATATTTCTGTGAAGAAGACATACAAAGGACCACAAAACATATGAAAAGATTAGAGAAGTGCAAATCAAAACCACAATGAGATATTATCTCATATCCATTAGGGTGGCTACTATCCAAAAAACTGAAACAGTAAGTGTTGTTGAGAATGTGGAAATACTGGAACCTTTGTGCCCTGTTTATGGGAATGTAAAGTGGTGCAACCATTATGGAAAACAGCATGGAGGTTTCTCAAGAAATAACACATAGGATTAGTACATTATCCAGCAATCCCACTTCTGGGAATATATCTAAAATAATTGAAAGCACTATCTTGAACAGATATTTGTATACCCATGTTTATTGCAGCATCATTCACACTAGCCAAGAGGTTGAAGCAACCTAGATTGTCCATTGATGGATGAATAGATAAAAGAGTATGTTGTTATGTGTACAATGGAATGGAATGTTAATCAACCTTAAAAAAAGAAGGAAATCTTGTTACATGCTACAACATGGATGCTCTTTGAGGGTATTATGTGAAGTGAAGTAAGCCAGTCAGAAAAAGACGAACCGTAGGATTCCACTCATGTGAGGGATCTAAAATAGTCAAACTTAAAGAAACAGAGGGTAAAATGATGGTTTCCAGGAGCTGGGTGGTGGGGAAAATGGGGAGTTGTTTGGTGGTTATTGAGTTTCAGTTTTGCAAAATGTAATGTTTGAGAGATCTGTTGCACAACACTGTGAATATAGTTACCACTAATGATTTGTATGCTTAAAAATCAGTAATATGTTAACTTTTATGTTGTGTGTTCTTTATCAATTTAAAAAATGAATAATTAATACAAATTCTTCACAGACTCTTTAAAAAATTAGAAGAGGAGGAAATACATCTCAACTCATTCTGTGAAGCCAGTGTCAATTCTGATTCCAAAACTAAACAAAGATACCACAGGAAAACTATACACTAACTATGAATATGGGCTCCCCATATTCTCCATAAAACACTAGCAAATGAAAACTAGAATAAATAGAAGGGATTATACACTATGATCAAATGGGATTTATCAAACTAGGATTGTAAAGCTGGTTTAAAGTCTGAAAATCAATGAATGTAATACATCGTATCAAGATAAAGGAAAACACGATTATCAACAGCATACGCAACAAACTAGAAATAGAGGGGAACTTCCTAGCAATCTGATAACGGGCATCTACGAAAAAGTCAGAGCTAACATTATACTTAATAGTGAATAATGGTTTTTCACTAAGATAAGGAATAAGATACCTTCTCTCTTCAATTCTATTCAAGATGGTACTTGAAGTTCTAGCCAGGGCAATTAAATAAGAAAATGATATAATGAAATAAACACATTTATATTAAAAG
Source organism: Papio anubis (assembly GCF_008728515.1). Classification (NCBI taxonomy): domain Eukaryota; kingdom Metazoa; phylum Chordata; class Mammalia; order Primates; family Cercopithecidae; genus Papio; species Papio anubis. Next base: position 37,729,398 of record NC_044978.1, on the reverse strand, counting down.
TAAAATAATCAGTATTTGTAGATGACATGCTCTTGTATGTAAAAACTAAGGAATGCACTAAAATTGTTAGAATGAATGAGTCTAGTAAGGTTGCAGATACAAGATTAATGTACAAAAAATCAATTTACGATAACATCAAAAGAAAATATGAATAAATTTTACAAAAGAAGTGCAAAACTTATGCTGCAAAAAGTATAAAACATTGTTTAAATTAAAGAAGACCTAAATAAAAGGAAAACATCCCATGTTCATAGACCAGAAGACTTAATATTGTTAATATAGGAATACTCCACAAATCGATCTACCATTTCAGTGTTTTTCTATAAAACTCCTATCTGGCCTATTTGTTGAAATAGATAAGCTGACTCTAAAATTCATATGGAAATGCAGTGGACCCAGAATAGTCAAAACAAACTTGAAGAAACGAGTTGGAGAACTCAGTGTACCTGGTTTCAAAACTTTCTACAAAGCTACAGTAATCAAAGCAGTGTGGTGCAGGATACACATACAGATCAGTGGAACAGAATTGAAAATCCAGAAATAAGCTCATATATCCATGGTCAATTAGTTTTCAAGAAAATTTCAAGACCACTCAGTGGGAGAAAGAATAGTCTTTTTAACAAATGGTTCTAAGACAATCAGATATCCACGTGCAAAATAATAGGGCTGAATCCACACCTCATGCCATATGCAGAAATTAACTCAAAATGGACCAGAGACCTAAATGTAAGAGCTAAAACTATAAAACTCTTAGAAGAAATCGTAAGAGTAAATCCTTGTAGCCTTGTCCGTGTTTTCTTAGATATGACACCAAAAGCATGAATGACAACAAATGAAAAAATTGATATATTGGAAATTATCAAAATTAAAAACTTTTGCCTTCAAGGGACAACAACAAGAACTTGAAAAGAAAATTCACAGAATGGTAGGAAATTTTTGCAAGTCATATATCTGATAAGGTATTTGTACACAGAATAAACAACTCCTACAACTCAATAATAAAAAGACAAACACCCTGCGGCTCACCCTTAACAGTGAGGGGTCCAGGTTACTATGAAGTCTGATAAATTAACAGTGATTTGCAGGGGTTACTGTGGCAATGGATAAGAAGGAAACCTAACTGGGTTGGGGAAAGGAGGTGTTGGATGGTAATATTGTGAGACAGAACAGAAAGATTTCTTAAGGGAGGTGAGGCCTAAGTTAAGACTTTGAGAATAGATAGGAGTTAGCCTGTTGGAGGAGTCAGGAAAAGCCATTGCATTTAATGGAACCACAAGTGCAAAGACTTGGAATGGTAACAGGGTATGTTGCTTCTAGCTAACTACACGTATATGACCTGCCCTGAGGATAAGAGATGTTTTGGGTTAGGCTAAGTACAGCTCTTTCTTTACAGCATTGTTGTGGATTTCATTGGCCAGATTTTAAGCCCAATTGCCTAGAAAACAGACTAGCATTTACTCTACAAAGAGTGAGAGCTTAAAATTACTTAAATGGGCCAGTAGATTGATAAAAGCTTACTCTCAAAAGGGTGCAAAGATTTTACAATACACCTTTGGGCATCTCCCCTATTTGGCAGTTTACCTTTTCTTTTTGGAAATCAGCATTGATAGAATTCTTGTTTTTTTAAAGAACTTTTTAGAAAAGAACATTATCTCACCCTCAGCACAATGGGAAATGGAACCAAGGAAAATGTTTGCCCCAAAGCCAAGAGAGGAGCTGAGCTTGAGGCTAAGAACTCTGAAGGGAGACTTGGCTAGGTTATATACAATTTTCCCTGAGCCCTGTCTTGTAAATAACTAATGTTTGAAAAATAACTCAGGAAAACAAATTACCTAAATAGGAGATTGTGTGTGTGTGTGTGTGTGTGTGTGTGTGTGAGAGAGAGAGAGAGAGAGAGAGAGAATTGGAGAATTGTAGGGAGAATGTTTATCTGTCTGGATCTTTAAAAGCTGGAAATACGAGCCCAGGCATTTTTGCAGGAAGATAATTCTGCACAGTGGCATAATTCCAGACACTGGCTTTCTAATCAAATCCTATGGGAGAATTGATATCCTGAATACACATTCTCTCTGGCAGCAGCATGCTTTTTATCAAAACTGCTAAAAAAAAAAAAAAAAAAAAAGGCCCATTTTATTTTGTAATTCTGATTTATTTACCATCTGTGGGGAGTGGAGTTATCGTTCCAGCATCTGAACTAGAATGTGTGTCTCTTGTTTCCCAGCTTTGTGTGGTGTCCCTGGCATTATTCAGAACTCTCATTGGTTTACATTGTGAAGATGTGATGTTACAGCTAGTTCTAAGGTGAGTTGCCTTTTTTGTTTCCTTTAAAGAAAAATTCACTTTATACTTTATATTACTTTCTATTCATATACTTTATATGACTTTGGTCATATAAGCTAAATAGGGGCCATGCATCTAAGGAAGAAAATTATCAAGAACATTAATTTGTGTTTTGCATTGTTTCCCAAGGTTAATTTTATTTGTACTATTAAAAGTTTGTCAAGGGCCATATGCATTATATTGTAAATATGCTCCTGGAAATTATAGATAGAATGCTTGAAAATGTTCAGAAGTATTATAAAAGCTATTCTGGTCTGTGGCTGAACATCTTTCTCCTGAAGTACATTTATAGGGGACTTTTGCTATTAAAAGGAAGTTTTCCAAATATAAAATGCTTTTGATATATAATTTCTTTGATTTATGCTTTGATAATGGTACACACACAGTGTTTACCCTCTGATCTGTGAGTATATTTCAGTTAAATTCAGTAAAAATTTGATGAGTATTTGCTGTGAACTGAGGACTTATATACAAGGTAGCAAAGGTTTGTCCTTTGGACAGAAGTACAGGTGGGAAAGGTTTTATGAAGTGGCTGGGATTTGAAGATGAGTATTAGGAGTCAAAGTGCACAGCTATTAAGAAGACAGTCATTTGGCAATTTAATAGGGAACTCAGGTACACCAAATCTTGTCTTGGCCCAGCAATACCTCTTCTTCTCCAGAACCTGTGAGAAGCATCTGTTTTTGTGAAGGAAAGCAATGATGCTTCCTTATTAGCTCATGATTTAGCTCTGAATCTCTGCACAGAACTCTAGAAACCCCTGGTTAGACCATGGTGCACGTCTTTCCTTCTTTTTGGTAAACCCAGATCCTGAACCTTGGAGTTGACTACTCTGGTGAAACCCTACCCCAGCACTGCAAGAAGCGGACCCAGAGAGAATGTGGTCCCAAAGCTGAGAGAGGAGCGAAGGGCTAGGGCTGAGAGGAGCTCCGAGTTGCGAGGGTTTGTGCTCTTACATGCTCTTCTGGTGGTGTGGAAGCAAAAATGAAAAAGTGGGACTACCCGGGTCCTCTGGCATGCACTCCCTGCTCCTCCTTCCTTAGTGGACTTCCTGACCCTTCATTGGAGCAGTCCTGGGGAATAAGAGTGGGTGCTAACTTTGAGACCACTTTGCTTGAGGAGTGGTGCCGTGCAGGCATAACATCTTGCAAAAGAGAATGATTACAAAACGACTCTGAAAAAGCTGGTGGTGGCCTATTGTGGAGGGCCTTACAGAATTGTCGGGAGAGTATCACCTATTAGATTTTTAAGTTTAAAAGAGCTTTTGAACTTTTTAGGGTTTTAGATTAGGTCATCAGTAACTAATCTTAAGGATTAGCAGAAAACAAATCCAATCTTAAAGAAACACCCTGGATAGTCTGGGTAGAGCATTAGTTATCTGCCCTAAAAGGATTATGTTAGCTCCTCATCAAGCCTCTACTGATATATGACAGAATGCATTAGCAAGGCCTGAATGAAATCCGGAACAACTTGGCAAAGCCGTTTTTACTGCCCAAAGAACCAGGCTTTTACTCCAAAGTGGGTAAAACCTGATGGTATTTAAATGTTAAATTCTTAAATACTGCTTCTTTGATGATAGGAAAACCAGCTGTCTTTTTTCAGTGTACTTGGAAGCCTGGCCTTGGTCTGGAGGTGCAGAGCTTCCCAGCTGTGGGTCACCAGGTCAGATTTAGTCCAGGTGATGGAAGCTCTTGCTTGCTGGCTGTTTAGTGACCTTTACAAGGTGAGCACTAATCACCCTTTTACTGCTCATATAGTGGTGGTGGTTGTGTTAAAAAAGTATCCTCAGAGATGGCATCAGTAATGGCTTCTCTGGAGACCCAGACTTGTACCTTATAAAGATGAAGAGATCAGCTCATGGTTGAAATACATAAATGTTCAAGTCAGGGCTAGTCATTTCTAGGGTGGGTGAGGACAAATATCCCTGGGAAGTGCCTGAATGTTATGTTATCACAAGTTCTGAATGGAATAATGAAAAAAAAAAACAGTGCCAGACCTGAGGTTAGGACATGGGCTTGACTGCCTGGTCCTAGGCTCTCTGGGCCTAAGTTTCTTTAATGAGGATGATAGTGACAATAATAATAATATAGTTACTCTTAATTGAATACTTCCTCTGTTTCTAATTCTGCGGTACTGCTTGAGGGGTTCCACCAGGAGAGAAACTGAGAGGACATACACAGAAGTCGATTGGGCACATAATAGGCATGGAAGAAACCACTGGCTCCTGGTCTCCTTCTTCTGCACTGCTGATGTGACTCAGCCTGTTTTGGTTTTGGAATATGCTACCTCATAAGGTTATTGGGAGGATCAACTGTGGTATGTCTGTGAAGATGTTTTGAAATGTTGTAAAGCAAGGTTCTGTAACCTTTGGCCTGCGGGCCGCATGTATGGGGCCCAACACAAATTTGTAAACATTCTTAAAACATTATGAGATTTTTTTTGCAATTCTTTTTTTCTTTTAGCTATCATTAGTGCTAGTGTATTTTATATGTGGCCCAAGACAATTCTTCTTCTTCCAGTGTGGCCCAGGGAAATCAAAAAGTTAGACACCCCTGCTGTAAGGTATAACACACATTTAAGGGAGGGAACTTTCTAGAAAGGACATTTTAAACTAATGAAAATAATTTTTTCCCGATTTAGAATCTGTGCAAAAAGCAAAGCCAATAAAAAAAATTTATTCTTCAAGTCATTTGAACATTATTTTAAGAGACATAAAAAATGGATTTATAATCTGTCCTTTTTGTTTGCTGCTGCCACTGCAGTCATTTGAATAAACATGATAAACTTGCAGATCTGAGAGGCAGTAGAGCAATGAAGATTATGTGACTGCGTTTAATGAAGGTATTTGTTGTGTGATAAATAAATAATAACTATATGTCAATTTTTGTTACAACCCAAATACTCATAAATACCAACATTTCAAAATGATGATCCATTTGTAACAGATACTAGTTTCTTCATTTGACAAAATATCAGAAAAGTGAGTTGAAATAAGGTATCCCCAAAGACAAGATATTTTAGTGAGCAGAAAACCAAGGAGAAATTGTCCACCTCCACGGATATGACATATGATAGGCCAAAGGCAGGCAGGAAATGCTGACAAGCAGTGAGGTAACAAATATCTGCCATGCTCCTGGAACCTCCCAGTTGAGACAAAATTTAATTGCTTAATACATTGAATGCTATATCTGAATATTCTGGTTAGAGAGTTTTTTTCAGAAGTACTGGTCCATTGTCAGGTTTATGAACTGCCTTGCCTGTTGTGTTCAGATAGAGGTTGTTTTGCCTGAAGAGAAGCTGTATGTATACTTTAGGAACATTTTCATTTTGCATAGGAGTTAGGGGTCTGGAGGAAAGGAAAAAAAAAAAACCCAAAAACCCATAAAGCCTGCCAGCCTAGGGGAAAATGAATAGGAGAAATATGGCCAGAACTTCTTTGAATCACAAATGATCTTTTTGAATTCACTAACATTGCTTTGTAGATTTTGGTCTATGGGTGCATTGTTGGAGTTATCATCTCAGAAGAAGTGCTTCACTTAGCTCATTGTACTTCCCTGCCTTGTTTTGCTTGTGTTTATGGTCAGTGTAGCATAGGGCAATATGTGTGCTTTGTTATCAGCTGATTGTCACTGAATATTTTAGAAGTGATGATGGTTTAATTTAATGACCAATATCCAAGAAAATAAGAAATAGGCTCAGGATTATAGAGGGTTGGAGAAATAGTGAAAATCAGGGAGGACAATATGTATGATATATATATGATACATATTTTATGTATATATTAGATATATTTTTTCTTTTTTTCCTTCTGTGTTGGGGCATGGCTTTGCAAAATCTGGACCTCTGAAGTCAGATATTTATTAGTCTCTGATTATTTTTATAGTTTCATGAATTTAAATTCTCAAATAAAATATAGTATAAATGAAAAGATAGTTTGAGGATAAATACCTATGCTAAATTCATAAGTGATTTTTCCACTATTGGCAGCCAATTCATCTTGATATTTGACATTTGGGGATATTCTGGCATTTATTCTATTTCTAATCTTTTCCTGTGAGTGATGAAAAGACAGACAGAGGGGCACGGTCTTTTTTTTCTATTCTTTCTTCTGGAATGATCCTTCATTTTAAAGATACAGCAGAACCACTGCTTTTTTTCTTTTCTTTTGAAAATTGATGTATAATAGTTGCACATATTTTTGGGGTACACATGATATTTTGATGCATGTGTGCACTGTGTAATAATCAAATCGGGATCATTAGGATATCTATCATGTCAAGCATTTATCTTTTCTTTGCGTTGCGTTGGGAACATTACAATTATTTTCTTCTATCTATTTTGAAATATACAATAGATTATTGTCAACTGTAACTTCTCTACTGTACTATTAAATACTAGCACTCTGTGTAGCTGTATTTTTGTACCCCTTAACTAACTTCTTCCGCCTTCCCTTCCCAGCCTCTGTAACCACCATTCTGCTCCCTACTTCTGTGAGATTCACTTTTGTAGCTCCCACGCATGAGTGAGAACATGCGATATTTGTCTTTGTGTGTCTGGCTTATTTAACTTAATATAATGACCTCTGAGAACCACCATTCAGAATACCCTGGGCTATTCATTTGAATACACTCCCCATTTCCTGTTTCGTAGACTCTTTCTTTCAACCAATAGGGGATCTCCGTTAATTTGATCTATTCAGAAGAAAATTTTTAGTTTCTACTGAAAGCATGTATTTGTAAAGTTGCAATTCCCCAATAAGTCTTTGTTCTAATATAGTTTCAAGCTACCCACTGGTGATATTTGATAAATAGCTTTATTAGCTTTGATCCAGTGTTCCATTTTTAATACTTCAAACAAAGAATAAAAATCTATGAATATCAACTTAAATCATAAAATATGCTTAGTTTGAGCCATAAGCAGTCATTGCTGTTCCAGCAGTATATAAAAGCATCGAAGCAGTTTATTTCTTAAATAATTAATGACCAAAATAAGGATACAATAAATCCTGTGTAATCGGAATTTCTCTAGGCCTCACCAGCCTATGGGAAGAGTTCACATCAATGGCTACAGGACAGGTTTTTCCAGCTCTGACCCCAGCCACCTCATAGAAAACCTTGGACCCGCCCCTAAACCCCCAACCTAACACAAAAGTATCACCCATCACTTCTAGGGATCACCAAGTGAGAAATCTTTTTTGTTTCTCTGTTTTTGTTTTTTAGAGACAGGATCTCACTCTGTCCCCCAGGCTGGAGTGCAGTGGTGTAGTCATTGCACACTGCAGCCTCTACATCCTGGGCTCAAGTGATCCTCCCACCTCAGCCTCCCGACTAGCTGGGACTACAGGTGCACACCACTACACTCGGCTAACTCTTCTATGTTTTATAGAAACAGGATCTTGCTGTGTTGCTCAGGCTGGTTTTGAACTCTTGGCCTCAAGCAGTCCTCCCACCTTAGCTTCCCAAAATGCTGGGATTGCAGGTATGAGGCACTGTACCCCACCCCCAAATGAGGAGTCTTACATATATGCATGAACAAATCTCCCACCATGGTTGCCACAGCAGCATCAGCCATGGTCCCCTCTCCTGCTCCGATCCCTTTCGTTGCTGCTACCTTCCCTTCCCACCCCCCAACCCACTGCCCCTGTTCCTGCTGTGTACCCCGGCACCTTCCTGTGGTGCTAGAGCAGCATTGCCTTCTCTGGGTGCCCACTGGGGTCCAGCTGTGCTTTGTTCACAGCTGGCAGGTTCACACAGAGGTGGGAGAATGCTTCTCTCTCCTGTGTTATTTCTGGTTACCAGAGCGTCTCTACTCACAGATATCCTTGTGGAAAAGAGCTCCTTTATTTTCTGCCTGCAACATCCATTTTTCCTCATTGCTAAATTCCCCAAAACTAAACCAAGAATCAGAACAGGCTTGCCTCCTGTTCCGTACTTTCCTTTTTGTTCTTGTAACCTTCTACTTTCATGAAACTGCACTTATGAAAACAGATGCCACCACATCAGACCTGCAGGGTGTGTCTGGTTCTTACTGATAGCAGGTTCACAATATATATCTGCCCATGGGGACAGTGGGAGGAGGGGATGAGGACCGCCTTACCTAGATGGTTTGCCTTTTCTGAGAACTGAAGGTTAAGTGGCAAGTTTGCCATATCATACCTGGAAAGTATTATTAAAACCTTCAGTATCAAGTAGCACAAAGAGAACGGAATCTTTCTTCCCTCTCTGACTCTGGTTCTTGCGGTGGATTAGTTGTGAATATCAACTTAGGTTTTCCTCATTTGGATCAGCAGGAGGTGTGGGAGATGGTTGAATGTTTACAGGCCTGAAGACATGTCCTGAAAGTCGTACTTTTTATCTTTTTTTAATGAAAAGCTTAATCTTATCTTGTTTTTCTCTGCACTGCTTCTTTCTCAAATGCCAAATACCGAAGTAAAAACATGCTGGCTGATTGAAGGGTTGTGATTGTTCACATAAGGGCTTGGGCTCATCTGTAATTGGCTCCTGCACACGTATGTGATGCTGGGCTCTGGCTATAAGTTCTTTATCCCATTTGCTCCATTTTGTTTAAATAAGCAGTATGTTTTTTTCCCCTGTTAAGAAAAGAAGTCATTTAAACACACTTTATTCTAGCCATGAAGCCCACTGATGTGCTCCAGGTGTGTCAGAAATGGTTGCTCAGGTTTTCTTGTCCCCAGGTTCATAATGATACTAAGATGCTTTTGATCACCAACCAAAAGTGTTTTGTGTGAAATGGGGCCCAGTGATCCTCAATGAGTCATTTTCCATTATATTTTCTCCTGGTCACCCGTGAGAATGTAAAGAAAAGGTTTACACTATGGAGTGGTTGTTTGCTGTTGCCATTCAGTGCCTGCGATGAGCCAGAGTTTCTGGGATTATAAGAGAAATGATCGAAGCAACTCCTTGCTGTGGTAGCACATTATATTGAGGAGGTAGACACTGAAGTAATCGTGATACAAGGTAATAGTGCTTAATAGAGGCCCACGAGCATAGTGGAGGGAGGGATTAGCTCCCTCTCAAAGAAGGTGACACTAAAGCTGGACTTTGTAGAATGAAAGGCATTGGTCAGGCAGAGAAAAGGGGAAATCTCAGGCCAGGTAAAGGTGACAGTGGGCACAAAGGCATGGAAGTGAAGAGGGATCATTTAAGAGATGCAGAAGTTCCTGGAGACTAAATTGTAGAGAACATTAAGTACTTTGTAAAGAGGATGTTCTTTCAGAAGAAATTAAGCTAGGGAGTAAACCCTGGTGGCTGATGAGATGATCAGTTGAGAGCTGGGAGAGGATGAGTCTGCCCCTGGCCACAAGGAGTCCCTGTTATGGTTTAGTTAGTCCCAGTAATGGTTCAAGACATTGCAGAGACCAAACGCTGGTTCTTTTTGTCATTCTAGGTATCTGATCCCCTGCAATCACATGATGCTGAGTCAGAGGTGGGCTGTGAAGGAGAGAGACTGTTACTCTGTTTCTGCGGCCAAGCTGCTTGCCTTGACTCCTGTCTGCTGCTCCAGCGGGATCACTCTGACGCTGGGGAACCAAGAGAGGGATTATATTCTCTGGTCGAAGTGTATGCATGACACTTCAGGTAGGAACTCGCTAGTGATGATCTTTAAACCAAAGGATGCCATTTCATCTCGCCTTGGGATGTGTGTCCCTTTGGGTGGACAGGGAATTATGTAGTGGGTCCCATTTTTTTTATGAATGACTAGTTGGGATCCTTTTCTGCTTTGTAAGGAGTTATGGACACGTTGTAATCAGTGTTCATTGACGTGCCCAGACATTACGTAGTGTTGCCAGATCTTTATTTTATGTGGACTTTCTAGTGGGATCTTCAGAGTCAAAATGTGAAAACGTGTGCTAGCTTGTCTTCGGAAACAAGACAGGGGTGAGAGGTGTGGAGATGGCTATTACTGAGACAGAATCAGCCCTTATTTTAATTTCTAAAATGAGCCACTTATAGAAATCTGTCATAAGGATTTACATATTATTGTATATGACTATAAAACTTGAAATTTGTGATATGACAGCGGAATCGCATGCATTTGATTGACCTAATGAGGAAGGCTGCCATAAACACTTTACAGGGGTTATGATGCTCGGTGCTATTTGCCAGCTATGGTTCCCCTCATACAAGCAAAATTGAAATGGCCATCTCTGTCAACCTTGGCTCTCTGGCAGGCAGCTGGAGTAAGGGGGCATTTGTGTATCTTTGATGGTCATATGGCTGTTTCAATTCAGGAACTTTCTGCATGTCCTGTGACCACTAGGAAATCCCCAGTCCTGGTGTTGAGTCAAGCGTTTCCAGTTTGTATTCTGATATCCATGCCAACAATGTCATTCTGTCCACCCAGCTATAATTTTCTTAGATAAAGTGTATTTAAAAGCTGGGTTACTTGACTAAGAAAATGTCAGTATGTTTGATATTAATGTAATTTGTAGAGATTAAGGTTGTCTTACTGATTCTTTGTCTTTATATAAAGATGCATGGAAATTAGCAATTTATGTAATTTAATTGTATTTTCCTATTAGGCAGGTTAGTATGGATATTTTGTATTTTCATACCTAAAAATTGTTTTAAAAACATATTTAAAAATTGATGTCTTTTCTAAATTTACTATGAAAGTTTTTTCAAGAATGATTCTGTGGCTAGCCTTGCCTCAGAATTCAAAATTCAAGTTAAACCTATGATTCTCCATAACTTGCCAACTTCTTTCCCTGTGTGATCACTTTTAATGCTTTGAAGAAGGTAGTATTCCCATTTTACAGATGAGTAAACAAACTCAGAGAGGAATTGACTTGTTTATGGTTATACAGCTAAGTAGGTTCTCTGGTTCCAGATTCCATGTTCTTTCTACTCTCCTGCCCCTGGAATTGCCTTACAGCAGATAAATGCCCTAATGGATGTGTGGTGACATAGCTAGCTAGCTAGCCAGAGTAATTACTGTACAGGGGTAAATAATTTTCCCAAGAAAGTAGCAGAGCCAAGATTCAGGTTCTGCATCTTGGTTCTGTGTCTTGGTTCTACTACTTTCTTGGGCAAATTACTTAAGTTTTCTAAATTTTTTTTCTTATCTGTAAAATAGTACCTACTTCAAAGGGTTATTCTCAGGAAAGCAAGTGAAGACATGTAAAGCTCTTAGAAGACTGCCTGGCATGTAGTAAGTGCACAATAAATATTGCTAGTAGTAGTATTTGATGTCTTTTTACATAACATAGATAAGAGATAAACACTAACGTTTTAGCAGTAGAGCTGTAAAATATGAATTATGTCTACCCTAATGCCCTGGAAATGGGTATTCTTAAAGGCTCAATTCTGACCCAGTCTGGTAGAGATTTAGAGCATGAAGAGACGTGAGGCTTGCAAAGATGTGGCACTGAAGTAAGAATGGAGGTCGGTGTGAAATTGCCTGTGCTTGAATTGTGGCTCTTCCACAATTTGGGTTGGGCATTCTTTCATCTCTGAGCCTCAATTTCTTTATCTGAAAATGGAGAAAATAATATCTACCATACAGGATCATTGGGAGAATTAACTTAGATAGCATTGATAAAGCACCTGCATCATACTAGATGTTTAAGAAATGATAGACTATATATTTTTCCCTCAGTCTTTTTCTTTTGAGGGAAAATGTAAACTTATAGGAAGATATTTTCACAGCTATTTCAGTAGTGAAGTTGGAACTTTTAACATCAAAGGCAGTCATGGTAACATGAGCAGCATTCTTAGGTTAAAATGACTTTTGTAGTGAATATGATTTTACTTTAAGAGACCATTTGATAATATCAGCATCCTCGATAGTCCCCAGGAAGGCAGAATGAGTTAATAGGCTTTTCTAAAAACCCAGGATTTTTCTACAAAAAGTCTGGTTCTCAAATTCATGGATTATCAGCCTTCCACTTTAGATTCAAAGTAAAAAACTTTAAGGTTATTACTCTGTGGCAGGTACTATATCAGGTGTATTACCTAATTTAATCCTCTCAACAACCTGAGAGATTGCTATCATCAGCTCTTCTTTCTCTAATGACTCGTACCAGATAATAGATTTCCATTGGCTATAGCCACTATTGACTGGCTATATTGGTTTTCTATCTTCTGTGAGGGTAGAGTTTCTATTATTAATCTTTCCTTCTTACAATCTAACCATATTATTCAGAGGTTGTTTAATCAGATATAATTAGACCCAAAGTAGCTGGCAAGACACAGTCTTAGCCTAAATGGATCACACCCCCATCCACTACCTTTGTCCCCACACCTCCCTTGTTCTAATGGACCTCTGCCTCCTGTGCAGGACCTGTGGAGTGGCCATTCCCTGAAGCGTTCTCCCCGTCAGCCTGCATTGTGGAGTATGGGAAAGCCTTGGACATCAGCTACCTGCAGTACCTGTGGGAGGCCCACACCAACATCCTCCGCTGCATGAGGGACTGCCGTGTCTGGTCCGCCCTGTATGATGGCGACTCCCCCGACCCTGAGACGTTTCTCCAGGGTCTGACGGAGGAGGGCAGTGTGAGCTCGGCCTGCCCTGTGTTCGGGCTCCCGCAACAATTCCCCAGGAAGACGGGACCTCAGCTAGCTCCCAGAAAGGACAAGAGCCAGACAGAGCTGGAATGGGATGACAGCTATGACACTGGAATCTCCTCAGGGGCTGACATGGGCTCCCCTGGGCCTTATGATGATCTGGAGGTTTCACGCCCCCCAGCACCCATTGATCCCCCAAAACACATCCAGGAGATGAAGAAGAATGCCATCCTGCTCTTCAAAGGGTCCTACATAGAAGAGTCAGACTTTCAGGATGATGTGATGGTGTACAGGCTGTGTGCTGAGAAGGACTCCGAGGACGTGAAGGATTCTCAGGAGGAAGCTGCTAGACCACCAGTTGAAGCCCAGGCTGAAATTCAGAGTGTTTCCATCAACAACGGCTCCCTCCTCAGCACCCAGCCAGCGACAGATTCAGAGGAGGAGTGCAATAGGGACAATTCAGACCCATTTCACAGTGAGCCCATGGAGCCAAAGCAAGAGAGGGAACCTGAAGCAGCCACAGAATCCAACTCAGAGTTAGCATCCCCTGCCCCTGAGGCAGAGGACAGCTCTAACCTGACAGCCGCCAACCCGGAGAGCGAGGATCTCATTGCCCAGTATGACCAAATCATTAAAGAGCTGGATTCCAGCGCCGAGGGCTTGATGGAACAGAATTTCCCCACACCTGATCCCTTGCTTCTCACTAAGGAGGAAGAAGGGAAGGAAGAAGAGAGCAAAGGAGAAAAGGAGGAGGAGGGGAAGAAGGAGCTAGAAGAGGAGGAGGATGACTTTGACTCTTTTATAGCGGAGACACCTGCTGTAGAGACTGTGCTTTCCCCGTTTGTGGGGAGAGAGGAGGCTGCCTTTGCCAGTCGCCATCCCGTGAGGACTCAAAGCACCCCATTCACAGGTGACCATCTTACATTGCTTTGTGGTTTCTGCTTTTGAAAGTACTTGTATGTATTGGAACAGGAAAGTAAGGTAGGCAAAGGTAAGGAATATGATCGGTTTGTCTAACAGAGGGCTGAAAATATTTTTGTCAAGAGCAAAGAGGGGTGACTTTATTTTTATTTTGCTGTTCTTGCAATGATTATCTTATTTATTTCTCAAGCTAGGGGTTAGATTTTATTACTTAGTAACTTCTTTTGATATGTCAGTGTTAAAATAGTAGGACTGATTAAACCACACAAGAATCCAGACTTCTTATTTAATGACTTCATTTATTCTAGTGTAACTAACTTATTTTTCTCCTTAGCACTTATTTACATTTATTTTTAACAAATGACTGTCTCCCCGAGTAGAATGCATGCTCTGTGAGGGTGGAGCTCTATCTCTAGCACTGGAAGAGTGAACAGAGCACAGAATAGATGCTCAGAGTCCTTGTTGGGTGACAGTAGCTGTGCACACATCAGAGGCATCGGGGTTAGCTGTGCCTTTGCCTGGGAGCTCATTTCAGAGAATCACAAAATCTTTATCCAAAAATAAATGGAGTGGACCCACATCAACTAAGAGCGCTTTGAAAGAGTGTGTGTGTTCAATGATACACCACCAGCCACAGGTAGAAATCTTGCAAGAGGTAAAGGGATAGGGTAGGATTTACAGATAGGCAGGTTGGGGTGAAGACCTATGATAGAAAACATCATTAAATATTAGCCAACAAAATCTGCATTTACAAATCATGGTGCAATGGGAATCGCCATAGATGAGATGGCATACTAAGCCCAGGGAGGGCCAGGGTGGGACCACTGGATGGTGTTTAGGTAGCAAGGAGAGGGGCTGGAAGATAGTAGCAATGGAGGGTGACAGTGGTTTTGGAGCCAGGCCAGGGGTTGAGTCCTGGCTCTAGCATTTAGCAGCATGTGGCCTTAGCATCCCAGGCCTTCCATTTGCTCCTGTGAGGACTGAATGAGATACTGGGAGGTCATTATTCATTTTATGACAGGTAGCTCCCTGGAGAAGCTTGGTGAGGAGGGACTGTGCTCCTACCTCTTGGAGTAACCCAAAATAGATGATAACAGATTGCCTTCTGGTCCAGCCAGCCAAGTAGGCTTATGTGATTTCAAGGAGCTTTTCCAGCCTCCTCCTCCAATATTTATTCATCTATTTACTGATGCCTGAAGATTTGTATATACAGGAAGAAAGCTTTTAATTCCACAATTAAGGGCTTGCGGTTCTAGTTGAGATAACGTTTCAGTGTGAATGAGTTTTAATTAAAATTCAATCAGTCAGTCAATCATACGTAAAATGGATTAGATAATCTCACTTTTCGCAGTTGATAAGGGGGACAGGGAAGGGGGAGCTGGAAGAGTTCACTTGGAGGGAAAGGGCAGCAGTAACTTGGCATGTCACAGCTTGCCTTCTCGTAGGACATCCGGACTACCCATGGCCATGAAGATTATTCTTTAGAATTCCAGCTTTCTTACAGAGGAGCTTCATTCCTGGGAAATGTGTAAATAGAGGAAAGAAAGTATAGCTCAGGGCAAGGTAAAAAAAAAAAAAAAAAGCAAATCCAACAACCAATTAAATAACATCAATATTTTACATATAATACACCTGAGAACTGACAAAACATACTGCAAGCTTTTTGATACATACAGGTAATTGTCACTAAAACCTTCCTTTTTCCTCCTTTGAACCTTGTACACAGCTTTAGGAAACATCTCTCTTCCCATGTATGTCTGCTTTATAGTTTCTGAACTTCTGAGTGTGTTCTATAGCATTAGGCTTAACTTCTTCTCTCCAGGGCATCTGATTTCCACTGAAATGAGTTCACTTCCCAGCAAAATCAAAGCATTCCATTTGTCTAATTTTATTTATTCATGTGTTCAGCAATCTTTTATTGATCCCCTGATGTTTGGCAGGTGCTATGCTAGGAAATAAGGACACAACATTAAAGGAATTCACAGACTTTCAGAGGAGACCCCAACAAAGAGGTGTACTCTCTTAGTGGGAAATGCATGATTAGTTGTCATATGCCAAGTCCAGTGGGAACCCAGTGAGGGGAGTGGGACTGGCCTCACAGAGGAGAGGGATGGACAGTGCAAGGAAGTCCCCAGGTGAAAGCAGGTGAGAATGATAGTCCAGACAGAGGAGACAGCAGGAGGAGACTGAAGAGCCTGCCAGCCTGTGGGGTGTGACCGCATGGTTTATGTGGGGTGGGGAGGTGGGAGAGAAAGGCAGAAAGCTTGGTTGGTGCCAGCTTATGGAGGGCCTTTGGGCCAAGCTGAGGGATGGAAACCTTGTGCCCTGTCACTGAAGAAGCCCCTGGAGTATAAAGTTGAGGAATGATGTGACTGGATCTGAAAAGGCCAGCTTTGGTAGGAGTGTGTGCTGAGCACTGGAGTGGGGAGAAGTTGGTGCCAGGAAAAACAAGTGAGACACCCTTATTGCCGTGTCAGAATTCAGAATGTGCCAGTGCCTTTATCTAGTCATTCTGTTTCTAGGAATGTCCTCAGAGCTGTATTCACACTGTATGCTGAGGTGTACATACAAGGATGTTCATTGCAGCATTGTTTAGAATAGAAGAAGACTGGAAACAACCCAAATACCCACCGGTGGGAGACTGACTTGCTTGTGCAACACCCTGGCAATCTAATGTTTTGTGGTCCTGAGATGAGACAGCTCTGTATGTGTTGATACGAGGTGTGGTCTCCAGGGTGTATTGTTAAAAATGCTAGGTCTCTCTCTGTCTCTCTCTTTCTGCCTCTCTCTCTCTCTCTCCTTGGCAGGCAAGATAATGTGTTGGGTAAGAGCACTGGAACAGGTGGTGCGAATTAAAATTCTATTATTCAAAGGTGGGTTCACTTAGCATTCTGCCTCCTCTTTAAATGGGGATAAATAGTAAATATACTTCCTAGGGTTGTTTTGAATCTTGAGTGAGTTGATACATGAAAAGTGCTCAGCACACTGCCTGGCAGATAGGATGTGCTTAATAACTGTTTTCAATAATAATTAAATTAAATCTCTATTCACATAGAAATACTGTTGCTGGAGTCCAGACCAGAAATGAGACTGACCTCAGGCAGCGGAGCAGGGGAGGTGGAGCTTCAGGTCCACATCAGGAGATATGTCCAGGGTAGAATTTGCTGAGTGGAGGCACAGAATCGACGGCTGCTCCATTCTTGGACAGGGGAAGCGCAGGAAGAGGGTGCAGGTTCGATGGAGGCAGGGGAACAGGGGAGAGCGGTGAGTGGATGACAGGAGGCACAGTGGAGATAGTCTCAGTGACTTTGAAGAATGTAATACTTTGTGAGGCGGGGAGTCTATGTGTGCTCCTAGGAGATGTGGGAAGAAAATAAAACCGCTGTCTTCCAGACACACCTGCAGCTTCCTGAATTGTGCTGAGTCTTTCGATTTTCGGCTGCTTACCAGATCCCCCTACGCACATTTTGTTAAGCGGGATTTTTTTTTTTTGTAGTGCTAGAAACTAAGAATAAAGTAGGAATTTGAAAGTTTTAACACATTTTTTATTGCACACGCCCAAGTGATGAGTCATTTAATTAGCGGACACTAATTATAATGTCAAAGTGGACTCCATTTGTATCATTACAGTCTACTGGCCTTGACCTAATAATAGTCTGTCATTCACATAGGTCAATGATGACATCATCTTCCTCTCCACAGGGAATGGGATTCAAGCTTGTGGGAAACCTCCCACTTCACCTCACCCCTTATAGTAGTGATGTCCTGTGGATGGTCTCCCCTGGTCACTGCATGGTCAGCAGTTTAGAGTTTGTAGGATGGCTGGATGTGGCCAGGCACAGTCTGGGACTGGGGAAGAGAAGTTGAGGGATCATTTTAGGGTCATATGTTTTGCAGAAGACTCTGGCCACCTAAGTATGTCTTAATTCACCTGCTTTTGCTCCATCTGGAAGGAAATAGATGCTGAGCCAGGGACTGTAGGGGAGCAGGAGAGAGGAAGCTGAGGACAGCAGCCTTCCCCCTCTAGATCTACCTGGAAAGCCAGAATTGTGTTGCGATGCCTTGAGAGTTACCATTGACATTTCTGGGGTTCTTTATGGGAAAACCATTCATTGCTTTCAAACTGGGGTCCCTATCCAGAGTTTCCAAATGTGTTTGGCAAACTCTCCCAGTTGTTTGTAAGCATCTCCAAAGAGTCTCTATCTGAAGAGTTCATTGACCTCTTATGTCATGGAAAGTGACTAAAGACCTCTGCCTCCCATCCCAAGGATGGGGAAGTTGAGGCTAAATGCCACACATGAGGGGATGGTGCCTCTTGTGTTGAGATCCCTTAGAGACATCCTCGGTGTTCCTGGAGACAGAGATATTGCAGTTACCCTCTTCCTCCCCTGTGTGGTAAAGGTTTCGGTTTCGTGTTCCCATTCTACACACAGAGCTTCTGTTCCTTGCAAAGGGTTTTACTCTCTTATGCTACCAGGGCTTCTGAATGAAGCATCTTGTGATGAAGTATGTTTTTGTTAATG
Organism: Papio anubis; assembly: GCF_008728515.1. NCBI lineage: Eukaryota > Metazoa > Chordata > Mammalia > Primates > Cercopithecidae > Papio > Papio anubis. Next base: position 37,711,088 of record NC_044978.1, on the reverse strand, counting down.
TTGGTGACATCTTCATGAGGCATGGCTTATTTATCAAGGGATGTGTGCTTTTGTTATAAACATGTCATGGTTTAGTAGCATCATCAGTAGCTCCACCAAGGGAAATGCAAAATTCTCATTCTGTTTAACAGAACACTTTTATGGTAAAAATTTAAAGTATCTTCAAGTAAGTTTATTAATGCCAGATTTATTTTTGGTTTTCCCTGCCCTCAGTGAACTCAAAGCATATTAATTTTCTAGTGACCCAAAGTAGCAGAAACTTCTTTTTGCCTATTTTTTTTTAATGGACTGCTTTTGTACGACTAATTTTTTTAACTGCTTTTTTTCAATGACTGCTTTTGTAGTCATACGGATTTTCTTTTTTAAGAAATCTATGACACGGCGAACTATATCTCCCTAAACTGACACCCTTTTCTCTCTCCTCTGAAAATTCAGGTGTGGTTACTGAGTTGCTAAGGTTATAACCAGGCACTTCTCCACCTCTCACCCATTTTTTTTTTATTGTTCCACATTACGACACTTGACAAAACCAAATTTTTCTCAGTGTGCTTGTTCAGGATAGACAACCCCTGTTCTCAGTGTTGCTATTTGATAAACATAGTTTGTGCATTTTTGGTGTTCTTTACACAGATGTTTCGTTACTAAGACTTTCAATGGCCTCTGGTGCTTACATGAAATGCTATAGTCCATACAGTCTGTGCATCATGAGATGATGGCTGTCATGTGTTAAGCACTGGCAGCCCCAAGAAATACAGGAACAATGTAGAAAAGCATATTTTAATTTTAAAAAGTTAAATTATTTGGTTTTTTTTTTTTTTGAGGTCTGTGATAATTTTAATAAGTATCAAAACTGCTCATGGAGTCAAAATGTCAGTAGCCATGCCTATTTTTCTGTTTTCTTTTTGCCGTGGTGGTTTGTTTTCTGTTTTGGTCTCAAGGCAGGAGAAAACTTGGCCGTATTTGCTGTCTGGCTTGCACCTGCAGGCCCGTGGTGGTTTGGGAGCTGTGGCACCAATGGTTCTGCCGTTGTCAGGGAAAGGCATCCGTGTGAGCCCAGCCAGCCCTGAAGCCTTATGTTCTTCCTGCAGGCCCATTCATCAGCGTGGTCCTGTCAAAGCTGGAGAACATGCTGGAGAACTCTTTACATGTTAATTTGCTGCTTATTGGGATCATTACTCAGCTAGCCAGCTACCCCCAGCCACTCCTGCGCTCCTTTCTGCTCAACACCAACATGGTCTTCCAGCCAAGCGTCCGCTCTCTCTATCAGGTATGTTAGCTGAGCCCACATCCATACCTGTTGATTTTGTGGGTGCTAGTTTGTAGGGCATCTCTGCTCTAATTCATTTGCTTTCCTTCCCTGTCCTATTAAGCTCACTGTGTAGTTTATTCTAAACAAACTGTAGAGCTTCATTTAGTTCGATGTTTTGAGGGTGCCCTATGCAGAACACCCAGGCAGTTAAAAATGAGCCAATGTCTAACATCATAATAGTTCCCATAATGAGGGTTGTACCTGCAAGATATATTGATAACTGACAGTGGAATTTCATGGTGAGGCATTAACATCAGTAATGCTGTTTTGACAGGTCCTTGCATCTGTGAAAAACAAGATTGAACAGTTTGCCTCTGTGGAGAGAGACTTCCCAGGACTCCTCATACAAGCCCAGCAATACCTGCTCTTCCGTGTGGACATGTCTGATATGACCCCTGCGGCACTAACCAAAGGTAAGCCAGGTTTCTCCACAGCGTCCCTCCCTAAATCCCTCCTCCACGTCCCTAGCCTACTGGCCTCAGTTCACAGACGCTGCACTGGCTTCTGGATCCTAGAAGCATTCAGATATTTTCATTTTTATGCAACAGGGAGGAACCACCTCTTCACATTCTTAATCCTGAAGAAAGGTCTCCCTTGCTCACACCTGGTCTGTTTCCTCTGTGGAGGGTCTAGAGGGGATTTGGTCTTTTAACTGAGAGTGGTGCCTGGAAGGAGCTGACGTGTAGGGTATTATCAGGCTAGAATAAATCACACAGCACACATGGGCCAGAAAGAGGCATTATGTGCACTCTCCAAGCCATTTTTTTGGGCAGCCCTGTCCTGAGGAGGGCATGTGTTCTCTTTATTATGTTTTCAGAGGCTCTTGGGCCAAAAATAAGTGTGCTTTAGGGCCCTAGGAGGTAAAACAAAAAACAAAACAAAAAAACGGTTTGGACTGTGAGAAGTAAAGTTTATGCTCAGCCTAAAACCTCTCAGAGTGCCTTTTTATGAGCTCTAGAGGAGGCGTTAGGCCAGGGCCCTGGCAGAGTGAGGGGTGGGGGCAGGGGATGGGTCAGTGCTAGTAGGAGCACTGAGAATGGCTGGCCAGGCCTGGGAGCACCACTGCTGCTTTACCTTATCTAAGCTCTGGTTGGACCGATTTGCTGACCATTGTCCCCTGAGCTGTAACTTAGGCCTTGGTAGGAGCAAAGTAGGAATGCCACATATTGCACTGGCTTTTACTTTTCCACACACAGACCAATCAGGCTTCTTTGTGGCAGATGAACAATGGAGAGAGTAAGGCTCTTGGTCCTGGGCCAAAGGCAAGTGATCAGAAACAAGACTGGCAGTGAGTGGCGGAAATGAAACTCAGGGCGATTGTTCCACCTTTCAAAGAAGCTGGAAAGAACCCAGAACTCTGAAGGCCTGACGCTGCCCCTGTGCAGCTATTTGATCTTGTTCTCTTTACCTCACAGGCCCAATGTCCCTTGACTTTTCAATGAAGGATTTGTTCTCCATCTCTTAGGTGCTTTCTAGCTGAAGCCAGAACTTGGGTTGTGATGAGCCCTTAGGGTACTGCAAGGTAGGGTTTGAAAGAAAGGTAGGCCATGTGCCACTGGTAAAGTGAGGAGTCAGGCTTCAGGCTGTTGGACTTTGAGAAGAGCAGGCAAAGGCGTTCATGGAGGGAGAGGCCCTGGCACCTCCGTGGGAAGGTGGACTTCAGGTGCCACGTGGCCTCCTTAGACACACGGGTGGTCAGTGTGTGGGCTGTGTTCCTCCTGAACAGGGCGCATGTTGCTGCCACCCACCCCGCGAGAGAAGGTGCACCAGTTACCAGTATAATAAACCACTGCAAAAACCCATTGGCTTAGCACAAGGCCATTTATGATTGCTTATGAATCTATGTGGTCATCTGGGTGTTTTGCTGATCTGGGCCAGGGTGATTTTGCCTGGACTCGCTTGTGTGGCTGCCATCAGTGGGTGGCTGGATGTCTAGGATGGCCTCACTCACATCCGTGGCTGTTGGCTGGAGTGATGAGGGTGATGGGGGTGTTCCTAACCATCCGGCAGAGTAGCCCAGGCTGGTCCATGTCACAGTTAATAGGGTTCCAAGAGTGAGAGCAGAAGCATAGGAATCTTTAGAGGCTCAGACTCAGAGCTTATGTAAGGTCCATTCTGCAGCATTCTGTTGGCCAAAGCAAGACACAGGGCCAGCGCAGATTGAAGAATGGAGCAAAAACCCTACCGCTTGATGGGAAGAGCTGCAACAAGTTGTGGGCATTCTGTAGCCTCCTAGACAAGGCCTAGTCTTCATTGTATTTTACAGTTTATAAGGTGCTTTCTCAGGTGGTCAATTTTCATTATCAAATAGCACTCTGAAAAGGGCAAAAAAGGTACCATTAGCTTCATTTTCATCAAGAAAGCCAAAATTAGAGGTCCAGGGTATTCAGCCAGGATCGTGAAACTCAAGTGCCTGAGCCCATCTTAGCTAATTCAGAGACGAGTGTACACACTGACCAACCTAGATACACTGAGGTACACTAGATACTCAGGGTACACTGAGCCTTAACCCCCACATTCAGGGAAAAGGTGAGGGTCATTCACACCTTGGGCTTGTCCTGGTTTCAGAGTATCTGGAGGCCATGATTGCAAAACATATGCCTGGGGAACTTGTTCTCACTGCCTAAGGTTGTCAAATTAGTTAGCTGGGTTCCATGCTCCTTAAGCAAGGTCTGTGACACTCCAGGGCTTTGACCTGTAAGAATCTTCTCTCTGGATATAACACTTTTCTTTCACTTGAGTTTTTTTAGATTAACTTTCTAACTTTTCCAGGTTAGCCAAGTCATACTCTTCCCCCACTTAAAGCATCTTTAACTGACAGAATGAGAGTTTCCTGTCCCCTTATACAAAGCTGACTTCTGAAGCATTTACTGTGACGTGATTTCCCATAAATGATTCAAATCTGGGATGCCTGTTCTCACTGGGATGCAGAGCAGTTTACAATGAAGAATTATGGTAATGGGCCAAATATTTGGTGGTCCAAGTGTCTGCGTGCTCTGCCCTTTGCCTAATACTGCTGCCGGGGAGATGAACACATAACGTATCTCTCTCCTCACTTCTGAAATCTTCCCAGTATTAGTCTTGAAAACCTTCTGTTGCAGCTTTTCAGACCCAGGGCAACATTTCAGAAGCCATTCCTAATTCTGACATTTATTTATACTTCCCTCCACCCTGCCTTTTTCTTCAGGTGCTCGTGCATGCTTGTTGGACCCTTTTATGAGGGGCGTAACTCAGGCGCCTGCAGCCAGAGCTGCTCCATCATGCAGGCCCTGCATTCCCTTCGCCTCCTGGCAGCCCCGTGAAAAACGAGCCTTCTCACTAATGCTTCCAACAGCGGTAAAAGTCTGTGTGGCTGCTGCTCCAGAGCAAGCGGATGACCTGTTCCCAGTTCCACATTATTCTTCTTGAGGCTGTTGGTCTCTGAGATTCAGCCATTTGCCAGGCCTTTCTCTTTCTACTCAAATACTTTCCAAACCACAGAGTAACAGTTCACTGTATTTACTTATGTTCAGAGCTCTTTTACTGGGCACTAATTCTAGAAGGGAGATCAGGTAGGTAATGTCCCCAGTTTACAGAGATGGAAACTGAGACATTCTGTGATGAGCTGGTGGCCAGGTAGGGACCATAACTCAGGTCTACTTGCTTTTGAATGGAGAATTTGATGGTGCTTGGTGACACACTGAAAGGCCAAGAACCCGGAGGGGAGCCCGGGTCAACATGCTGCAGCCGCTGATGGAATTGTGCTATGGATCTCCCGGCCAGCCCCTGGTCTCCCTCACTGGGTGTTCTCCTGTCTTCATTAGTGAAGACAGTTCTGATTCTTGGATTCATACTGAGTAAATGAGCCTTAGCAATGACATTTTTTATTCACAGCTCAAGCTAGATAAATGAATCACAAAACCCCTTTTTAGGGGAGAAGAGAATGAATGAATTTGAAGGAGAATGGGGAGATGAGGAATATGAGCAGCTGTAGGGAGCATCAGGATTAGGGAAGACTGATGAGATCAGTTCTTTCACTCATTCATTCAGCAAATATTTATTAGCTCCTACTATGAATATAGAAGTGTGTTAGGGGTTGCTAAAGACATGTTATCAGATAGGGCTCAGCCCTGAGAAAGGCTGGAGTCTAGTAGAGGAGATAAAACATAAACAATGTGAGGCTGAAGGGCAGTGCAGGCCTTAGTTGGTCAATAACATGGGGAGGAGGCTAGAATGAGACTGTTTGGGTAGAGGGCAGAGGAAGGCATAAAGACTATAGGAATGAATTCTGGGGCAGGAAACTGGAAATTCATTGTGAACTTGGTGGCAACTGTACTGATGAGGATGATGTGGTAGCTGACACCCATTCAGAGGTCCCTCTGTACTTTATACCTATTGACTCATTTAATCCTTATAACAACTCTATGAGCTTTTGGCAGGTGAGTAAATCGAAGTACAGAGAGGTAAAGCAACTTGCCTGAAGTCAGCCAGCAAGTGGCAGACTCTGTGGTCTTAACCACTATACTAATAATGCCTCTAAGGCTAGTAAGATTTAGGTGAGCAGAGAAATGGGGCAGGGAATTCCAGGTGGAGGAACCAGCATGAACAGTGCAGGTCTCGGTCTGGGAGTAGTGTCCACAGTGTCCCATTCACCACTGGAATGCAGGCCAGCTTCCTTTGTGAGCTTTGCTGGGTGCTTTGGAGAGTGACAGCGCCTGAGCTATGGTTGGGGATGAGAAGGAGTGCTCTCCAAGGTTGACATGTACCTCAGTGGTATCAACACTTTTGTGCTCACTCTGTTGCCGGGGCATGAATTTCTGCTGAAAGGTAGCAGAAGACAGATTCTCAGCAACTTTTCCAGTTCTTTATGGCATTAAAGCTGTGATAAGTCTTAATCTAAAAGGATATTTAAAGCAGGAAAGTGGAAGTTTTTTTTTTTTTTTTTAACACTAAAGACTATAGTAGTAAGATGTGGAAAGTATTATAAATGTCAAGAATTTTTAGTACTGTAGTTAAGCAACACTCTGAGAAGAGTGTTGAAAAATGGTACTGAATTCTAAGAAGCAGCCAAAATAATGAAGAACTTGAATATAATGATTTATAAGGAGTAATGAAATTGTTTGGGTAGGGGGCAGAGGAGGGCATAAATAATTCCTACAAATATATGAGGGCTGGTGATGCTCAGGAATCAAATAGGGAAGTCGAACCATTTTAATTAGTAAAAAGTAGTTTGATAAGAAAATGCAAATCACTTGGATATGTTAAAGTTTGAACTCATCTTAGGCCTATGTTATTGAAATTGAGATGGAAACCCTTGGCAACCCTCCTTCAATGTAGGCTTCTAAGCCATTTGATACTATTAATTCCCCATGGTTGCAGGAAGTTCTTACTCTGGTCTTACCAGCACCCAACTTCCCTTCCATTATTTCTGCTGATCTCAAGGAATCTTCCGCTCTCCTTTTATGTAAAACGTTGGCGGTCCCAGCCAGAAGAAGACTGGAGGTCACTGGGGAGCCTGAGAGGCTGGAGCACCCGCTGCAGAGAGCTTGGAGTGACCCAGCTCACCCAGCCTCCCTGCTGGAGCTATGCTGTGCTGTCAGGGCTTCACCGGCAAAGGGAGAACAGTCATCCCAGCATTGGAGGCTGGGAGAGCAGGTGGGGCTACTCATCGCCCCTTAATAAGCCAGTGACAGGAGATGCCTTTGTCCGTTTTCCCCATTTCCATATTCTGGCATGGAGGGTTCTTGACAAACCTATGTTCTTTCCATGATTTCTGCGTGAAGTTCCTTAGAAGGAATTTTGGGTGAAAGTCTCATATCACATGCTATATGCTGGAGGATATCTGTTGGGCAAATATGTGTGTCATGGAGTGCACAAGGGCTGCATCTTCAGGATTTAGTCCAGTATAGGAACTGCACTCATGACTAGATACTCTCCAGCAACTCTGCCCCCAAACACATGCTCCACTGAAGAGGGTGGATGGGAAGGCTATGGAGGGACGCCATCATGGTCTTCTTTCTGCTTTCAGATCCCATTCAGGAGGCTTCCAGGACAGGAAGTGGCAAGAACCTTTTGGATGGACCTCCAAGAGTGCTTCAGCCCTTCCTGACCCACCGAACCAAGGTGGCTGAGGCACCCCCCAACCTGCCCCTGCCAGTGAGGAACCCCATGCTGGCTGCTGCCCTCTTCCCAGAGTTCCTGAAGGAGCTGGCAGCCTTGGCCCAGGAACACTCCATTCTGTGCTACAAGATACTGGGTGACTTTGAGGACTCCTGTTGTTAGCTTTTTTTTTTTTTTTTTTAATAGAGGTTCTTGTTTTGTAAGGTTTAATGTCTTGACTGAATGTTAAATGCAAAGCTGCTTACAAAGATTTCTACTTTAATGTTTCCTGACAATACTTGATTTGTGGGGAGGGGAATTTTCTGTATCTTTCCTCTCTCTCTCTAGCTGGGCCTTTCCACCTTATGTTATATATAGAATGTAAGTCTCATAAGCTGGTTGCTCCCATGGCAGTTTTCTTTGCTCCGTTTTTTCCTCCTTATATTTTTTGGGTGTCATTCTCCTATCCCTTTGAGTGATTCATCTTGCAGCTCAGATCACACCAAGCAATATTGGGGTTCAGTGATGTCCGGAAGTGCCCCATGTCAGAATCCCAGCTGTTCAGCAGCAGCACCACAGGAAGACTGTACACCTGCAACTGCGCGGATGGTCCTGTTGCCTCCTGCATTTTGGCCTCTGTTTTATAAAGGAAGAATAAAGACGGAGCCCCTTCTGCCTCCATCACGAAAGCACATATCATCTGTCCCTTTGGATTTTACTTCCAGGACGTGTGTTGCCTTATGGTGCCGGCAGAGCCACTGGTCTCAGCTCTCTGCGTGGGAAGTCGGATGTCCTTGGAGAGAATTTGGAATGCAGAGAATTTTTCTTATTTCTTGAGGGCTTACTTTAATCAGCATGACACTATCTAAACACTGAAGATGGCCTTATTTTAGTAAGATTTGCACAAAATTAAGTATACCTATGCAAACTGTTACTTTGGTTTTTAGGAGTTTTATCAGATGAAGAAAGTATGGTCTCACATATGTATGTAAGAAGACAGCCATCATTATTTTTATAAGTGTTTTATAAAAACAAACTGATTAACTTGTGAAGCCATTTCATAGTGGGTTTTTTCAGGGAGGGTAAGCTGGGTGGGATGGGGAGATAAACTAAATGTAGCCTGTAAAAACACTGGTCATTATTTAAAATTCTATTCGCTTTTGCTAATAAGCTGCTCTTTGTAGAGAAACAGGAACTGTACAACCCACTTCGGGATCTTGGATGTAAATGCAAACAGGTCACCTGGAGCCCTGCAAAGCCAAGTGCCTGCTGGTGACTCACTCTGCATGGAAATGCTGCCTTCTGAGTAATGGGGTTCATTAGAAGGCCCCACCGTGTTGTATGAGTAACCCTCTGCTGCTTTGCAGCCTGCTCCAAGAGGCAGGATTATACTTAGAGCCCAGCCATGTTAAACCACCACCAAGAGCGGAAAACACAGAATAATTGTGAGCTGAAAATGAGACCATAAACAACTGATTTTTATGGATATCAAATTCCACTCCCCTCTATTTTGGGCCCAGTTCTGCAGGTGAGAAGCAAGTAACGGACATGAGCCTGCCGGTGTGGAGGGAAATTGGAAGCCTCAGCTCTCTCTGTGCTTTGTGGGCATCTCTGTGGAGCCCCGAGGGCAGCCACAGGTCTGTTGGTTGTGCCTCCGGAGCACTGGTTCGGTCTTCATCAGGCCCCTCATGCACAGGCAGGGCAGTGGAGGAAGGAACCACACCTGTGATGCTGTGGAGCAGTGGAGGCCCTTTTGTGCTTCAGGAATCTTGAAGCAGCTTTGTATTGAGCAAATGAGAAATTGAGAGCTGGCCTGTGAAATGACAACAGGAGACCTGACCCGGGCAGGGTGAGCTGTTAGGAGCCAGCCTTGCTTTCGTGTTTCATAGTCCAAGCAAGACACCAAAGATTCCTACTCACTGTACATTTCTGTTTGTCTTGACAAATGGTTTGCTCAGCTGTGGTGCAGCAGCCAGAAGGGATGAGGCACAGCAGACTGACCTGCTCCCGGCTTCCTGATGTCTGTTTGTATTTGCACAGCCCACAAGTCTCCATTAGAAAAGAAGGTAGCTTAAGATAGAGAAAGAGGAATAGTTGAAGATGGAAGTGCGGCTGTAATTTGTTATACTCTAACTTTGTTTTTGCACAAGCATTTATCTTCTTGTTTGGACTTACAAAGTCATAAAATCTTAACGCCACATCTGGAAATGGAATTTTTTAGCTTCGTGGTTTGGTTTACACCTCTCTCCATTATCTGGTGGTGGTGTTGATTCTTCCTGAATCCATATTTCTGCATTGTAGAACACCATGGTCCCCTTTGTGGAAGGTTTCCTTTGGGAAAAGATTGATTTTGTGCGTCTTACTGTTTTTTTCAATAGGTACTGAAATAAACTTAATTATTTTGTTTTTTTGAGACAGGGTCTTGCGCTGCCTGGGCTAAAGTGGAGTGGTGTGATCACAGCTCACTGTATCCTCCACCTCCTGGGCTCAAGTGATCCTCCCACCTCAGCCTCCTGAGTAGCTGGGAATAAAGGAACGTGCCACCACACCCAGCTAACTTTTTGGTATAGTTTGTAGAGATGGGGTTTCACCATGTTGCCCAGGCTGGTCTTAAAGTCTTGGGCTCAAGCGATCATCCCGCCTTGGCCTCTCGAAGTGCTGGGATTACAGGTGTGAGCCACAGGGCCCAGCCTGAAGTAGACTTACTTTAAATGACGACAGAGATGACTGGTGTGTGCAGTGACAGGCAGGAGAATTTAACTTCCCATGCTGGGGTGCTGGCAGCAAACTCACACAATAACGCTAACTTCCTATTTGGATTTGGAAACCGGCTCATGTTTCTGAATCCATCACAGTCCTCAGAGGTTTGTGTCCATAGTTTTGCAAAATGAAGTCAGAAAATGGAGCTGGACATAGAGAGAATGGGAAAACCCATGTGGCTGAGTGAAATAACTAGAAGTGGGTTTTTTAGGGAGTGACTAGACATGCCAAAAGAAAAACAGCAGAGAACTGAGTCTACCCACAGGAGAAGAGCCAGTCCTGCATGGTTCAGGGAGGTGAACATTGATCTAGGTGGATATGAAGAAACCAGGGAGTGGGTGGGTGAGAGTGGGAACTCCTTGTCGGGAAAAAAAATCATTGGCAATGAGGTAGAATATTCCGGTCCTAAAGTAAATCAGCAAGCCCTTAGAAATATCTTTTTTTGCAATGAGTTGGGGGGAAAATCTTAAATATGTTTGGCATGCTTAAAAATATGGTCCGAGAGTGCGGACACTTCTCTGTGTGACAGGCTCCCACACCAGTCGCTGTGCCCCTTCCTGGAAGAACGTAGGGGAAGAGAAACTGTGGGTACTGCCCCCTGACGCAGCCCCTGAGCTGGGGTCACTGCGTCTGGCCTGGGCGGGAAAGGTGAGATAGCCAAGGGTTCCTAGAGTATCACAACATTAACCTCAATTCATAATTCAGGGCCTGACTTAAAGTTCCAGACTGAGTGACTTCTGTGGTTCAAAATGTATGAGAGCACTGGGATATTTAAAATTGATTTTTTGGAAATGGCCAAGTAAATGTTTTTAAAATTTTACACAAAGAAATTCCAGGTTAGATTCACCCTAAAACATAATTTCATGGCCGGTAAAATACAATTTCCCAACCATGAAATGGGAGTGCTGGAATAGCCAGTTAGAGATGTGATTTTTCTTTACCAATAAATACCTCCTTTCCCTGGTACTTGGAGGAATTGTGAAGTCGTCCCCATTTTGTTGAGTATTATTTTGGAAAATACTTTGATGTGCTTGGGTTGGAGTGGATGTCTGTCAGGTGTTAGGGTGCATTCAGTATTTTTCTAGGTCATCAGGAGTACCCTTTCCTTAGCAGGTAGCTTTTATTTAGGTCAGATATAGTTGGTTTCTGTCCAGGATAAAACATCATGGAGCCAGGGTCTTGTCAGGAAAGCATCCTCTTATGAACAGAATCTAGAACAGGCTCCACGAATATTGAGGTTGCCTGTTTAATTTGGGCAGCCAGTGGGTACTCCGGGTTGAAAGTTGTTTCCAGTGTCTCTGAATCAGCTTGGCCGTCCCGTCATGTGGACTGATTCCCAGGTCTGTTGGAGGTTTAGGGTTGCGGATGGCCGTCATGTGGACCGATTCCCAGGTCTGGTAGAGGTTTAGGGTTGTGGATGGGCTGCTCTTCTGAATCTGGATCAGCGTGTCTAGGTTGTCTTCAGGAGGGAAGCACAGCCACAGCAGCCTGGACAAATCCAGGGCTTTAACAATGGCATCGTCCTCTGGGAATAATCAGCCCTTAAGACGGTCACTTGACATCATAGTTCTGGTGAACTATCTTTATTTGGCTGCACCCCCTTTTAAGTAAGCCCTTCATTTTAAATGGTCCCGGTGTGGTGTTCAGTATCTACATATGCCCCAGTTCTCATTTAAGGGCAGTTCAATGTAATTGCTAATTACCAGCCCTGTATTTACTGAAATGGCTGTCTGTCATGCTTGCCATTTTTATGAAACACTTTACTGCAGGTCAGCTATTATTGCATGTGCTACTTCAAGTCACTGGCTCAGGCTGGTGTCATGTGTGGTTTGCTGCAAACGGCAGCCTGTTTTGCAGTGTGAGCTCTTCCTGGAAACAGCAGTCTCTTGTAGCTGATGCCACATCAGCTTTAGGTCATTAAGAAGATATTCTAGGCCCCTTGTTGCTTCAGCCATCAGTCTATAAATCACCCAACACTAATTCTCCATCAAGTCACTGCTTAAAACAGAACACTGTCAAACCAGTTCATGTTCCACCCTTAAATCACATGGTTGAGGAAACATTGTAAGAGAATGAAGTTGACTCTTTCCCCTCCCCTTCTTTTTGAATGACCATCGTAAACCTAATGCTTTAGAAAGAGCTCTCAGAAGACTGAGAATGGTTTTTAGGATAATTTTGCCTCAGTAAATCCTCTGTATGTTCAGGCACTTATTAGGCCATTACTTGTTTTGGGACTACAGATTATCCTGGCAGCTCATTAACTGGATAAACAGGACTTTAGTGAAAGATTTTCAGAGGTTCTTTAGGGAAAAGGAGCAGGACAGGATGGGTGGAAGCCTTCAGTTCTTTGACCTCTTGCACCTAGAATCCTAAAATCGATCAAGATTTTAGCTAGGACTGACCTTTCCTAGCTTGTAGGGTCACTGTGAATTTTGTTCCTGTCTTAAAAGGTTTAAGTAACCTAGTTCACTATTACCTACACAAGTAATAAGACGGCCAGTAGGACCTGTCAGCATGACTTCAACATGCACTCAGGCATCTTTCGGGGAGTTTAGATTTACTGTATCATTTCAGAACACAACAAAGATGATGGAGGCTCTTAGGCCAGATTAAATTTCGTGGAGCGGAGGCTGCCGAAGTCTGTGCTGCTTAGTGTGTCAGCTGACTTTTTATTGGGACAAGTCTATGAAGGGCCCACCTGTAACAAGGCCCCTTTTTGCCCTGTGGATATTTTGAAAGAGGGAATTTGGTGTTGACAATCTTACACAACTCTTGCTAAGCTATTTGACTAAGGGTTTCAATCAGATGCTTCCCACCTCACAGGCAGGGGTCAGCTCTGTTTGCAAATAATCCATGAATATGTTTGTCTAAAACCTGCTGAAGAGGCACGGCAGCCACTTCCACGCTGCTTTTGGTAATGGGTAAAGAACACAGCCTTTCAGATAGATGTGGTGGCTTTTCCCCAATAGTTACTATGTAGAAACTATGCAACTAAATTCAATGGAAATGAAAGACACAATATGAAATAGCGGGGCATGGCCGTAAGCTGTCCTGAACTATCCAACTCAAAGCTGAAGGAGGGCGTGTACTTTCCGAAACTTCGAGGCCTTCTTAGTAATTATTTTAGCAATAATTACTAAAATGTTAGTGGGGTGGGGGAGCTCAGCTAAAATATCCTTATCTTGGTGCAATAATGATCTAGGTTCTTTTTCCTAGGCCTGGGCCTACACCTTGAAAGACAGGAACAGAAGTTCACTTTGATGTGTAACCCTGGACAGAGATTAAACAACTCTTTTCTAGACCCAGAATGTAGAAGCCTAGTAGTTGGTATCACCAGTCTCTTCAAAAGGGCCCCACAAAAGCTTGTCCATTAATTTGCTTCATACAGTAAGCGAGCTTTTACTGAATACTGCCTCTGTTAGATAGCATGCAGAGTGCTAGGGCTGACACATTCCTGCCTTCCCACCAGAACCCTCCAACCTCCTCCCCAGGCAACAGAACACAGGGTTTGGGCCTGACCAGGCAGAGCTGGTTCAAGCCAGCCTGGGGCAGAGCCAGTTTTCCAGCACACTCCAACTTCTAGTCAGAGCCTCAGCATTACACACCCAGCCTACAGGTGTGTGGATTCCTGAGCCAGATGGCAATGGCATCACCTGTGGCGCCAATTCATACATTTTAATGAGATTTCTCCCTGAAGAGTGAACCAGGAGACCAGACTAAATGCACACTCATGCAAGAATATAAAATCATATTTCAGAGGCCCCTTTACACGCAGAGCCATCTTAGCGAATTTCTTGGGGTGTTAATGTAAACATATCTTCAGAATATCTCATCGGGTTTCAGTCAGAGCCATGCTTTGGTTTTTTCCTAGTTGCAGTGATATCAACTTACAAGGTTTGGCTTTCAGGATTTCAGAAGCTGGCATTCAAGACAACAGGCAATTGTCAGAGCTGAATGAGAATCAGCCTGAGCAAATCAAGGGCTTTAACAACGGCATCTTCCTCTTTGCGGTTTTCACTTGACATAATAGTTTTGCTGAAGTGTCTGTATCTGGCTGCACCCTCTTTTAAGTAAGCCCTTAATTTTAAATGGTCTGGAAAGATCTTTGATACTTTCTGTAAGGTTTAGTCACCAAGAAGCCGGAACTTTTGGTGAAAATGGAATTTATAAAACAAAACTGAACCTTATCCTTTCTTACAAAATAAAGATCCTGTCAGACCCTAGTCTCAGACCACCTTTGCCCATTTGTAATTCAGAGACTTGCAGAGCGAGGAGAGAACTGATTCAGCCTTACTCTCTTGTAGAGAGGTGTAGTGAAAATCATGTTACTTTAGACCCAGTAGTTTTCTGGACCGCAACAGGATGCGGGGCACCTGGCTTCCAGGGTAAGGTCACATAGTCTCTTAAAATTCTGTCACTAATTCTTTTAAAAGATTTTTTTTTTTATTTAAGTCACCTCCTCATGCCTGTCCAAAATGAACCACACAACTGGTTACCTTTCTCTGCCTACCTTTTGGGCTGGGGAAGAGGGGCCCCGTTCTCATCACTCTCAGGGAAGTCCTGAGCAACTGTACAAGCCAGGAAGCATGAGTCGCTGAATTGGTGATGGAGGGGTGTCCACTTTTTTCTAGTTCCTCAGCTGCTTCTGGAGCAGCGTTCACAACGGGAATATTTGTACTGTCCTTGGTAGGCTACAGGTTCACAGCTTCAAATCAAGGCCTCCAAGGATTTTCTTCTCTTACATCACAGTTTTGACAAGTACGCTTTTAAAAAACAACATTTGCAAAACTGGTCTTTAAGCGATGTGAGTCAGAGGTAACAAAGGCATATACCGAATGAAGGTGTGCTCCGGTGCAGTGGAGAGAACAGTATTAGTGTCACAAGCACAGGGGTGCAGACAGTCTCACCTTCATTGTCATGCCTGCAGCGCACCACCATTATCGTGAAAGGTCAAGATTGTGATTTACTAATTTATAATCTTATTTCCAAGCAAAACAAGTCAATTTCATGTTACAACTTTTTTCTTGTTTCTTTTTATCTTGTTTGGCCTGAGGGTTGGGGGAGTTGGGGGGAGTTGTCAACTGCACAATCTTTGAAGTGTAAGTTAATTTTTATGTGATATTTCAGTATATATTTTATTGATTAAATTTATTTGAAAATTTACTTTTTAAAATTCGTTTATTCTCAGACCTGCGCCTTCTGGGATGGGTAGGGAGTTGAACAGGCAGTATCACTTCTATTCAGTCAATAGGTTGATTAATTCTAATAATATCCTCCTTTCCCACCCTCTTGAGACATCCTTAAACAAATGTGTGTTTATACCGTGCCAGTTTATTTGGTTGTGTTTTCATCTTTGTTAACCTATGTTTAGGTCTGAAAACAGTATATCCAAATTACAGTCTCTCTTGACCACTGCTAATGCCCACCACCTACGACAATGGCTGGCCCTTAGGAGTTGCTCAAAAATATTTGTTGAAGGAACTGCAGAATGAAAAGTTTTCTTAGAATGGGTAACAGTATCTCTAACATAACATTTTATTTAGTTTAAAATTCCTTAATACAAGAAGGTGTTACTCCTTAACCACTGCTACAGCCATCACCGGACCCTCCTGATGTGGATGAAGCAGGCGGGGGTGGCTGCCGGTTGGCTGTGGAGGCACCTCCAGGCACAGGGCCCAGAGGGTGAGAACACTGGTGATATATAACGCCACAGCTGTGGCTCGGGACAGGGACTGACAGGGCATATGGGCGTCAGCTTTCACAGGATCCTGCTCCCAGTCAGGCTGCACTGTTCTCCCTTGGGCATGGGGACCCCAAACATCTCACGAAGACAGCTTCTTCTCCAGGATCTCCTTTATCATGGCTGGATCTGCTCGGCTTTGGGTCGCTTTCCGGACCAACCCAATCAGTTTATTTATAGCTCTGGGGTTTCCCTTCTTCAAATCCATTACCTAGAAAGACAGAAATTACTTAAGAGGAGAAAATGAAGAGACTCATGCCCCCAAATCCCAAACTAAGGCTTACATTTACTGAAAATTAAATTCTGCTTATTTCCACTAGTATTAGATATAAAATGAAGAACAGAAAAAGGGGAGGGGCCTAACTTCTGAGTAGGTTTCTAGGCTCCTGTCAAAGGAGATTTTTGCTACTCTGCTTTCTGATTAAAATGAGCAAGAAGTGATTGCTGAAAGCCAGAGAAGCTGGCACGTGGGAGGCAGGGCCCTCTCCTCTGGGATGCCACAATGACCGGAGGATACTGAGTCTGGGGAGGGATAATCTCTCTGAGATGAATCACTGCGTCTAATCAGTGAGGAGACCTGTCTGATTCTCAGTGACGTTCAGCTGAAATGTGCGGCTTTCCTTCTCCCTGTGCTCCCCACCACGAAGATCCCTTTATCAGAAAGCAGATCTACACACTGGCTAAGTCTTCCGGAGCACTGGGTCGGGGGAGTGTGCTGTGTGGGTGGGGGGAGTGAGGAAGCCAGGAGGCACTGAATTCTTATCAAATAGCCACTGACTGTTAGGGTCACCGCACGACCTCCTGCTCTGCAGCATCTCCAAGGGCAATGGCATGAGGATCTGCACTCAAGTGCCGCAGAACAAGCCAGAAACTACTAGCACGTCTTTATCAGTCACCACAGATGAGGCAAGAAGACGAGACTGCTGAGGCCCGGTGCAGGCTCACTTTCCTTATCGAGGCCTCTCTACAGAGCTGTAAGTGTCCCCGGGAAGCTGATGGGTGGGTGGGTATTATTCTGAGAAAGTGGCTCACAATTTTTTTCCCCACTGAAAAGTATCTCTAGACAATACGATAAGACTTGGGGAGGAAGGGATGCCACTTGTTTTAGCTTTTCTGTCTTGTGCTGTGCTAAGAACACAAAATGACCTGGTTTTCAGCCATGCTCCTGTCAGGGATTTTCTCCACAATTTATAAATACTTTTCCCTTCTGCCTTTCTTCCCACTTATTAGAAGCATGAAGCCGAAGTTCCTGTACTCTCCTTGATCTGCAGGCACACCTGCTGGTTCCTTACTGGGAGGTCCTTAGGAAGTAGCGCTAACCACACCAGATTCGAAATGCCAACCCTGGGAGAGGGTGACACACCTGGGAGGTCACAGCTTGGATTTCGTGAGCTTGCTGACACCCTTTTAAATTACACCTCCATGGAGAGTAAACTCCAGGGGTGGTATCCTCCTTACAGGAAAAGAAGTTGTGTTTTTCCAATATCTACCTATTTCATCTCTTCTGACCTTAACTAAAAAGATGACAATGAGGGAATTGTAGATGAAACTGGGCCAGTCATTCTTAGGAAGAGCCTCTGGGCTGCCACAGAGAGTGATGGCGAGGCTCCTGGGCGTGTCCTGGGGCTGGGTCTGCAGGTGGCTCTGACCCTCTCCCCCGCCCGAGATAGTCACCACTTGAGGATGGGCCTCCATCATGGAGTGGCAGAGCTGCTCCAGTGCCCCCCGGTCCTCCATCAGTTCAAGCTGCTTCTCTGAAACAATCTGCCCTGGAGTCTTGCCTTCCCTCTTCCACAGTTCCTCAAACACCTACGGGCCAGAGAAGGGAGAGGAAAGAGAAACGAGAAGTCAGCTCTTCTGCCAGCTCCATTTGCACTGCCGTGCTGTGTGGAACTAGGGTGGGAATGAGCAGATTCAATTAAGACCCCGCTGCCTAGGCCTGGCCCGAAGGGAAAGGGCGCCTGGCTGCCCTGCCAGGGCCTTGGCTCTCCTGAGGCATCCCTGAGAGCTGGGCTGGGGAACAAGGCCAGCTAGGTGGAATGAACGCGCCTGGGGTCTCCTCCTGAGGCTGACGTCTTCCTCAGCACAGGGTATGAGAGGACTCGGGCCAGCCAGGTGCCCCCGTGCCCAGACGGATGGTGAGTCCTGCCCGGCTGACTCCACACGGGAGGGGGCCGCGGGAGGCGTGGAGATGCCCATCACTCATGGGCGCCTGCTGACGGGAATCGGAGGGCCAGTGATGGATCTGTCTCATGGCCACTGAATTAATTGAGGTGACATTTTGGTGAAGGATGGGGCCACACAGCCTGCAGGAGGTAACCACGGTACTAAATAAAGTCCAGAAACAGCCTGCTGGGAAAGATGACTTTAGAGGGGCAGGAAAGTAGCCCCATAATGAAGATACAAAATGGCAAACAACTGAAAACATAAATTAGAATCCACAGGGGCCTCCTGGCCTACCACATTCATCTCCTACAGGTAGAGCCGGACCCAAATCAGACGAGGATAATGAACGCTAATGGTCGGTATATTTTTCTACTTAAAAAATGACAACAACAAATCCCCACACTCATCAAACCCGAGAAAAAGGAAACCATTTTCAAGGAAGGCATTTCCTAGGGTAGCTGTTTTCCTCATTCCTCTTGTCTTCTAGCGAAAGCCAGAACTGAGGGCAGGGAGGAGGGCCTCCTCTGTTGGTCTCCTGCCGGTGCCACCTCCATCCAGCCCACAGTCATGACTGAACACTGAACATTCCCTGTTACCTTGGTGGCTGAGATTGGGCCAACCAGGAGCCATTCCTCCTGGAAAAACAGCTCTTCCATAATTAGCACGAACAGCAAAGCAAATAAAAGAGAGATGCTGAGTCTCAGCAGGGCTCAAAGTCTTCCCCAATCTGAATCAAAACAAACCACAAATACTTATCACCGCTGGGACAGGCACTGCGCCTCCAGCCTGGTGCCTCGGAACGTGCGCCGTGACGGTGGCCAAGGAGGTGTGCTTGGCAGGTCCTGGGTAAGCTCCCCACAGGGCACCCCTCTGCCACTGCCTGACTGCTCAGGAAAAGCCTGGCTCTACTCTTAGAAAAATACAGAACGAGGCCGGGCGCGGTGGCTCAAGCCTGTAATCCCAGCACTTTGGGAGGCCGAGACGGGCGGATCACGAGGTCAGGAGATCGAGACCATCCTGGCTAACACGGTGAAACCCCGTCTCTACTAAAAAATACAAAAAAAAACCTAGCCGGGTGAGGTGCCGGGCACCTGTAGTCCCAGCTACTCGGGAGGCTGAGGCAGGAGAATGGCGTAAACCCGGGAGGCGGAGCTTGCAGTGAGCTGAGATCCGGCCACTGCACTCCAGCCTGGGCGACAGAGTGAGACTCTGTCTCAAAAAAAGAAAAATACAGAACGCACGTGCCTCCAACTCAATTCAGCAGATACGTACGTGGCCTGACAATGAGGAAACCATCGGGAGAAGGGGGCACAGAAGCAGGAAGAAACTTCCTCAGTCTCAACATGCATATCAGTGGAGTGTTGGCAGCAGAAGCACTGGGGACCTGGATGGCATTCCATGGAGCTGCCCTGTAAGTCTGAGGAGTCTGTCTGCCCCCTTTCTCTGACACGTTTAGTTTTTGAACTAGGACTTAAATTTTAAAACACATTTTCTAATGATAAAAGTTAATACATATCCACTGCAGAAAATATAAGGAAATACAGGAGAGATCAAAAGAGATCACTGGAATTCCCCTTTCTTCAAGAAAACCAATGTTAGTATTTTGGTGTTTTTCCTTCCCATCTTTTTCTTTCTGTTTTGTAACATACTTGTGATCATAACATATATTCAGTTTGTGTCCTGCTTTTTTGCATTTATCACAGAAGTACTTTCTTAATAAAAAGATCTAGTATCCATCAGATGTATTTATCATAATTTAATTAATTATCCCCTTCTCATAGATATCTAGACTTTGACCAGTGTTGATTTTGTTCATCTGCACAGACTCCCAAAAAAGCTCCTAGCTGAAAACCTGGCTCAAAACAGAAACCACCTGTAAGGACTTGCTCATGAAAAGTCTATGCAGCAGTTCCCTCCAGGAAAACCAGGCGGACTGACGAGCAGCCTGTGCCTGGAAGTGGGCGGGGCCCCTCCTGGGTCTGCCTCTGCAGACACAGCGCAGGCGATTTCTCTGCGCCTGTGGTAGCTGCTGAAGCACACAGCAGACCCTGAGCATGCCGGCCAGCGAGCCAGCCTCTGCCTGACGGGACCCAAAGATGGCTGGATTTGCCTGGGCCAAAATAAGCACAAGAGTGGCGGGGTGCTTGGGGATCACTTCCAATCACACCATTCAGAAGGAGAAGCAGTGCACCGCTAGGACAGATGCCTTCAAACACAGAGGCTGGCTGCTCCCCGAGGAGGGCCAGGCGGGGTGGGGGTACCAAGCAGTGATGCTAGAGAAACATCATTCAGCAGCCTCTTGGAACCATGGGAGCCCGGTGGCTGAAATGTTCTTTCCTCCCAGAGTTAGAACACATAATGTTAGTTAACTCCACAAATTAGTGCAGTGGCCAGTCGAGGCTCCCAGTCCCCAGCCCCTTGGGCTTATACAACAGACGCTGGTTGTCCCATCCTCTGCTCAATCCTATTTAAGACAAGGATTGTGCACTCCTGGCTGGAGTCCAGGAGGGTGGGAGCCTCTGGGCGATAGTGGCGGGACCCTGTCTCCAGGCCAGACTCTCCTGCTCCTGGCCCTCTTGACACTCACAGAGTGGCCTCTGTGGCTGCCGAGCCCTGTGCTGCAGCATAAATCCTCAGCTTTTGTCAGTGTTTAATCACACCCTGAGAAGTGATATCCAAGTGCAACTGTTTCTAGCCAGGAGCGCAGCTCCCAGGCCCTGCTGCTGCCTACCCAAGACAGATAGACGTAACAAGGAATTTCTAGCACAGTGCTGGTCCTCTGTGTTAATAAATGGCCAACCAGGAGTACTGGGTAACGCAAGCTGGGAACTCCCCATCACACACAGACACTGGAGCCAGCTCTGACACATGGGGCAGAGACTCAGCCTTTGGTTCCCTGAGGACTGACTTTACACACCCTCTTAACTGCCACCCAACTGTTTCTAGCTAAAGCTATTTTTGAAGTATCCTGAAAAGGCAAGCACACAAGCCTCTAGCCTCTCCCTGCCTGTCCTGGGTTTCCAAGGTCAGGATACGGAGGAAAGACGCGTTCAAGGGACATGGCAGGGAGGGAGCTGTGACAGTTCCAGAGAAAGGAGTCCCCTTTTTGGTCAAAGGCAAGTATTATGAAAGGTTACTTTTCTAGAAAGGCACAAACATCAACCCAAGCCCCTAAGAAAGTGGGGCCCAGTAAACTGTGCAGATAACTAAAGCACTAAAAGAGAGGAAAAGACATCTAGTCGTCTGTAATGCAGCTTTGGTGCATGATATATAACGTTTTGTACATTGAAAGGTTTTTGGCGATTTCTCTTTAAAGCAGACCCCAAAGTAGACGAGAGATTGGTTACTATGGAACGCTTGTGTGATAAACGCGATTTCCATTTCTGTGGCACCCAATTCAGCTGGGTCTTGCCAGAAACGTTAACTGGACGATCCTCAGGGCATGCTGGATCATCTGCATCTGTTTCAGATGTGCACGAAGGAGATGCACCTACACCCCATACAATTTCCCTTGAACCATGACTGACCAGCCTTCTGGACAACATCCAGGGCGAGTCACAAGAGGCTTGGGAATCCTGGGAGGCTGTTTTCAGGTTAGCTGTGACTCTGACAGTTTGGGAGTCTGATGTGTCCAAGCTGACCCCGTCTTTAGTGAGGGGAGGAGACAGGGTGCCACCTGCCACTTCAATACGCAGCCTGGGTCTTGTGAGGGGCACACGGGATGCTTTTGTCTACAGTTACCAGGAGATAACTGCTTGTGATTATATATAATTTCCCAGCTTCTATTTCTGATTCTGAAGAACAGGGCTGCTTCGTGGCAGCAACCTCTTAACTCCCCTGGCTCTGGGGTGCTGAAGGGATGAGGTTTGTAAATCTCGGGAGCATTGGCAGGACACGGGAGGAGGGTGCCGTGAAAGGCAGACGGAATGAAGATAATGCACAAGGAAGAGGGTAAGAGACAGGCAGAGAAAGGCAGATTCATAACCAATTAGAGCACAAAGTGGGAAGTTCTTTGGAATTCAGAATTCTGCTCTCAGAAGAATCAGGACAGGATTCTTCTTTCTGTGTGTCTGTCATCCCTAGGACTCGGTCACTCAGTCACCTTTCTTCCTCATCCCCTGGTCATCTAATCACTTAAAGGAGCCTCTTCCAGTTCTGCCAGAGGAACACCAATAACCAGTAGGATCAGAGAGTCTCTGTTCTCGCTCACAGCTTTCTAAAACCCAAGCCATGCTTGGACTCTTCTTTTAAATTTGGAAAAACAATAACTGCAACATATTTTTTCTTTTTTAAAAAAGTACACTATAAAAATAAGATACAAAAATATTCTCAACAGATTATGGGGATGCAAATCAAATCCACAGTGAGATACGACTTCACACCCACTAGGATGGCTAGAGAATCAAAAAGATGGACAACAAGAAGTGCTGGTGAGGACATGGAGCAACTGGAACCCTCGCACACTGCAGGAGAGGCTGCAAGACGGTGCGGCCATTTTAGAATATAGTCTGGCACGTCCTCATAATGTGAATGAAACAGCATTAGCATATGACCCAGAAATTCCATTCCTATAGGTATACACCCAGCCTACGTGCAAAAACTTGTACATGAATCTTCAAGGCTGCATTATTCCTAATCGCCAAAATGTGGAAACAACTCAGACGTCCATCAGCTGACGAACGGACAGACAAAATGGAGCGTGTGTCCATACAATGGTGGAGGGGCTCAGCAGATGAGCGGCCCCATTTAGCCCTAAAAAGGGGTGAAGGACTGATGCCTGCCGCAACACAGATGGACTTTTCATAAAACGTCCAGATAAAATAAAAATAAATAAATACTACAAAATCAATAAATACATAAAATATCCAGATAAAATGTTCAGGACACTATATAATTAATAATAAGAAATAAAAAAGTACACTATAACTTCAGTTTTTGAAAGTCTTTATTGCTATCCTTCGTTCCTTCCTCCTACCTTCTTCCTTCATGATGTTCGTCTAATATTAAAGGTAGTTATTTCAAGGTGGTAGAACCTCAGAATCTTGGTTTTTCTGCATTACTTATATTTTTTATAATCAACATATATTACTTTCCCCTAGAAAATCAGTAATTTCCTAAAAAGAGAAAACGAAAGGTAGAAAAACAAACAAACCCCAAGGCAATGATACATAAGGAGGACCCCCTTGAGCAACACACACTAGACGCCCTTCTCGCCAGACTTGTGTTTTCACTTGACTGCCCCACAGAAGCCACCTCCTTTAAACATGCTGGAAGCTGACAAAATCTGAAAGCGTCCCTACATCTGAACCCAGCTGTCAGCGTCTTCCAACATTTTCCATTTCTTCTTACTGGAACTATCTTATTCACCGCACTAGGTGTTTTGTTTTGTTGTGCTGTGGGGCAGGATGGGTAGGAAAAGGGGAAGGTTTTTTCCTTCTTTCATTTCACATGCAATAATTCATGTGTTCTTCTATATATATATAGATATCATATGTGTATATATATAGTGATATATACATAGAGAGTTTTTTTTTCTGCCCTCAGGCCATCTAATCTTCCTGCAGCTGCTGTGCATTGTCATAAACGTTTGTATTCCCCTGACATCCAGACAAGCAAGAGCCTTTCCTAAACGTGGTGAGGTCCCTGTAGTTGACAGCCTCACTTGAGGTGGGTAAACAGAGCCTTTATTAGTCCTGTCTCCAGTTCCACAGCACCCAGCCCAGTGTGTGCGCCATGGTACCTCATAATTATCCCAAAGCAGCCACCTTCCCCAAGCCTCCCTTTGTAACCTGCCACTACTGTCGGTGCAGATAAACGTTACATGCAAAAGGCACCATTAAAATAACATTAAACTCCTGGCTGAAGCATTGACAGCTGCAATCTCTGAAGCTGAGATGAGGCAGCCGCCTCGGTGTTCTTTATCTTTCTGGTTATGTTTTGTTTTCTTTGGTTTTTTGAGACGGAGTCTCGCTCTGTCACCCAGGCTGGAGTGCAGTGGTGTGATCTCGGCTCACTGCAATCTCCACCTCCCCAGTTGAAGCGATTCTCCTGCATCAGCCTCCCAAGTAGCTGGGATTACAGGTACCTGCCACTACACCCAGCTAATTTTTGTATTTTTAGTAGAGACGGGGTTTCGTCATGTTGACCAGGCTGGTCTCGAACTCCTGACCTCGTGATCCACCTGCCTCAGCCTCCCAAAGTGCTGGGATTACAGACGTGAGCCACCGTGCCTGGCCCTTTGGGTATGTATTTGTAAGAATTTTCTGAATTCCACGAGTCCTTCACCCTCCTAGCACTTAGGCAGAGGGACCGACAGACAAAAGGCTGCTTAGGATGATGCTATTTTTCTGAGTTTTCACACACGGGGCATGTCCGTAACATTTTATCTACAAAGTGCACAGTCTGACTTCACCCTCCTTGCTGAGGACAGACTTTCCGAGGGCAACCATGCAGGAGGGACAAGGCAGGCCTTGGGACTGGCTGGGAGGCCGTGGGGGGCAGGATAAGAGCCCCAGGCAGGCTGAGAGCTGAGCTGAGGCTGCCTTGGGCATGAGGGAAAGTGCTCAGGTGTAAAAGGGCTACTAGGGGAGACATGTCAGGGGGAGATGTTCAGGGCAAGACTATTTCCCCAGGTTAGCAATGATGACGAGAAGCAAACTGCCTGCATTGCACATATTGGCTTCATATCCTTGCTAAATGAAATGTTTCTACTGTTCAGCATTAAACACATCACTACAAGCATTTAATACTTCCATGATGAAAGTCACTCAGTGATGGCATTTAGGTGTCACAGAAAACATTTCTTGGGACAGTGGCGCAGTCAGAAGCTGTAGGGAGCGTGGACATACCTGTTTAGCTGCTGCTGAAGAAATCGTTCTGCTGTCCAGCATGTCAAGAAGCTCAGCGAGTGCAGAGGGTGTGACAGGACTGGCGGCCCCCAAAAGAGAAAACACATTTACCTCACACACTGTCAGGGCATCCATGAACGGCTGTTCAGAATCAGAACACTTGCTCTCTTAGGTGTAAATATCAGACCCACACCTAGGGATGGAAGCAGCAGACCAACTGGGCTCCCTTTTATTTTACTTATTTGTTTTATATCTCAGGATGTAACAAATTTTTGTGACTAGCGTTCTTTCTTTTACCACTCAACAATAACAGCTGTTTGGCAGAAGTTGTAGCAACAGACAACTGCTCAGTGTAATTAGTCAAGAAAAGGAGGTGGCTGCAAAATTCATGAACCACAACAGGAAAGGGAAAACAAACTCCAGTAATTAAATATTTTCAACTGAAAGATCAGCCTAAAACTTATTTAAAAAAACAAACAAACAAACAAAAACAGCTAACAAAGTCACGTTTCTGAGTGTTTCTGTGCAACTATAAATTCCTTTAAATTGTAAGAGATTTTCTGCAAGGGAACACAGTGACTACCAGCCACATCTTCATCTGTCCTTGGGAACCTGATACATACTCTCTTCTCCAGGCTCACACAGCTTTCTGGACGCAGAAGGGCCTAGAATCCACTATACCTATATTTCTAGGATGTGACTTATTGGCCAATATCCTATGATATAAAAGGTTAGGGGCAACCAAGCATAGTGAAACAGTAAAGTGTCATTAATTCACTTTAAGGTGAATTAATGATAGGGGTGAGTGCCTAAATTATGGCAAAGACAACAGTGAATTACAAACTATTTGTTTTAAAATGTATGTGTTTCTGACTTCTAAATACAGGTTGAGTATACCTTATCTGAAATGCTCGGGAGCAGAAGCGTTTCCAATTTTGGGTATTTTTGGATTTGGGAATATCTGCATTATACTTGCCAGTTTAGCATCCCTAATCTGAAAGTCTAAAATCTGAAATGCTCCAATGAGCATTTCCTTGGCGCATCATCATCAATGCTCAAAAAGTTTTAGATTTTAAAGCATTTTGAATTTCCAGGTTAGGGATACTCAACCTATATACACAGCAACTAGGCTCATGAAATGCTGTCTGAGATCATCTGGGGAATGGTTTTTAAAAGGTAGGAATGACATCAATAGCACATTAGTGTTACACTGTGTAAATGAGGGCTTCTGAAATGCTTCATGCCACTTGAAAACACCTTCTATTTAAGTCTGGGTTCCCATTATGCACAATTAGTTTCTTTGGATGTGCTTAGAAAATACAAAGGAAACTACAGCTTAGTCCCTATGCCGATTTCCCGGACTCCAAACCAATGGAGTGCGTGTGAATCAGGTGACTTACTGTACTCTAACTCAAGGGCAGTGAAACCCTACTGGGGCTGTCCACTTAAAACAGCTCATGTACTGAGGCGGCCCATTGTCCTTTAAGTGTCTATTGATCCCAAAGTATGACTAAAAGGCAATTCCAAGTGAAACTTAGGTTTGGAGAATATCTGGTGTTACTAAACTGGTATTCAGAACATCTGTGAACCACCCTGATTAAACCGCAAAAGGAAGGGGGCAGAGGCTGCGAAACACACTCATAAACCTCCTACCTTTACTGACAAGTAAAAGGAAGGCCGGTTTTTCTAAAAGCATGGCTTGCTTGGATGTTCTGCAATGCTAGAAAATACCATGGCCCATTATCTTAGAATGCGGACTGTGTGTAGAACCCATGATAAGCACTGAGGTGGAACTGGATTTCTTGAGCGTGCAAAAGATAAGGTCCCTAGCCCTATACGAGTCGATGATTGCCTTGGTCTGTCTGGGCTGCTCTAACAGGTCAGTACCAAAGACGGCGTGGCTTATAAACCATGGGAACTTTATTTCTGCTCTGGAGGCTGTGAAGTCCAAGATGAAGGCACCAGAAGAGTCCATGTCTAGTGAGGGTCCACTTTCTCACTGGTGGCACCTTCTTGCTGTGTCCCCACGTGGTGGAAGGAGTGAGGGAGCTCTCAGAAGCTGCCTCTGATGAGGCAGCTAATCCCATTCATAAAGGCCCTTCCCTCATGACCTAATCGTCCACCGAAGGTTCCCTTTCCTCATACCGTCACCTTAGGGGTCGGGATTAGGAATTTGGGGGAGGATCCGAACATTCAGACCACAGCAATGACATAAAAGACCTGGGGGTGGGAGAGGGATGGAAGAGGAACACAAAATAACCAAAAATAATGTCACCTTTGAGAAGTTCATCTAAGGACCTTAATTCATCAGTTGGGTCATAAATTTAGACTACAGAATCTCTCCACTGACGTAATCACACTTGGGATCTCTCCATCACCTTTCTGTCCCTACAATGCCTGTCACACAGTAGGTCATCATGTTTGTGTCACAGGCTTCCTCACACCCACAGGGTGTCTGGCAGACTGCACACGCTAATTCCACATATGCCAGGGCTAAACTTGAGTCACATGATGACAAAGATCAGTACCTGTCACACCGACCCTGAAAGACCCCAACATCAGCTAAATAAATAAACCCTCAGACTCGACACGCAATGGCAGCAGCAGCACAGGCTACTAATTTGCTGCTGTCAGGTAATACTGGTTTCCGGACAGTGAATGCATCTCCGCTGAAGAAGAAACTGACACTGCGGCCTTCAGCTCTGTGTGCTGCTCTCTTCCCTCCCATTCTCTGAGGCCGCGGATTGACAGAGGAGGGGAAAGGGGCTCTTTCAAAGCTCCACAATTTGTCCAGTCCCTCAGAGCTCATTCAGGATCACAGCTCCGTCTACAGCTTGGACGATGAGAGCAGACACGCTGATGCTTCTACAACCACCCCCAATCCCCCATGAACCGTGCTGCCTGTCCTAATCCCCAAGCTTATCTCAGGCCCAAAGTCCACCTTCTCTGCTTCTGTTAAAATACGATGCAAGAAGGAAGACACTGGGACTTGGGCCTCTAGGAGGTACTTGCTGCGCATAAGGATTCTGTGTTCATCTCGAGGATTTCACGGTGCCCCTAGCTGGTGCCCCACCAAGCACCCGTTCCACGCAGCCCCCTTCCTGCTCCCCTCCTCTGCACATGCCCTCACCTCCCATTTCACAAGGACATCAGCTGAGCCACAGTTGAGAATTTTCTAGGGCACTCTCTCCTCCTCCTCTTCCATCAGACAACCCCTCCACCCCCACTCAGAACCCCACACTTGCCACTCCTCCGAACCAAAGATGCTGGTTTCCTGTGTCCTGTGGCTTGAATCTCACAGCTTCACAAATGCTCCCATCTTCCCTATCTTGACAATGCCTTTGGCTGACCTTGCAGTCACTTGCGTCTGCCCAGTTTCTTGCCTTATTTTAACAATAAGGATCTAGCACCAGTGGCTACTAGCTACCCTGAGGAAGCACATGCCATCTGGATTCTGTGCCCACCCCTCTACAGAAGCTCTTCTCTTAAAAATCACCCCCGTCGCTTGTGGCCAAACGTTCAGCTTCTCCTCATCCGCTGCGCCCTGACTCCTGGGGCTGCACCAAAAAGTTCCTGGTGAAACCCCCTTCTTGGGCCTCTGGAATCTCCTCCTCTTCCTTGCCTGTCCCTCTGCTGCTCCTTGCAGTTCATGCCCAGGTGGCTCCGGTGCCCTCTTGCTGGGTCCTCTGACTTGACCCCTAGTCGTGAGGAGGATGCCCAGGGCTGCTGCTGCTGCCTCAGGTCCCGTTTCTCTCCCTGGCTGACTTCAACCACCTCCTGAGAGGCCCGTTCATACTCAGACAATGTGCTCTAAACCAGGATGGCAAACTTCTGGAAAGAGCTAGAGTGTGCATATTTGAGGCTTGGTGAGTGCCCTCTGTCACATATGCTTCTTTGTCTTAACAAGGGTAAAAGCAATTCTTAGTCACAGGCTCTACAGAAACAGGCCAGAGGCTGACATGCTATAGTTTCCCAATCCTTTTTCTAAACCAAACTTGTCTTCCTCACAGACCAGCTCCTCTGCATTTCCCCCCACCCACCTTCTGTCTCGAATGGTGACAACACCATGCTTCTAGGTACCAGAGTGCAGATTATCATGTTATCTTTGCTTTATTCATCACCTACTTCCTGAAAAATCTAGTACCTTCTTACCAGATCCTAGTGATCCTTCCAAACATTAATCACGGCCATCCTGCCCTCTGCACTCCCAGCACCACCACTTCTGACTTGCTGTGGGTCTGGCCACAGTGAGCTCAACAGGTTTCCAATGCCTGCAGCCCATCGTTGGATGCTAGCCTGCATTTCATGCTGTGGGACACATCTTCCTCTCGCCTCCAGGCCCTTCTTGGTTTAAAATCCTTCCCTGCTCCAGTGCTCAGGAATTGTTGCCCGCAGCTCACCTGAAACACTGGGGCACTCAGCTGGCTTGGACAACTGCATAGCTGTACCTGCCTAATTTGACCACAAAATACTTGGTCAGGAAATCTACAATGTCCACTTTCTTAACTAAACCAAATCTGTTACTCATAATTCAGAAGTTGTAAACCAACCTTTCAAAGCAATATACTCAATTAAAAAGCCAAGTTCAACA
Organism: Papio anubis; assembly: GCF_008728515.1. Taxonomy (NCBI): domain Eukaryota; kingdom Metazoa; phylum Chordata; class Mammalia; order Primates; family Cercopithecidae; genus Papio; species Papio anubis. Next base: position 37,681,596 of record NC_044978.1, on the reverse strand, counting down.
AGAGGTTGGACCCTTCAAACATCAGCCTTCTGAGAGGCCTTTAAAGATGAATGCTAATTCACATAATCATTCTCTACCAATTGGATCTCCAGAGTGTTCCCTGCCTGGGTGTCACTATGAGACTCGAGCTAGTTTTGCAGCTACTGCCCTTCTAAGCTCTGGAAACATTAGCCCCAGTAGCTGAGGCTGTTCAGTAATGTTTGCTCTATGGGTAGCCTAGTATATCAGTCCAGCTAAACGTTCTTTGAACTGTGTAGGAAAAGAGCTGCTATGGTTTGGTTTTGGCTTCTCAGTCCTTGTTCCATTTAAACTGTAAAACAGAACTGTTGCCTGCTTCCTCTTTACTTGATTTTGGAACAACCAAGCCTACTTTTATTTAGAACTGGGTACCCTTCAGGTTCTTAAAACTTTAGTGCTTATGAACTGCTTGGGTTAATACCAGGGGCTCCAGGTCCACTCAACAGGCTAATTTATCTCTCAGCTCCTTTAGAGGCCACCAAAATGGTTGTTAAACCCCTAATTTCACAGACCTACATATAAAGAAGTTGATCACAAGCCAGGCAACTTGGCTTCCAGTTTTTGTGGCTGTGCCATCTGAGGCAAGTCACCTTATCTCCTAGGGCCTCCGTTTGCTCATCTGCTAAATGAAAAAGCTGAAGATCCCTAAGGTCTCTTCCAAGACTAAAGTTCAGCAATTCCATACATTTTAACCAACAACACAGAAAAACTGTCAGTTTAAAGCTAAGGCATTTCTATTTCCTCCAGAAGCACAAACACCTCATCTGCTTGGAGCTTTCCTGGAATCTTCTGGCTAGTGCGAATCTCCTTCCTCTCTGTTCCCGCTGCACTGTGTTTACTTCTAACACTGGAAGCATCCCATTCCGCCTTGAATTAAAATTATGCACAAGTTGTGGTCTTCCCCAGGAGGCTGACAGCACCTGTGGGGCTAGAACCGGGTCCTGGTCATCCCCACACACCGCAGGGCGGGGCTCTGCACCTGATGAGTTCACGGCTGAATTTCCCTGGCGCTCCAGAGGCTTCTGATTCCGGCTCAGCTCTGGCTCTGCACACAGCCACAGCTCTTGGCCGCTTTCCACCCTCTGCTCCTGCCAGCTACGCTCCTCTCCTTCCCAGTCATGCCAGTTCTTTGCCGTTCCTGCACCTGGGCTCCAGGTAGGCACTGCCCTCTACCTCACCAAATCCCGTCCAGCCTTGAAGGCTCTGGTAGAGCTGTATCCCGTCCATAAACTCTTCGGCACAGCTCCTGCCTCCACAGAATGGCCACAGTATTTTCAATATAAACAGCAGAATTTCTGAAAGGAGAGGCCAAGCCCGGGAGGACAGGGATGAAAGACCAAGAGGCAGGCCGGGTGCAGTGGCTCACGCCTGTAATCCCAGCACTTTGGGAGGCCAAGGCGGATGGATCACTTGAGGTCAGGAGTTCGAGACCAGCCTGGCCAACATGGTGAAACCCTGTCTCTACTAAAAAAATATAAAAATTAGCTGGGTGTGGTGGCGGGCGCTTGTAATCTCAGCTACTCAGTAGGCTGACTCGAGAATTGCTTGAAACTGGGAGTCAGAGGTTGTAGTGAGCAGAGATTGTGCCACTGCACTCTAGCCTGGGTGACAGGGTGAGACGCTGTCTAAAAAACAAAACAAAACAAAAAGACAAAGAGGCAGCAGATGCCACAGGACTTCAGGAGGGTGGCAGGTGCTTTGGCATTTAGCACACCCTGGCAAAGAGAAGGTGGCTGACACTGAGGCCCACATGTGCCTGTACTGTGAATTTTCCCCTGAAAAGCTCTCTGAGGCCGGTCCTGCCATTTTAATTTTACAGCCAGGAAACTGAAGGTCAGAGCAGCCGCGTCGGGAAGGGAACTCGTTCCCGGGGCCACCCTAACACATGGATGTGTGCATTCCTAGCCAGCGGCTAAACATGGAGTTGACACCATCTAAAGTGAACCTTTTTGAGCAAACAACTGTTGGGAGTTATTTGTCAAAACCCGGGATGCTGCTGAGACAATGACACACCCACACAGCCTGGACTCCCCCTGCCCCTGGGAGCTTGCAAGGGCCCTGCTACCTGCCTGCCTATGTGCCCCTGGGAACTCTCTTCCTGATGCCCCACAGTGACACCTACTGCCCATTCTTTCCTTCTTGAAACTTGCTTTTCCCTTGGCTTCTGTGTCACTGGTCCCCGCCCGGTTTCCTGGTTTTCCTTCTACTTCTGTGCCATCGCGCCTCCATTTCCTTCTTCTCTGCCCATGCTTCCCAGTTAAAGGCTAGAGAGCCTCAGGTTCGTTCCCCAGCCACCCTGGCACATTGCACTCTCCCTGAAAGTTCTCATCTGTCCAACAGCTTCAAGTACAGACGCTGCTAAGTCCATGTTCCACTTACACTGTGCTGTGTCCCTGGATTCCCCAAACTCTCATGCCCAGACTCACCTCAGATTTTTCCACGTGCTGTTCCCCGCGTCTGGAACTTTTCCCTGTCAACCTTGGCCTGTCTCTGCTCATCCTTTCCTCAGCTCTTAGCTTAGTTGCTACCTTCTTCCCCTCTCAGAGCACCCCCGTCACTGGCTGCAGCCACCAGCTTCAAGGCTGCCTGTCCTTTGATTCAGGGCCGGTGTCTGTCCGGGAACTGTGCTTCTCATGCTGGGCACAGGGCTTAGCACACAGCAGAGGCTAAGTGAACACGAGCTGAATAATGAACCAATGAGAACTCTCAACTGCAAACCTCTCCAAGATCTTATCAGCTGCAGACTCATAGATCTTGCCTACTGGTTAGCCCCGTGAGGGGAATGTCTGGCCCGCAGGCAGCTCGAAGTCAGCACGTCTGAAATGGAATATGGCATCTTCCCTCACCCCCGGCCTATGAAGTTTATTCCTCTTCCTTTAGCTCCTCCTGCACTGAAAAAGCCTGCCCTCTGTTTCACCTCTGCCCAAGCAAGAAATCTGGAAGCTGTGCCAGTTGAGATAATTGCTCTCAACTCGGCCTAGCTCACTTCAGCCCAGCCGCAGCCACCTTGACTCAGGCCTGGGGCATTTCTCATCCGCATTCCTGAAGGAGGTTCCCAAATGCAATTCCTGCTTCCAGTCTGCTCTCAGACACTGAATATTTGTGTCCCACCCCAAATTCCTATACTGAAGCGCGATGGTTTTAGGGGATGGGGCCCTGAAGGAGTAATGAGGTCTAGAAGAGGTCACGAGGGTATGGTCCCCATGGTGGGAATGGGGCTCCTGTAAGAAGGGACCGGAGGGCCTTCTCTCCCTCCCCCCTTCCTGTCTCACCCCTCCACTTCTGCCTGCCATGTGAGGACATCTGTGAGCCAGGCAGCGGGCTTCACCCAGGACTGTGTCAGCTGGCACCCGGATCCTGGACCTTCCCCACCTCCAAAATCATGGAAAGACATGTTGCTGAAGCCACCCAGTCTGTGGAATGCTGGTATAGTGGCCTGAGCTGAGTGAGCCACACTGCACTTCCTCAGTGTGAAACTGGCATGAGCTTGTAGTCTATGGCTACAAGAGCTGGTGATAAAGGCAGACACAGTTCTCCAGGCGGCCCTTGGTCATCTCCGCAGCTCTGTCCCTACCATTTCCACCTGCCTGCCTCAGGCCCCTGCAACTTCTGCCATTCCTGAGCCTGCTCTGCCTGCTGGTGTCTGAGCTGAACACCGCTCTGCTTTGTCTGCACGATCTGTCCCTCCCACTGTGGGACAGCTCTCCCTAGTCTTCAGGGCATGGCTCAAACACGCCCTCCCGAGGGGAACCCTGGTTGGTTCCCCAGCGTCCATTCAGCTCCCCTTTCTGTGCATTCCCAGCACCCCGTGCACGCCTCTGGCGCGACAGGATCACCCTGGGGTGGCTGCCCCCTCACAGATCTGTATCCTCCACGAGTTTGTAAATGTCTGTCTCGTTCATCTTCGTGCCCCCAGCCTCCCACACAGTGCGAAGGACACAGTGGACAGTCACAGATTTGAAGGAATAAACATATTTTTACATGGGCTAGAGAACATATTTAGAATGTGGAATCCACAGGGGATGTTTGTGTCATGTCAGGATATCCTGAGGGAGAACAGGGGGAGCCAGAAAATGGACCTGCCCTATTTCCAGTGCTTCTGGACAGGGCACATCACAAAGGAAGAAAGAAATCCCAGACCTCACTCACCTCTCACTGACAGCGAGGTTCTGTTGCTTTAAATAGCCCAGAAAAGTGTTGAGGACCCAACTAGTCACCTTTTTTGGCTCTGCCCTAGTTTCTTTCATCACATTTTGGAAGAACTCCAGTAGGCCGACTTCATTCTGTTAGAAAAAAAAAGAAAATTACATAAAGCCTTCCCAAAAATGAAAGATCAGCATTCTGAAGGCAAATCTGAAACTGTCACCCTTTGCCTCCTCTGAGACAGCCACTTTTTCTTTGCTAAACCCTGAGATGTCACCAGAAAATTCTGATCACTTTCAGCTAATGACAACTATTCTACTACTGTCACTGTGCATTTACATAGCATTTTCTCAAAAGGATAAACGCATTTTAGAGAGCCCCGACTTTGCAGACCAGAGGGATGGTAAAACTCCACATCCTCCAAACTCACTTGCTTTCTCTGTGTCTGCTGTGTGTAACCCACAGTCTCCATCCCTGAATGTTTGGCCTGACTTTAATGCCCCTTCTCTTTCCAGGCCTGTCCTCTGCTGAAGTCCTAGTAATTGCTAGAAAAGAGGGTAACAAACAAAACAAAATCAAGAAAGAACAAACAGAATATTCTACCTGTGAAAAATCAAAAGTGGATCATACTTGTATTGATCTTCACATCATGACAAGAAGTAGACAGGAATGGTTCTGAAATGTTTTCAAAATGAGGGAGAACAGGGATACACGTCACCCACTTAGGCCACTTAATAACAGGTAGATGGGGCAGCAGCCTCCCAGCCTTCTGAGCTGAGCCAGGTACAACAGGCCCTGCCTCTCATCGTGTTCTGGGAAAACGATCAGCTGCAGACTTGTTCCATTAAGACTGTACCACTTCTCCCCCTCTGGACTGTCAGCCCCATGAGTCAGGGCTGTGCTCTCCTTTTTAAAGGAATAGCTACAGCTAAGTCCATGTGGGCCATGGCAGATGCTCGGTGTTAGGCTGGTGCAAAAGTAATTTTGCACCAACCTAATATCAGCAGACGGCATTGGGGTCTCCTGTCAGCATGTATGTGTGTTGGAAATCACACAAGAGCACGCATTCTTATCATACCATGTTCACCTTTAAATACTACAACTACGCATATGATCAGCCCTGAGTCACCTATCACATTCTATACTACAGCTTGCTGCCAGCTCAGATAGATTTGACACAATCAAGAAATTTAGCTAAGTCCTACTATTTCAATAAGAAAAATTAAAACTGTGCTGCTCAGAAAGGGAAGGCTGAAATTTCCAAATTCAGAGGATATACATTTTAAGTAGCAGATTTCCCTTACCCGCAGAAATTCAAATCAAACTACACTTTTCTTGAAATGTTCCTTTTAAGTTCACACTGCACCTAAGGCTCCTACCCCTGCGCCTTTCAGAGACCCTTCCTTAACCAAAAGAACCTTCCGGAAAAAATGAGATACTGGGAAGAAGCAAGATATACTACCAAAAGTGCTCTCCGAGTGTAGCTATTGTAGCTGCTGGAACATACACACAGGCACAGCAGAAATTCCATAACAAAAAACCCTACATGTTCTTTGTAACAGATAAATTCTCTGGTGACAAGCCTACTGAATAATCCTGTAATCATCTCTTGAATCTCTTTTCAAGCCAGTGCTATTATTCTGCTCATGCTAAACCAGGGCAGAGGCCACCTCGGCAGCCCAGGCTTGACTACAGATAAAGGCAGAGCCAGGCAACATGAAGAGGAAGTTCTGCTTAACTTACGGAAAAGTATTCAAACTTCCACGAGAGTACACAAATCACGGGGGAAGCAGAAAACTGCTATCTGGCCCAAATCAGACGGGCAGAATTCCCTTTGTTCTAACCCAGACAGGCTGGCCCACTGGTAAAACGAGCTGTCAGGAGAACTCTTTGCTTTGCCAGGGAAAGAGTTTTCTAAATCCACCTAGAAATATTGCACTTAAACTCACAGACTCACAGGCTTGGCTGAGTTGCTGGGATGTGACGAATATCTATTCCTCTACCCTTGGGTGGTTTTTTTATTGGATGGATAACACGGCAAGTCAGATTTCTGTTTGTCTTTTCATGTCAGTGCTGTGATGAAGCCTCTCTGAGCTGGAACTGTACTTCACTAGGGGATACATGGTTTCAGTCCAAATTTAAAGCAGACAGGAAAATCTGTGGTGGTGATAGGGTGAGCTATAGGGAGCGGGGCTGAAGGAGGCTGAGCCGCAGCCACCCAGGGAATGATGGATCAATAAAAGCTGCACATGGGCTGCCCGCTCTGCTCTTCATAGCAGAAGCCGCTTCTCAGGGAAGAAACACACACATTCTAGTTTCCTCGTCTTCTTAGTTTTTCCATGAGATTGGCAAATGCTAATAAGCCTGGCACGAATCTCAGAAGTCTCTGGTGAACATGTCAGTGCAGCCATCTGGTTTTCTCAGAAAAACAGTGAGCCGGTAATTCCCTTACATAAAAATCATATGAAGAGCAATGCAGAAAGGCCACGGCAGCAGCGGACCTTTAACGTCCTCCTCAAAAGCCACAAGCAAGCACTCGCCTCGGGATCAATCTACCCTACATGCGACAGAACTGCAACTTCGGCGACACAGACAGCCCAGTCCCCTGGCTGACTGCGACTCTAACTGTTCCTTCAGATGGCTAAAGCAGCAGGCATGACTGGTCCTGTCTTTTGTATAATACCTGACAATCTCCACAGCTCTATGACTGGGAAACATCTTTTTCACGTTTTAATCAAATTTCCCAAAGCACTGACTTACACCCAGAGCCACGGCCAGCTCCGCCTCTCAGACGTTAACAGGAGCCCTTGATTACTAATGATTAGTCAGGTGATCAATGCTGGTGTGAGGCAAAGCAGAGGGACCTGCTCACCGCCACTGCCTGCTCAGGGAAGGAACCTTTCTACCCTGCACTAGGCCCTGGGAGCAACCTGCCTTGAAGCCGTCTTCTGCATCCCACCTTCAGAGATGATCAAATGCAAATGCTGGAAGACGTTCCAGTTGGAATACGATGAAGGCTGATTTCTCAACTGCATTTCTTGTTCTAAGTCACACACCCTGTGAAGCTGATGATAGGCCAGAAACGAGGTGGACTATATTTATTTACGAGAAGGAAACCTGATAGAGCCAGCTGCCCAGTGGCAGACTCGGAGAAGAAAAAGCAGCCCAGAAGAATGCAAGTTGAGGAACAGCTGGTTATGTGACAGGGAGTGTTCCGACAGCTACAAGGGACCCCAGATGAACCATTCTGGGCTAGTCAGAGGTGCTCAAGAGTATCTACTGAATATGTGCTAGACACAGAGCTCAGCACCGGGCCCTGTGGGTGGCTGCGTGAGGCCGCCGCTGCTGCTGAGGACAGTGATAACCAGAGTTACAGCAGCAGCGGTGACGGGCGCCAGGCACCGTCTACACACTCTCCACATTACCTCAGTTCATCCCAGCACCAACCGTCTGAGCTCAGCACTCTCAGGACTTTTACAGATGAGGACACGAGGCACTAACTTGCTTGAGGTCCCACAGCAAGAAAGCACTAGAACTAGGACCAACCTCTGCAGTTTGTGCTTTTAACCTCTGCGTGGCTCTGCCTTTGAGGAAGGAAAGGGCATGGTCTTTGCCTGCCTGGGGACTGAAACCAGCACCTAGGAGTGCCAGGCGCAATGGGAGGCAGCCAGCTCATCTGAAGAAAGCGCTGTTCCACACTTCCATTATTCTATTTGAGAGCTGCCAGCTGTTCAAAGGTTCTTAATGTATTAAAAATGTTGCAAGGAAATTAACTTTGAAATCAGAAGGAGAAAATGGCAGGTTTACTTTCTGCCTTTGCCAGTGTACACCTAGGCCACGTGGCACTCAGCTGTGGCATGACACACACCCGTTCCCAGACCAGGAAGGAAGACAGCTGCACGCCCACCGCACAGACCGTGCTGGGCCCTGGGGACGGAGGGCGGCCAGAGCTCCTCTGCCCCTCTCCCGCCCCCTGCCTTGCCTCTGCATCCCCTCCCCACGCTACTGCTGCCCCAGAAGAGGTCCTGTGAGCACACCCAGACCTGGACACTGCACAATCCTGATCAGGACAAATCCTGTTATTTCTCATACTGGTTTGGTACTAAGCATATTGTATTTTATTTATTATTGCATTCTAATTCCTCTAATAGAGTAACTCCTACCTAACTGGGCAGGTCATGCCTGTGATGGGAGCTGCTGACTACACAGAGGCTCTGCATCTGCAGATGGAACCACAGGGGTTTCCACTGGACAAGGCTCTCCCATGTCACAAGGTGTCATTTTGCAGAGGCACACACTGGAATTGCATCTGTCCCCTGTGCAGCGGGGTGCTGGGCTGAGCAGCTGCTGAGCATGTGTGCAGACGCTGGAGGAGGCTCATCACCTGCGAATCAACGCAGGCCCTGCTGTTTCATTATTCCTGTGGATTTGGTCATTCCTACAAAGTGAGAACAACAAAACTCAAATACAACAGCTATGTAAAAAAATGGCCCTGAAAATAACACCAAATGCTAGCGCTGGGGATGGCAATGAAGCAAAGAGGCCCAGGACAGTGATGGCTCTCAGCCAGAAAGCAGGCGTCAGGACAAGGCTAAGGACTAGAATGTTCACTGGGGCGGTGGCTTGGGTGGGTGATGTGAATTGGTGCCCCTTCCGCTTTTCACAGAAACAAGAAGCTTCTGCAAAAATCTTTCCGCGAGTGCTCCTGTGAACAGAAAAATTACTCGTTTAGAGAGGCCTCGTCAGTGGAGAAAACAAAAGGAAGTTAATTGGTGGTGTGAGGCTGGCACAGGAAACACGACCACCCCCTCGAGAGTGTCAGGAGAAAGCTAGAACAATGCAGGGCCTCCACTGCTGCTGGCAAGAATACAGGGATCTGCAGAGGCTCTGAAATGGACCCACAAACACCACGGGTGTGTTCTCCCAAGCAACATACAACTAGGGGTCCAGGGCCCTGTTCTGGTCCCCACAATTGTTATTCCTGGGTCATTTCCCCAGCAGGGCTTGGGAGCCGCTACAATCTGAGCAAACCTTTGGGCCCAACCATTTCACTTGTGCTATGTTCACAGCAAAGCCGGAAAGTAGACAGATCGTGAGTTCAACTCAGGCACCAGTTCCATTCAGGGGATATTCAGACTAACGTGAAAATGACCTTACATCCTCTGCGATGCAGTAACTGCAGGGGAGATGCTGAAGGAAACCAATTTGGGAATAACAACTTCCCCCGAATAATCAAAATCCAAATTCAGGTACTACAAGCTGACAGCAGACCGGCACAGCTAAAAGGCTGCATCTGCACGAATGGGACACAGGCAGTGTGTTGTCAAGAAATCAATTCCAATTGTAGTCACATTCCAGTGCGCCGAACACCACCACTGCCAAATCGTCCCCACGTGGAAGGAACCTGAGTTGCTCAACAGGAGCTTTCTGGCTGGAGCTTAGAAACAGCAACAGAGGCAGTGAGGATTTGCTGCCTTCCTCCAAGATCTGCCTGAAACCTGAACTAATACATATTTATCCTGAAAAGGAAATTATTCCACAGGAAATTGGGCTTTGGGATGGGTTGGGGACAGAACCCCTGTGGGTCCCCAAGGCTGGCACTCCTCCCTGCACTGTCTCCCTACTGGGCAGAATCCTGAGGGGTCACATGGCTCTGAGCCCAGAGCATCTTCCCCTCTGAAAGCTCCTCATCCCTTGCATCCAAAAGAAATGAACGGCTGGTTTTACAGAAGTAGAGTTAGATGATACATCTTTTTATTCAACTTTACCAGAACAAAACTTGGTTACTTTTCTAGTGTATAGACTCACTGTAAAAGCACCCTTAAGCTAGCAAACTCTGGATGCAATTTTTATAAAATGAAGAATAAAATCAATTTGAAAATTGCACGGAGCTGAAATATGGTGTCTGACGATGTTGGCCAAATGGATTTTCCTTCAACAGTAGTTAGAAGGTGAGTTACTTTGCACCTCAGTAAGTCTGGCCAGTCTAAAACCAGTCAATATGGTTTTAGATACTATTAGCTTTAAAGTAGTATTACATATGGGATATATAGATATTTATCACGGGAAATTATTTTACAGGCAATTCATCCAGAAAGCAGACCTGGTCATTTCTAGTTTACCAGCCACTTAACAGAAAATTCTTGAAAAACAATCCACTTAACAACCAGCTGTAGTCACATCTTTCCTGTTTCTTTGTCCCTTGGCGACACCTTCACCTTTTCCATGATGTCAGAAACAAAGGATTATGATTTTAAAAGTGGAAGAACCAGCTGGAGAGAATGAAGTTGTAAGTAAGATGACACATCCTGAGGCTGACTATAAAGACAAACACAAGCCTACGGCAGCCCAGGGTGCTGACTCAAGGGCTCGCAAGCACATCTTCCACAGTCTCACTGGGGCCATGCTGGATTTTTCTACAACCCTGCCTTTCGTGACTCTCAAAGAACCATTTCAGCGTGTTGCTTGGTGTCAACACTCTTGTCCCTGGTGGCATATTCTTTGGAGTCTGCTTGGCTGTATTTAGGCTTTTCTAGATTCAGTGATGTGGCTGTGTCTGTCATCTTCGGGGTAAGTGAGTCATCACCCCCTCTTTCAGCTGGGGAGGGAAACAGCTCCGGTTACCCTGCAGAGCCCTCCCAGCTCCAAAGTGTCAGAGGTCAGATGTGGAATCAAGGGTGTCTGTCCCCGAGTCAGTGTTTTAACTCCATGCCCTGTAGGGCTGCTCCGGAGAGACGTGGAAAAGCTGAAGCACTGACATTTGGAACTAGCATCCGGCACTGTAGTCAGGGTGGCAGGCCCTCAAAAAAACACTCAACTCGGGATGCCCTGGCTTCCTCCACTGAAATCTCCCACAGGTGAGCTTCAGATCTTCCCATCTACTGACTTCATGCACAGCCAGGGCCCTGTGAGCTCATCTCTGCTTCCTACCAAGTACCCATTACGTGCCAGGCTTGAAGGACAGGAGGCACCAGGCAAAATCAAGCCACAAACTCTGCCCTATGTGGAGACACTTTTCAGATTCTTTTTTCTTTTTTTAAATTTTAGAGACAGGGTCTCTCTCTGTTGCCCAGGTTGTACTGCGGTGCACGACCACAGCTTGCTACAGCCTCAGATTCCTGGGCTCAAGCAATCCTCCCACCTCAGCCTCCCAAGTAGCTGGGACTACAGGTGTGTGCCACCATGGTCAGCTAATTAAAAAACATTTTTTTTTTGTAGAGACAGGGGTCTCACTATGTTGTTGCCCAAACTGGTCTCGAAATCCTGGCCAAAAGGGATCCTCTTACCTTGGCCTTCCAAAGTGCTGGGATTACAGGTGTGAGTCACTGTGCCTGGAACTTCCCAATGATTCAGACAGGACTCAAGTGCCTCCAGCAGCAGGTTTAAGAAACACAATAAATAAAGCTGCAGAGGACAGCTTATATTACTTTTCTTCTAACTTTATTTTTCCACTTGGAAAATAGACATGATTTCTGCTTTTCATTGGCGTTGACTGATTTTCACTAAATTTAGTGGATGGCACTTTATGTTTATTTATAGGGCAGTCTGGCATCTTAAAAACCAATAGGAGTGGTAACAACTTTTAAATGAATCTATGTTCTGTGACTGTGCAGAACAAAACGCTAGTGGCATGAACGTTAACAAAAGTAAAAACTCTACTTTCTCCACTAACGAAACAAAAGTGACCACCAACAGCAATTAACTAAAAACATTATTTCTGTTTGACATTATAGTACATTTTATAAGCAAGCGGGCAGCAGGGCTTAGGAATGAAGAGACTGGGCCTTGAAGTCAGCATGCTCTGAACGTGGCTCCAACATGGGCTTGGGGAAGTTACTGCACCAGGGAGGTTACATTTCCCTACTTGTAAATGGGGAGAGCAGCAGTCCCTGCCTCAGAGGGTTGCTGTAAGGATAGATTAAAAAGTGGTACAATGTGACTTGCAGAGCATGCTAGAAGCAGGCAGCCTTTTCTAGGCTGCTTAGGCAAATGGCTACAATGCTTTTGTGTTCTCTGAGTGAAGTCAAGCACAGGGTTTAGGAAGAGATGCCCCATGGATACCAGATGGGAAGGATTTTGCTAAGAATAATGCACACGCATATAATTCTGATCATTCTATTATAATAACGACTACTGATATATTGACTCCGAGAAAAACTTGTTATGCTATTAGAATCTCTCGTTTTTCAGAATCCGAATGCCTGGATTTCAGCTTCAACATTTCTATTCTTTAATCTTTACAAATGAGGTCATGTAGAGAAAAGGAAATGCTTATATACTGTTGCTGGGAATGTAAATTAGTACAGCCTCTATGGAAAACAGTATGGAGGTTCCTTAAAGAACTACAAATACTAGTTAAGTTTATGATTATGAAATAAAAACTAAGTAACAACAACAACAAAAAAAACTACAAATAGAGCTACCATTCAATCCAGCAATCCCACTACTGGGCATCTAGCTAAAGGAAAAGAAATCATCATTTAAAAAAGATACCTGCATGCAAATGTTTATCACAGCACTAGTCACAACAGTGAAGATATGGAATCAACGTAAGTGTCCATCAACGGATGACTGGATAAAGAAGTTGTGGTATATCTACACAATGAAATGTTATTCAGCTATAAAAAAGATGGAATCATGTCTTTTGCAACAACATGGATGGAACTGGAGGCCACTATTTTAAGTGAAACAACACTGAAACAGAAAATCAAATACCACATGTTCTCACTTATAAGTGGGAGCTAAATAATGTGTACCCAGGGACACAGAGTGTGGAATAACAGACACTGAAGACTTGGAAGGGTGGGAAGGGAAAAAGGGATGACAAATACTTACTGAGTACAATGTATATGATTTGGGTGACGGTTACACTGTAAGTCCAGATTTTCCACTATGCAATATATCTATGTATCAAAATTGCACTTGTAGCCCCTAAATTTATATTATAATAAATTTTATAATCATAAATATTTGTGTATAATTTTATAATATATACAAATTTATATATAGAGAAAAGCTAACCTTGCTACTCTAGCTTATGTCAAGTTGCCTTGATATATATATACACGTACACAGGCACAAAATCAAGTTGCCTTGATTTCTCACACAGGAAATTGACTTCATACATATATAAAAGAAATCGATTTCATATATATATATGAAATCAAGGCAACTTGACATAAACTAGAGAAGCAAGGTTAGATAAATAGGTTGAAGTTTTACGTGGGGCAAGATACCCCATGATTCTCTGGGTCGTCAAAGCATGGTTTATATATCTGACCTTTGGAAACAGGGATGCTGTTATCAGGAACATTGCTTCTCCCAGGATTTTCCTGTGTGCTGTGATAACATCCCATTCACTCACCCATCTGTCCACCCAGTCATGGAGTACCTACTATGTGTCAGGTATTGTGTGTGGTAGACGCTAAAGTACAACATTAGAGTTCTGTAATATGAACAATAATTTGGTGCTCACTGCATGATAAAATGACAAGGTAAATTAAAGACTGGAGTTAAATTCTGAAGTTTGTCATCATTTGTGGGTGAGGTGTGCGTGGGGGTGGGCATGTGCATGATGCTTAATTTAATAAGCAATCCGAAGACACAGAGCTCAGAGTCGCAGCTCTGCAAAGCACACTTCCACCACTGCTATTTATTTAATGAATACTCCTGGGCGCTCTTTACATTGAAAGATGGTTCATTAGATTTGTGCATCTGCCCTTCTCAGCAATCTGTTGTGTTTCTGATGAAGGCAGGAAAAAACATGAACATATCATTTTCGGGTATGTTATGAGTAACGCAGCTTCCAATGATTACAAAGTCATAAAGGGCTCAGGCTGCCTAATTTCAGGAAAACGATTTGTCTGAATCATTCTCTTTCCATTCCAATCTCATTCTAATCTCACTTATCTTGGAAATTTCAAGTACTAGCCCTTTAAAGGAGAAATACTAATCACCCAGTACATTATCTGCAAGCCATAAAAATAAGCATGTTTTTAAGGTATCAAAAAAAGTCCTTTCAAAAATGGCCAAAAAATTCACCCTTTTTTTTTTCCAACCAAGTTAACCACTACCTCTTGTGGGCCCTGATCCTACATTATTCATCTATCTAGTGTAATCTGTCCTGGGGGCTGGTTATTGTAGTGTATGTGTGTATGTGTGTGTGTGTGTGTGTGTTTGTGTGTGTGTGTGTATAAATTCTTGGAAGTCAAAAAAAAAAAATCTTAAAAAACATCTTTTGTTTCTGTCTCAGTACCTGCTGCACAGAAGATACTAATAAAAGTGCTGAACTAGGCCGGGCATGGTGGCTCACACCTGTAATCCCAGCACTTTGGGAGCCAGAGGCAGGCAGATCACTTGAGGCCAGGTGTTCAACCAGCCTGGCCAACATGGCAAAACCTCATCTCTACCAAAAATACAAAAAATTAGCCAGGAGTGGTGGCACATGCCTGGAATCCCAGCTACTCGGGAGGCTGAGGTGGGAGGTGGCTTGAATCCGGGAGGCAGAAAATGCAGTGAGCAGAGATCATGCCACTGCACTCCAGCCTGGGCGAGAGTTGAGATCCTGTCTCAAAAAAAAAAAAAACAAAAACAAAAAAACTGAACTAAAAACTGAAGGTAGGTTTCCCCATACAGGCCTTTAAACTATTAAAATAAAGACTCACTCATTTGCCAGCCCCTAGCAAACACCTATTTAAGGCCTACTAGCTTTGGGCACCATGCAGGACCCATGAATAAAGATAAGGACACAAACACAAACACAAAAATGTTCCTGCCCTCATGGAGCTTATGCTCAGTGAGGTGAGGCAGACGCTGTCCCCATTACCCCTCATCAATGGCCGAGAGTGACAATCCTATGGAAATGCCCTCTGAAGGGGGCACAGATTCTCATACAGTGCCTTGAACAGAAACAGCTGTATTCTTCAGAGGAGATTCTGAAAGCTTCTTTCACTCTCTTATGGAGACAGCTAATATACACACACACACAAATTAATGTTATCTATAGTGGATTTCTCTATGAAATCACATTTTGAGCAAAGAAACCTTGGCCATTTCTTGGTTCATCATACACTACCTCAAAGGGTAGGCTTGGGCTCCTGCTGAGTGGAGGGAGGTAACTTAAATCTTCGAGGCTGAGTAGCCTTGGTACCTTCCTCCCATCTCCTGTGTAATTTCACAAATAGTAATAAAAGATAGGGCTAGAATTCAGTGTTTATTTCAAGTGGGTTGGAAACTCAAGTGGTCAAGATGGTGGGGAAGACTGAAATACAGTTTTGTTACATCAACCTAGGAAAAATACATGAATTGTAAGAGGCTTTAGGTTAAGAGCTCCCCTGTACGGAATGCTGACGGACTGAGTCATAGTCAAAATGTGGCATTAAGCACTGCTGATGTTGTGCTCATCTGTGCTGAGTAGCAGAGAAGATGAAGCAGTCCTTGCCTTCAAGATGCTGAACAACATACACTAATAAGCACTTAGAAGACAGTGATACAATTGCCAGAAAGGTAAGAAGAAGATCAAACGGCAGCCCTGCTTCTCCAAGTAGCTGATTTATGGATGATGAAGAGAGAATCATTCATTCAACATGCATCTGACTGCCTACGTTGTACTGTAAATGCTAGGATGTTATTGGAAGTGTATAAATAGACATGCATACATATATTCCAGCATCCCAATGTAGTTATGATTGGCCATCCAAAAAGCAAAAATCCAGAGTTCCCACAGATTCTGCTGCCCCAAAAGATGAGTGTGGCATATACTGATTCCCTGGAAGAGGCAGCAACAAAACTTCCCACTTCCTAACAGACAAAACGACGACAACTGTGACAAAATGCTGCCCTCACCGATGCTGCATCACTTTAATGCTGCCATGACAAAGAAAACCACAAAGCCCCAGGCAGCTCTGAAAAGGATGGAAAATCCCTAAGCAGATCTCGACAGTGTCAAGTTCTCCACCGGCCCCGTCAGACGCAGCCTTAAGCCTCAAAGGACTGATACTTTTAGTTAGAGTTTTCAGCATTTCGTGTGGAATAAATGTTTTCTTCTGAAATTGGCAACACAACTGGCTGGCTTTTGGGAACGCAACCTCCTGCCAGCCCTGCCACGGCTTGACACCGCTAGACATCCCGAAACCCTATATACTGATTTTCTTTTGTCCTTCAGACACAGGGGAAAAGCTCATCCATAACATCTGGATGGTCTTCAAGAAGTCTCCACAGCTGCTGTGGGCAGGCGTTCATTTCTACGCAGAAGAAATGACTAACACAAGATTGCGTTTCATCTTCCGGTTGTATGAGGAGCATTTACCATACAGGGCAGTGAGCAAAGGTTACTACATCTTATTCTTCTCAGTAGCATCTATGGTACAACCTAAGAAACATGCCCACCCCACTTAGAGCCCATGGCAGCCTGTGTGTGGCAGGCCTCTGAAGGACACTGCCCCATCTGCTGAGCCGAGATCGTCTTGGCATCCGATCGATACCTACCAGCAAAGTGAAGCTGTGTTCCAGCAGCATCCCATACTGTTGGACGAGCCTCTCTCGGGTCACGCTGGGGAGCTCCGGGAGTGTCTCCCGAATCTGGTCAATATTGATCACTTGCTGTGGGTCTGCACCTGCGGGCAGAGATGTGGCGTCGTAGAGCACCAGAGGAGGCAGGTTGGGTTCTGGCATGAACCTGGGCAGACAGAGGAGAGGAGACAGGACCTGAATCTGGAGTACTTGGATTAATGAGAAAACAAAACCTACCCCAGTAACATGAATGTTTCTGTGTTTAGATGCCACGTTACTTGCAAATATCTTCAAATGTCCTATTACGTCAATTCTGTTTCCCAGGGAAGCCTTTGCATCGGTGTCAAAACCTCCAAACCCACCCCTCTCCATGCTTATAAATAAGATGAGTGAAAGGACAACACAGGCTTGAAGCCACACTGGGATTTGTAACTGTGGATACATAATTCATTCCACAGTTCATCAGGAATTGTGTCCACAGTTGTGTGCTGCTTCATGACGGGGATGTGTTTGTAGAGATGTGTCGTTAGGTGATTTTGTCATGGGACCATCACAGAGTACACTCACATGAACCCGGATGGTACAGCCTACTACACATAGGCCATGTGGAACAGCCTACTGCTCCAAGGCTACTGAGTGTCCCAAATCCTGTAGGCAACTGTAACACAATAGCATTGGTGTATCTAAGCATGTCTGAACAAGAAAGGGACAGTAAAAATGCCATGTGATAATCTCATGGGACTCCTGCAGCATACATGATCCACTGTTGACAGAAGCATCCATATGCACGCAGGACTATGTCTTCATAAAGACACAGGCTGGAAAAAATAGGACCGAATGAGGACAATTTGCTTATCAGAAGGAAAGGTGACTTACCCCATTTCAACATTTCTACTATTTTTAGCAGCATTTACATAAATAAAAAAATGAAAGGAAAAAAATTTATCCTTGAGAAATAGAAGAAATGAATATATTTTGCCTAAATAAAATATGACAGCTGGAGGAGAGGGAGGGAGGGATGAAGAGGTGGAGCACAGGGCATAGCCAGGCAGTGCAACGTCTTTCTCGGTGCGACACGATGGTGGATGCATGTCATTGTGCATATGTCAAACCCCACGCAATGTGCCACACAACAGGGAACCCTAGTGTAAACCATGGACTCTAGCCAACACGGAAGTGTGAATATTGGTTTCATCATTGTAACAAATGAGCATCTTGCATTACTGTGTCACATAACAGGAGACTCTGGGGGTAGAGTGGGGAGGGAGAGTACCTGAGAACTTTGGACTTTCCATTCAATTTTACTGTAAAGCTAAAACAGCTCTAAAAAATGAAAGGAATTAATTTTTTTAAACGTGAAAGCTGCACCATCGCATGTAATCTTATGAAACAAGATGTCCCTCCCTCTGTTCTTGTCCAGCACTAATGGTTTCTCTCTGCCCACTTTTGTCAAACGGCTTATGTAAAAAAAGCAGGGTATTCAGAAGAAGTGGTGGTTCGGAGGGAATGGATTCGAAGCACACACTACCCATCGCTTCACTGCCAGATCTCTTCTGTGAGTTAGTCTGGCTTCTGAAGGCAAGAGGAAATCCACGGGAAGTTCCTGCAGCTCATTATCATTGGAGGCATCACACTGAAGCCACGGGCGGATGGAAAGCCAGACTCCACACTTAGGGGAAGGCACACCAACAGGGCAGAGAGCAACACTCAGGAATAAAGTGGGCTCCTGGGAGAACAGACTCACCCGGGAAGTTCACGGTTAATTAAAATAATTTTGACTCTAGCAGACACACAATGGGAGTTCTTGGGGTGAGGTTCACGGGAAGGGTTTATGAGTTTCTTCTTTCCCACATAAGCATGCTAATTTTGATTCTCACTGATAACAACAGCTACACTTGCATCTTTCTGCCCTTCACAAAGGAAAGGTGGCTGATCTCACAACTTTGTTGCTTAAAACTTCAACCTGCTAAACTCAAT
The DNA here is from genome assembly GCF_008728515.1 of Papio anubis. Taxonomy (NCBI): domain Eukaryota; kingdom Metazoa; phylum Chordata; class Mammalia; order Primates; family Cercopithecidae; genus Papio; species Papio anubis. The sequence continues at coordinate 37,662,948 of NC_044978.1, read as the reverse complement.
GAGAAAAAAAATAAAAGTTTCAATTTATCTTATGCCTGTTCTTAGTATCAGCTTTATTTGTGGGTCTCATATTAAGTAGTTCAACTTAATTTATCATGAAACAGCATCATGTGAGGTTCAAGGGAACTACCATCAACATATGCTATCAATATCTCTTTTCTTGTTTCTTCTCAAGGAGCTTCATTCAGCATAGTACTGAATCGGTTATTGAACTCAAGAATAAGAAGAGCCTAGACCCCAACCTCAACTGCCATCCTCTTAGCTCAACTATGACAACTTCGACACAAAAGTGGATGAACAAGTTCTTCCAAAAGCTGAATCAGTCAAACAAGGCACTCTGAGGCTACCAAATCAAGAAACTAGTACTTCTCTCAGTATGCATATCGAAGAGGAAGTCCAGATGTCCCATCATGTAACAACAATGACAAAAAGTGGTTTCTCAAAATTGTTCAGGATCATTACGTTGAACTTTAAATGAACTTGAAATACGCCCCAGCCCCCGATATATAGCAGTATTTTGCCATAAGGAGTAACCACCTGTAGTCCTGTTTTCCTTCTTTGTCTCTCATTGACATGGTGCACCTGCAATAGTTAAATAAGAAAACATTAAACATTGCAAGCAGTACTGGCCAGCCTGTATGCAGGGAAGGGCTCCCCTACCAATAAGGGACACAGGCAAAATTGAACTCTGTGGCCTTCCATGGGAAAACCTTAAGTGAATACATTAAAAAAAAAAATCATAAAGAAAGCAAAATGTACAGAATGATCTTTTTTTTTTTTTTTTTTTGAGGAAACCTAAGAGTGGAGAAGCTAAGTGCCTCCTTCACGGTCACATGGCTGGCCAGCGGCTGAGCCCAGCCCTCTCGCACCCCGCCTGGCTGTGGTCAGGACGCTCAGCAATGCGAACTCACCCCAGCTGGTAATGAAATGAGCGTGTTTCGTTCAGAATTTCACCTCCATTCTCAAGTTCATTGATTTGCCTCTGAATTTCATAGTCTAGGAAAAACACACTAATTTAGCATCATATTTTGATTATACCTTTCATCTAGTCAAGCAATAATTAGAAACAACCTTTCTCAATCTTTAAGTAAAAAAAAAATCAAGAAGATTGTTTATAATTATCTTTCCCTTACACACTGTATTTCCCTCTCACTGCCATCACAGAATACTGGTGCTGGAAAGGGCCTTAGGAAGGCAGGCTCCCTCCGTGTTGAGACAATTCAGGTTCAGAGAGATCATTACGCAACCCCATGCAGATGACATGACTTGGCAGAAGTGGGGCTGGGCCCAATATCTAGGTCTGAGATTGCTGCCTACCAAGGGTTCTTACCCTGGAAGCCTGGGATGGGCTTCAAAGGCTCTGGTACCCCCAAAATTATACACAAAGTGTGGGTTGTGTGCATATGTGCAGGTTTTGGAGAGAGGGTCCAGCATTCGCATTCTTTACAGAGGGACCCACGGCCCTGAATGATTAAGATCCATGGAATGAGGGAGGCTGTGGGGATCTAAAACACAATCACAATTGCTAAGCTGCTGCTGCTGCCTTTTTTTTTTTTTTTGAGAGATGGGGGTCTCACTATGTTTTCCAGGTTAGTCTCAATCTCTTGGCCTCAAGCAATCCTCCTGCTTTGGCCTCCCGAAGTGCTGGGATTACAGGCCAGGCATGAGCCACTGAGTCCAGCCTGCTAAGCTTCTTTATGAAAATATCTTGAGCCTCCACCTTAACTCTCCTTCCCACCATGTACTACCTTCCCTTGCCCAAACCTAAACCCTTTATCCGAGCTGCTAAGAGGCAGCAACACCAACACATGTCAGTTTTTGCTGCCCATCTCTCCCCAGCTCCAGTGATCTCTTTGGTTGACACGAGATGATGGCTAAATGGCCTGACACCGGGAGAAAAAGGTGGTGGAAAGAATCACAGACTTGGAGAATTGAACCCATAGTAGTAAAGCTTTGGCTCTTCCACTCTGAGTCAGACCACAGGGAGAGTTCTCCCTCAGACTGGTCCTCCAAAGAGTTCTTCATAGGACAGGAGAAGCCTAGGGACAGACAAAAAGATGCCGGGGTCTCTTTCATAACTTGTGGATGACTCTACCTAAAATCTGGCTGCTTTTTTTAGGTTACTATCACCAACTCTTAAAATAACGGGTCCCAGCCCACTACTACCTGCATTTCCTCCATTTCTTCCACGCTTCCCACCAACTTGGCTTATAAGGGTTTTCCCTGACTCAAACCTTTCCCGGCTTTGGGAACATGGGTTATGTCCCTTTCTGGAGGCAGAACAGTTCACCATCTTTAGTCTGCCTTCATGTGGGAGCCTACCCCTTCCCTCTCTGCTCCCATAAGCTATCCCTTTGACCACTTTAATGCCTTTTTCCTGAAGACTGTCTTCATTGAGGCTGGTTGATTCACTTGAGGTTCAGGACAATAAGGTTTAACACAAGACTAGAATCATCTTTTCTGTACTGTTTCTAATATTTTCTTGACAAGACCAGGGCTCTATTAAACATTCTGGCTACAGCAAAACTTTGGCAACAAACTCAGTTGTCTTGGTCTCTGTGCACTCTTGAAGCGGTGCACTTCAAACTCCATCCCTCCTTCTTCCTCTCTAGATAGCTTTGGTTTTAAAAAATCTTTTTAGTACTCTGAGGTCCTCCCCTTGAATTCACAGTTACCTATATCTATGGGATTTCCCAGATATTTATCCTGCTAAACTATTTTAATTATTATACATTTATCATCAATGAAATACCCACAGTGTGCGCTCCAGAAAGACTACTCTTTGACTGCATGGGCACATAACCTAGCAGTTAAAAAGAATATAAAAAGCAGGAAAACATAATGACCACTTAGGTCAAGCCACGGTCAATCTAAAATGAACAACCATGCCCTTATAAATCTCAGGCTGGTCAGAAAGAAGGTAGAAAATAGTAAAACATAGCCATGATCTTCTGTGGATCCTCTGATAAACAGGTAGAGTCTAATTTCCCCTCAAGTCTGCTTTGAATTCAATGTAATTTTCTTTTTCTTTTCTCAGAGATAGAGTCTTGCTCTGTCGCCCAGGCTAGGGTGCTGTGGCGCGATCACAGCTCACTATGACCTCAAACTCCTGGACTCAAGTGATCCTCCCTCCTCAGCCTCCTGAGTAGCTGGGACTACAGGTGCACACCACCATGCCTGGCTAAATTTTTAACTTTTTGTAGAGATGGGGTTTTGCTATGTTGCCCAGGTGGTCTTGAACTCCTGGCCTCAAGCAATCCACCCACCTTGGCTTCCCAAAGTGCTGGGATTATAGGCATGAGCCACTATGCCTGGCTTCAATCTACTTTGAACAGAATACACTGGAAGTGACACTGTGTGAGTTCTACAGCTTAGGACTCACTTCTGCCTTCATCCTCCTGAAATGCTCCCACTGCCTCATAAGAAAGCCAAGGTCAGGCAAGTGCATGAAGAAAGATCACATGGATGGAGAAGCCTAGTAGACATCGGCATCAAGGCCCCAGGGTGTGAGACAGACTACCATGGACCCTCTGCTTCAGCTGGCCTCCTGGTTTCCCACAGCCACATGAGTGAGCTGACGCAGGACCAGCAGAACGGGCCAGTGAAAACGAAAGTAGTTCTTGCATAAGCCCCTACGTTTCTGGGTTGTTTGTTACCCAGCAGGAGAGAAACAATAGGAAGAAGGACGCTAGGAGCAGCAGCTGGCATTCACCTATGGCTTTGGCCAGGAACCTGATGCTGTTGAGATTCTTCACTTCCGTTCGAACGCCCAAAGGCTCCCCAGGGTGATGCACGGATATATTGGCATCCACTCTCAACTGGCCCTCTGGAAGGAGAGAGAAAAACAACTCCTTAGAAATTCTTGGAGGTGACATGGTCTTTTAAAGGCAGGAAGTGTCAAAGGAAGCAGCATCTAACTCTACCTGCTGTTTAGTTACAGCAGCCTAACTTCAGAGTTAGGCTCTGAAGTACATGGCTGTACTTCTGGCCCCTCGAGAGGGGTTACAGTCCTGAGGCATCTACGGTGTGCGCCTGCACATGTGAGCACATACAGATGTGTGTGTGCGCACATACCAAAGAGAAGTTTTAGACACGCCAGCTGGAGAGATCTAATGTTTTTGTGCTAAATAAGAAAAACAAAACTATTAAAATAGAGATTGACTCTGCAGTTTTATACCGAAGTTTTTTTCCAACTGTCAGAGCTGAGTTGGAGGAAAGGCCTCATATATCTGATAACCCTACACTGCTCTCCAATGGAATGTGGATTTCTAACAGTGATTCCAGGAGATTTAGAGGAGAGTCCTTGAGAATTTGCAGCTCAACGGCAAGAACTGAAACCTGGGCTTTTCCCCCTCCTCCTTCCTCCAGGTACCGTAATAATCTCCTCCTTCCACAAACATGACTCCGAATCCTTCCTGACGATTTGCCACAGCAGAAAGGCAGCGCTGTTACGAAGTCGGGAGTCTGTGGTGGGACTCAGAGAGGTGCTGACCCCATGCTGGGAGGACCTTCTTTGACCCTGGAGGCCCCTCAGATTAGGAGCAACAAGCCCTAAAGAAACAGGCAGTGTGTGGGGAGGACTAAAAGGCTCTTGAGAAAGAGAGAGAGAGAGAGAGAGAGAGAGAGAGAGAGAGAGAGAGAGAGAGAGAAATTTCAAGACAAATAGATGTAGGTAAGAAAGAATCACATTTGGCACCCTACAAAGTAAAGCTCAGATTCTCTATTCCCCGTTTCATTTACAACATTTAAAAGAGAACAGAGTGAGAAGACAAAACGCTGGATTTTATTTTCCTAGTTAAGTTTTTAAATTAAAAAGTAATCTGCCAAACCTGAGTGTCTTGATGGGCTGAATAAATTCATTTCCCAAGATTCCAAAGCAAAAGCATATTAAAATAATAAAGTAGTCAAAATGAATTCCATGTCATGAAAAGGAACTGGTTCTCTGTCATTCTCCCAGTGCTGGGCGGTGCAGCCTATACCAAGCTGGAGGTCACCAGCAGCCGGTGGCTGACACCTCGCCACTCATTCTCAGAGAAAGGGAAGGGTTCACCCAGTTGCCACCCATGCTGACAGGGAAAAGATGCCTCTTAGCTCAGACATTACTCTCTCTCCAGCACTGACTTCTCAACATTTTTACAAGAATTCTGTAGCCCCTTATTTTTAATCCCTTTTTTGACAAGTTGTGTGTATCTGCATCTCAGGCAGTCCCAACTACTCCTGACATCCTGAGACTCTCGGTCTAGGAACCCTGAGGTCATCTTCTACTTCTCTGTTTTATTTGCCCCTTATATCCAAACTGGCAACTAGCCCCTACCAGTTTGGAAGCTGCCAAATATCCCTTATGTCTGTCACGGCCTTTCCATTTCCGTCGCTACCACCCTTGCCCAAGGTCCCTCGCCTGAGGTCTCCGAGCTTCGGGCTTAGGTTATAAGATCACATCCTGACTCTTAACACAGTTCCCTCCTTGTCCAGGGGCTGGCAATGTGGCTGTGACTTTCATACTGCTACAGTCTGGGTTCATCATTCCTGCTGTTTACTCAACAGCACAGACAGCTCCTACTGGATCATCTGGGCTCCTCTGCTTGGCGTTCCACAGCTCTCCTCTGATTTCGGTTGACACAACCCGTATGTTCCCACTGCTCATTCCGGAAGAAAGATCTCCACCAATCAGGGCAGCCCTCTGCATACACATCCCTGTCCGCTCCACCAGCACGCTCTCTTTATCAGAGCTACTGTCCCTCTCCTCATCCCTCAAGGCTTCACTGGAGTGTTACCGCCTCCTCCTAGAAGCCCTCCTCAGCAAGCTGGCCTGCACTGGTGGGTCCCCTAAACTATGAGAATACTCATAATCTATACTACACAATTTAGTATGTGACCACAGTGTACTGTGCACTGGCCTCCATCTTTAAGACCAGAGTGGAAGGCCCCTGAGGCCTGGGCCGGATTTTAACCCCCACTTGCCTTCTCAAGGGCGTCACTCTCAGTTATCCCTTCTCTCCCATACCAGTCATTACTCTTTCTCAGCATTCCATCTGACATATACATATGCAATAGTATTTCTCATTAAATGAACAAACAAGAACCCCAAAACCTATTCCCTTGAACCCAGTTCTCACTCTATCAGTCACTCAGCTATGTTTCTCTGGTTTCCTTTTCAGCAAAGCCTCTTACACAAGTTTTGTTTGTTTGTTGCATATACTGTCTCCACTATTTCACTTCCCATTTATTCCTAAACCCACGTCAGCCTGGCTTCTCTCCCCATCTCTCTAAAAATGCCCTTGTCAGAGTCACCAACAGTCTCCTGGCTGCCACATCTGGTGGACACAGTACACCCTTGTCTTCACCTACTGGACACCTCAGCAGCATGTGACACGCCAACCGATCCTTCCTTCGTGAAGTACTTCCTAGCTCAGCTTCTGTCGCCTTTTGCTCCCAGTTTTCCTCCTCTGGATGCTTTGTTTCCATTTCACTTGCTGGTGCCTTCCTTCCCATCCAAACCCAGGACCCCCTTCCTTATCTAGACTCTCCGGGTGGGCGGATACAGTTTTAAATACCACCTCGTGCTGAGGATGCCTACATTTGTCTCTCCAGCCCAGACCTCTCTGAGCCCCACACTTACAGCTCCGGTATCTATTTGACACCTCCACTTGGAGGTCTCACAGGCAGCTCAGTTTCCAAAAGGAAATCCTGATTTGCCCCTGCACAAAGACATTCTCGATCTCATCTTCCAGTTTCAGTAAACAGTAAACAGCACCACCACCTAGCTCCTCCAACTTCCCTAAAGTCATTTGTGCTTTCTTCCTGTCTCTTACCTTCCACACAGCCTATTTCTAAAAACCATCTTGTACATCTCCCCGTCTCCCCGTCGCTCCATCTTCATCTTCACTGCCACCAGTGCTGTTCAAAACAGCATCGTCTTCCATCTGAACTATTGCAAAAGCTTCTTAACTGGTCTCCTGGCTTCTACTCTTACTCATCTGAAATCCACTTCCCACAGAGCAGCCAGAGCGGTTTTCTAAAACATTCATCAGACTATGTCTTTCCCTTGCTTAAAAGCCTTTCAGTGATTACCACTGTACCTGGGTTGAGAGCTAAACTTCCTGCCATTATCTCTGATCTACCCCTTGCCCGCCTTTACAGTGTCACCTGATGCAACTGCTCCTTCTGCTTCTGGCACAGTGGCCTTGTGCTACCTTGCTTACCTCAGGGCCCTTCCCCAGCCTCTCACCAGGGCCCTGGCCTCAGCTGCTTTCTGGAATGCTCGTCTCCTGGTTCTATGCTGCCTGAGCCTTGAATCATTCTTCAGGTTTTAAATAAATGTCACCTCCTCTGAGGGGCCTTTAAAAAACGACACTGTCACCTTCCAATGTGACTCTGTAGTATGGCACCCCATTTATTTCCTTGAAGCATTTGTTGCTGTAATTATTTTGTTTTATTTGTTAATGTATTTGTCACCCTCCTGAACGTAAGATCCATGTGGCAGGAACAATGCCTCCTGCGGAACCTAGAGTTGGGTCTGGCACTTGGTGACTGTTGAATAAATGAAATCTTATTGAGCGACGCATGCCAGAACGCTGGCATTTTCCTGAGCAATGAGTAAGCAGACTGGTTTCTGTCTCACAGTAGGTTCCCGGTAAGTTCCACAGTTCCGTCTGAATAGGACTAATCTGCAGTTGGAATCCTCTGAAAGGCCCATTGAGCTCAAAGGAAAACTTCCAAAGTGTGCTGAGCTCCATCGAACCAAACTGCAATACTTGGGAGACAACTTTTTTTGAACTCAGGGAACCATGAATTGGACCTCGCCTGCTTTTAAAAATGAAAGCATCTTTCACAATTTAGAATTCTAATTTGGAAGAGGAATAAAAGCATGAGTTTCAGTCTCTCCCAGAGAAGACTACACTCCATAAATACCTGAGAGGAATCATTTAGTATCCTGCAGTGTTGAAAGAGAGTTCGCTAGCCTGGATTCAAATGCAGTATCAAACATTCACAAAAGACGTGCTATCTAGTGAAGACAAAATACCTTTTAAACAAATTAAGTTAAATTGCCTCAAGTGCACAAAAGCTTTACTAGTTAGGTTTGCTTCAATGCATTCTGCACCACTGAGGGAGAGCCTTCATTCACACATCATGAGAATGGCATCAGGCTCAATTTCTACCTTCTAGAAGTCGAGATTTATAACAGCAAAACTAAAAAAACTATACCACTGAGCACAGTGATAAAGTGCAGTTTCATAGTTTTCTCTAAGACACATTCACACAACAGAAATATAACATCAAGATAGAAAACTGTTTCTGCAAATAGCAGGGGCCCAAAGATGTGGTGGGGAAGGTCTGTTAAGCTATCTCGTTCTGATCGCTGAAAATAACAAGGTTTGACCAAAAAAAAGTGACCAAATTTTATTGAACATATTTTACAAAGCTCATTCATCTAGATGAGTGGTCATTCCATAAAAGTATTACTACTTGTTACTGTTAATAAGAGCACTGAACATGTACCCAGCACAGGCTATTTTCGAGGCCCTGTCCTAAGTTTTCTAGACATTAGTACATTCATTAGTACACATCTTGACATTAGTACATTCATTGTAATACAGCTTTAGTCAGAAGTCCCCAATCCGGGGGCCATGCACAGGTCCTGGTCTGTGGCCTGTTAGGAACCAGGAGGCACAGCAGGAGGTCAGTAGGTGAGTGGTGAGCAAGAGAGCCAAGCTTCATCTGTATTGACAGCTGCTCCTTATCCCTCGCATCACCATCTGAGCTCCGCCTCCTGTCAGATCAGCCATGGCATTACATTCTCATAGGAGCACGACCCCCATTGTGAACTGTGCAGGAGAGGGATCTAGGCTTTTGCTCCTTATGATAATCTAACATCTAATAATCTGTCACTGTCTATCACCCCCAGATAAGGGACCATTTAGTTGCAGGTAAACCAGCTCAGCACTCCCAGTGATTCTACATTATGGTGAGTATAATTATTTCATTATATATTACAATGTAATAATAGAAATAAAGTGCACAATCAATGCAATGCACTTGAATCATCCTGAAACCACCCTACCTTCGGCCCCCCAAGTCCATGGAAAAATTGTCTTCCACGAAACCAGTCCCGGGAGCTAAAACGGTTGGGGACTGTTGGTTTTGGTGACAAAGCCACTGAGCTATTCCCGAGGCCTTTCAAACATAACCTATCCAAACTGGAATTCTACGTTTTCTCCCACAAAGTAATTCCTCTCAGCCAGCTGCCGCAACTCTAACAGATGGCCTTGATGACTTCTTTTCCTCTTTGGTTTCTTCTTTTCCCTTTCTGTACAAAATTATTTGCGGCCATGTTTTTTAAGTGTGGAAAGTGAGGCTCAGAGAAATCAAAGCCTGGACACCTATAGCTAGAAGTTGTAGGACAGGATTCCAAGCCAGATCCGGGACCTGGCAGCCCTTGGCACCCTGCCTTGCTATCCTGCCTCTCTTAAGTCAGTATCTGTGATGTTGTCACGACACTGCCATGGCTGCCACTAGGGAAGTGGTATGATGCTGTGCTTAGAGAAATGGCTCTTGGACCCAGACACACCTGGGCTCAAGTCCCAGCTCCGTTACTTCTTCTGAGCCTTGGGCAAATAATCCCCACCTCTCTCAGCCTCAGTTTCTTCACCTGCAACAGGCAAACACTAGCACCTACTTCTCAGCAACGTCATTAAAATTTAAATGAGATGATAAATTAATTTAAAAATGCCTAGCGAACCGAGGAGCACATATTAAATGTCCCAACTGGCAGATATTATTATCGCTGAAACACTTAGCATGTCTACTTCTGTAAACATTCAACTTAACAAACTATTAATACTTTGGGCATCTCCTCAACAGGGGCAAAAGGCTGTCCACTGAGAAGGAAATGACTTGGAACCTGGGCTGAGTTGTTCTATGCTCATCAGCAAAACTATCAGGAACTCACTGAACCACAGCCCAGAAGCAATTAGGCTTCATTCCACAGCACCCTGGGTGTCCACCAGTCTTCAGTGTCACTTCTTCAGGGTGGCCCTCAGCTCCTGAGCTGCAGGCTCCAAGGCCAACACACTGGTCCTAAAGGGGTGGCGGGAGGGACGGAAGGATGAGCAAAGGAGAGGGGGCTGATAAAATGCTCACAGCACCAAGGAGTTGGCTCCCTGCAGACTCCAGGCAGACCTCAGCTCCCACAGAACTTTAGAACAACCAAAGCCTCTCGGCTGCTGTGCTAAGAGCTGCTGGATTTGTATTTAAAAGAAACAAAAAATGTCACAACAAATGAGATTTAATGAACACTCTCAGCTGTCACTGACTGATGAGTTCTTGCCACTACGGTTTATCTCTTGGCAAGGACCCAGATGGGACTATGTCTCAGCTAACAGGTGGCCTATTTATGATCCCATAGGGTTGGTAGGAATCACAGTTACTTTGAAGAAGAATGGGATAATAAAAACTTTCTTAAAGCAATCAACACTTGGAGCATAAATGGATAACCATCCAACTTGCCCATATTTCATTTGTGTTCTGTGGATTAAAAAAAAAAAGTGGCATGAGCAATAAATCTAAAATTGAGAATTCTCTTACTCTAAAAGAGACCGTTGTCTCTGTAAAGAAACTTGTAGGCAGCTAACCTTTATGCCACTCAAACTCATGTGGCTGTGTTTTTCCAGTCTTTAGCTTACAGAAAATAGCAAATAAGCAAGTTCTCTCCTCAGATTCAACATGTACCAGGGCTCTGATGTTATAATTTGCTCCTTGTTACACATTCTATATGACAAATGTGGCATTACAAATCCAGAAGTTCCCCTGTAATGTGCAAATACATTATGTGACACGCTAAGCTTGGTAAATAGTATTATCAGACAGCACGGAGATGAACATCATCATCAACGGCATTTCCTGGGCACCTGCTGTGACCATTGTACCGTGCTATGGAAAAATGCAATTGTAGATTCAGAACCTATATTTTGTCTCCTCTCCATCAGGGCGTGCTCTGAGGGTGGCAGAAGTTTTAAAAAAGTCCCTAGGAACAGAGTACAGGAGAAAACAATGGCAGAGGCTACCCTTTAGGGACTTATGGGAGAGCAAAGCAGTACCAGGCCAGGGCAAAGGACATCTAGAGTCATGAGGAAATCGAGTGTGACCAAAACCTATGATCTTTATATGCAATTTGCAAATGCTTCAAATGTGCAGTCTGGTCCCAGGGGTGCAAGTGTTTCTTTTATTTGTTTTAGTTTCCTACTGTATTTCCACTGAATTTAATTAAGATTTTATCTCAGGGTAAAGTTTGCATAATCTTGGCTTACAGTCAACATAATTTGGCTTCCGCTGTATATGGATGAAAAATCTATGAAAGAAAAGAAACAGACTCAAAGGAAAAGAGACAACTAATGACAAAGTGCTATCTATACGGAACTCACTAACTAAGAACTGTTCTTGATAAACACAGTGTCTTCTTCCTGAGAAAGACTGAACTGTTCAAAACCATTATTTCATTAAGGGTTTGGTGTGTCTGCAATGTTGCTGGTCATGCATTTATATTTGGTTGCGGGCTCATCAAAGAATCCAAGGAAAATTCTAAAAAACAGGGTTGCAAAAGGGAAAAAAAATGGCTGCAAACAACCTCAATATAACTGACAGAAAATAAAACTAAAGTCAGAGAGGTTCTAGGAGGCAGGAAGGGAGAGGGAAACAAGAAGGCTGCTTCTGTGGCTTCTACCTGCCATGTTCGCCTGGCTGGTCCCCAGGGCTTGAAGGATCAGCTGCAGCTCCCTGACAGCTGTTGCCGCCTCTTCTCCACAGGACAAGTCGGGCTCCAGGACCACCTCCAGAAGGCCCACGCCTACCAAAGAGGGGCAGAGTCAGCCTCACTGCAGTTCTCCAATTTCACCAACAGAAAAATTAGGCTTCAGTTTCAGGAAAATCCTGCCTTACTGATGGACTCTGAGTGGTTCTAGCCTCTCAATCATTTCTCTTCCCTTCCAGCATTTTTTTTTTTTTTTTTTTTTTTGAGACAGAGCCTTGCTCTGTCGCCCAGGCTGGAGTGCAGTGGCATGATCATAGCTCACTGTAGCCCTGAACTTCTGGGCTCAAGTGATCCTCCCACCTCAGCCTCCTGAAGATCTGGGACTACAGGTGTATGGCACCACACCTGGCTGTTAATTTTTTGGCGAGTAGGTCTTGCTATGTTGCCCAGCCTGGTCTCAAACTCTGTGTCAAGTGATCCTCCCACCTCAGCCTCCTGAGTCGCTAGCATTACAAGTGTAGGCTCCTAGGCCCCACTTTTTAATTTTTAACTGTTTCACTTCTTTTAATGACTGCTTAAAATATCCAGCTGCTGGGTCTGTGACTAGGTGGATAAGTTTGTCTAACTTTAGGGTGAGTTACTAGCAAGCCTAATAATTACAGTTCAAGCCATGTTCGCTAGTCAGCTACGCCAATCCCAATGCTGATATTTTGGTCTCCATCTGTTAGGCTCCTGTGACTGCTTTCTCAATTTGTTTAAGAAAACTCTAACGATGAGAAGAGGGGTCTGCAATCCAAGAACTGAAGTAGGAAGGAGAAGTAATGAAAACACTCCAAGTCTACCTGCCCTGTTCAAATCAATGAGCGTCTGCGACCTCAGGTCGTCGTGGAGGCTTTTGCCACTGTCTTGCTCCAACTGGATCTGCTTGATCCTCACCGTCTTGGGGATCACCTGACTCTGCTTCTTCCCTGCACAGACGCCGTATGTCAAGCTCCCATTCACAGCAATTGGGAGCCTCTGCTGGGTAATTTGGTAGCCTGCCTGCACACAAACATAGGGTACACACAGTCACTGGTCCACACATAAAAGCTGGGATTCAGTTTACTATCCCTTTTACAATGTCACACAAAGACAGGCCTTCTTAAAGCAAAAACAGTAACAAGAAAAAAAAGGAAAAGGAGAAAAAAATTAGTCGCTGCATTGCAGCCATCATTGAACCTGGTCTCTTCTGCCCCTGCCATTACCCCTTCACCCTCCCCAAATCCTCCACTCCCGATAACAACACAATAAACAACACGAATTCAGCCCATCACCCTCACTAAAGTGCTGTACTGGGGAATAACAATAATATCATTGTCAGGGACCCCTAAGAAAAGAATTTATTGTTTCCATCCAGCTCATTAGCCTAAACTCTGCATCTCATTACCAGGCTCCTGGCAAACCCTCCTTATTCGGAATGCTGGCTAAGCATTTTGCCATCTACTCTCCACACGGCCAACAGCAGTTGCTAGCGTGTGTTTAAGCTTGTTTTGTTTCCACTTTTTAAAGGAATCAATCATGGCAGCTGCCCTCCCTGACCCAACTTCCCTAGCTCCTCCAGCCAGAAAATGCTGTGCCACTCCCCCTCTGTTAACGGAAGGCACATGCTACTAAAGCACTGATGGATCCTGCAAGGATCCCTCACCTGCTTCTAAGTGGAAAGGAAGAATTACTTTCAAATGCACAGAGGCACCAACACGCACTAAAGAGATAGCAGGTCAATGAGGAGAACTGGAGAAGAACAGAGAATAAGAGCAAAGGCATCTGTGGCATTTTCTAGGTCCCAGGCGCTGCTCTCACTGTGTTCCACTCAGTTAATTCCACAACCACCCTTGGAAGGAAGAACAAGGCACGGAGGGATCAGGACCTTGCCCACAGTCACATACAGAGCTAGTGAGCATCAGTGTCAACGTCTGAATTCAGGTGGTCAGGCTCCAAAATCCGTGTCTTTCACCACTTGGCCAGCCAGCAGTTTAAGAACTTTAACTGCATCAGAAATACTACTGTGCTTGTCAAAAGACAGACTGCTTGGCCCGACCGCAAAGGTTTCCAACTCAGTAGGTCGAGGGTGGGGCCTGAAGATTTCTATTTCTTACCGGTTCCCAGGAGATACTGATGTTAGTGCCCTGGGGACCACACTTGGAGAATCCTGCAAAAGGCTAACCCGTTTTCTATGCTGAGGCGAGAAGTCTCAATTTGTAAAACTAAGCTCTGTGTAGGTTGTTGGATAAAATATAAGATACCCAGTTAAATCTGAATTTCAGATAAACAACAAATGCTTTATTATATGAGTATGTCCCATGAAACTCTAGATTATTTGAACGATCTGGGCCAGAAAGACCAGAAAGCCACAGATGACCAAAACATCTCATTTTAGTCATATTATTACTAAATCTCCCACCTCAACCAAACTGTCTGTCACTCTTAAAAGATAAAGAAAGGTGGTTTAATTCTTTCTGCCCTACCAAACAGTAGACTTGCTGAGAGGCTGGAGGCCAGAGGGGAAAAGCAGCAGCCCCTGGAGAACGCAGTCTTACTTGTATTTTTTATTTAATTCTACTTATGCCCTCACCCACTAAAAAACAGCTCCCCCCAATCTTCAGTTCAAGGAGAATGAGGTAAAACAATATCGTCACTGTTGTTTTTCTGAATCAGACCAAATGAAACATTATTTTGGGAAACCCATTCAACATTTCAGTTTTGTTCCAGTTCGATGGTATGAAAAATTGGCTCTCACTCACATGGTGTGGCTTAAAGAAAAAAACTTTTTAATTTTCAGAAAAAAGCGGGTCAGTATGGAGTGTACTGCTCAGCCAATTACTGTTCTTGGTCCAGGTTTCTGGTTCATGTTTCCGCTTACTATTGTCCACTTACTTGCTCCTTGTGAGATGACAGAAATGTCTCCAAAGGAGACAGCCCTATTATTGGGAACTTCAACTTAAAAGCGAGACGCCCTCACTCTGCCGACAGAGCTACAGTATGCATTTACTGTTGCATCAGCCAGAGGCTTAGCTTTTGTACTAACAGGCAATTAGCACCAAATACCACGGGCAGGCTGAGCCTGCGAACACTGGCTTCTACTCCCTGTGCAATTATGAGCGAGCCACCAGAAGCATGAGGTAAGCAAGAAGTCAGCAATCAGGACAATTGCATCCAATCTAGTAAACATCAGGGGCACCTGCCTGCATCAGGGCTGGGCAGAACTTCCCGCTGGGATGGACACAGTGCTGGCTGAAAGCATGAGAGGCACAGCCCCTTTCCCTTGCTCCGACCCCCCACAGCAGGGCTGGCCCAGCTCTGAGAACTTGCAGTGGGGTGGATCACAAAGTGTACTTACAGGGAGGTCTGCATAGAAGTAGTGCTTCCTGTCAAACAAGGACTTCTTGTTTATGTGGCAGTTCAGAGCCAGGCCTGTCATCACCGCCGCTTCTACACACCTCCTGTTGAGAACCTATGGGAACACAATACACAGTTCCTCTCAGAACCGCAGGCTGAACAAATGCTTCTCCCACACACTGACATCCTCGCTGAATATGCAACTTGGCCCTTCAACAGGCATTATCTCTGGTTCTCTGGGTGGGCAGCTCCAGTTCACAAGCCGACTGTTTGCCTGGGAATCAGGGAAATGATATAAAGAAGAAAATGCATGCAGCAGTGGGCAGCAGTGGGCACCACTAGACACTTAATGAACTGCCACATCGGGAACCCTTTCCCCCAGTGCCTGGCATCAAAGCTACAGGAAGAGTCCCAGAAAAGCTTAGCAGAGCAGTTACTACATAGAATAAATCTAATCTCACTCCTTCTACAAACAGAATAAGGGGCCGGTCAGAATACACGAGAGGCACTGATTCCTGAGACGAGTCCTGATGAAGGGTGGCTTCACTTTGACAGAAAAAGAATGAACTTCTGAGAACGGCAGGGCCGTAGCCATCTTCTCAAGGGCTAGGAAATGTGGCATAGCTGTTGCCTGGCTTTCTGTCCGTGCCAGGCCAACTCCCTAAAAGTGGAACACCAACAGAGGGCCTGTCCTACACACCAGATGACTCCGTGCTGCTGGTCTCTCTGGGGGCACCCGGCGCCCCAGTTCCCTCTGGGTCCCACCCTGCCCCACTTACAGGAGTGAATGACCAAGAAATGGCTGGCACACTTCCCAGCACCAAAGAATGTGAGCAGCCTTTAAGAACACTGGGGGTCTGGAACTACACAGACAACGAGAGATAATGTAGCCAAGGAGAAAGAGCATTAAGTTCTCGAGTCAGGTTCGAATCCCACTTCTGCCCTGACTAGGAGCCTCAGTTTCCTTGTGTCTAAAATTGGGATTTAAGATCTACTTTGCAGAACGGATAAAGTGATAGCTGGAACACCTCCCCTAAGGTAGAGATTCAATAAACACTTCATTTCCCTACTCTACTTTGGGAAAATTTTGGAGGACGTCATGTTTGCAGATGAAATATATTTCTATTTTTATTAGGATATTTATGATGTTCTTTAGTATATTTAATAAGCTATTATTGATACAGATAGGGCTTTCTAGTTGAGCATTTCCACACCCATCGTTTTATTTCAGCCTCACAGCAACCCTGTAAAATAAGGAATCTGTATTATTCTAATATTTCAGATTAAAAAAACAAAACTAAGACACAAAGAGTCTAAAACATTTGCCCAAATTCACAGAACTGGCAGGTGGTAAAGCGCCTGTAGTCCCAGTTACTTGGGAGGCTGAGGCAGGAGAATCACTTGAACCCGGAAGGTGGAGATTGCAGTGAGCTGAGATCTTGCCACTGCACTCCAGCCTGGGCGACACAGCGAGACTCCATCTCAAAAAAAAAAAAAAAAAGAAACCCAAACAAATCTCCCTCCTAGTGACAACATCACATCCTTATTTTTTAGGACTCAGGTTATAAGATGGAGCCATTTCACAGTTTCTATTTGGAGTTCTTCATTCTATGCCTAATAATGTCAGCCCTGCAGCAACAAAGGTTTTCAAGAAAAGATGTGTGGGGAACAGGAGGCTCTAATTATTGATGTTTTCACTTGCCTAATGTTTGGCATTTTACTGAGCGGTTGTTACTAAGATACAAATATAGCTGGGTGGAAAATCCTGCCAAATAAAAGCCTGATGATTCGGGTCCAGGCACACAGAACGTGAAACTGGGGTCCCGACCTTGGGCTTTGCTCTTCCTGGGGCCAGAATGCAGCCAGCCACAGCTGGCTCATAAACTGCCTGACTCCTGGTCTGTACCAGTTCTGCCTCATCATTCCCTCTGCTTTCCTAACCACTGCTTTCGCTCTCATTTCAAGCCACTTTGCCCCTCGGACCAAGCGCTTCCTCCTTCTAGGCATGAAGAGAACTCAGATTACTTTGTTTGTTTATTTTCGAGCATGCACCATAGCCTCCCCGTGGGTGAAGAGCTGAGGACCATCACAGACTCTCACTGTGTCCGTGTGCACACAAGTACACGGGCACTTCATAAACCACCACTTTCCAGAGAAGAAGGCAGTAAAACACACAAACACTACAGTGATACTGAGAATATGCTTTAATCTTTTTTTGATGATTTAGAAGCCATGAAGTACTTCGAGGTCAGAATTATAAGCATCAATCATCACACACTACAGCTGCACTGAGGGCCTAGTAAACAGAGAGTGCCAGTTAAAAGAATGCCAAGAAAAAAAGGAATTTCCTAGGATCTTGGTCAAGCTGCTTGTGACAGATAGAGGTCCAGGTCAGCATGTTCTGAGGATAGGATACAGAATGGGAAAATTCAACTTGGGCTGTCTTCACTCCAAAAAAAATTCTTAAATGTCTATAAAGCACTAAACTTTAGGGATACAGAGATGAATAGGACTCTGTCTCTGCCCTCAATGAATCCGCAGCGGTGACATGAACCTGCCAGCGTCTGCAAACCCTTTTCAAGTTTGTCTTTCATACAAGGGTGATCCTGCTAAAATTGTGAATCTGTGGCATTCTGTTACGTGAAGTCCCTCAGTGGCCCCTGATGTTCCCACAACAAAGGCCAAGCTCTTAATGATCAAGCTCCTGCCTACATCTTCAATTTCATCTACTACCACGTCTCCCCACAACACCTCTGGTGTAGTTCTCCTGTGCAAACCGTGCGGATCTTCTGATTCTCCCCATTCTTATTCCCTTCAAAATCCTAGTGAGATGTCACCACCTCTGTGAAGCCTTCCTTGTCGTCCTTTCTGTGTACCTCTTCTGACCTTCTACACACTCCCATTGGGGCCTCTATCACAGTGGATTGAATTTGTTCACATATATTTCCACACAATTGCAAATTTCGTGAGGATGGGAATTGTCTGTCCACCCTTATATCCCTGGAGCCTAATACAGAACCTGAAAAATTGTGGTGCTTGATTAATGTGTGTTGAACTCAAAGGAGGAGGGAGGAGATGAGTATCAATGGAAGGTTTCAGAGAGGCAGTGATGCCCCAGTCTCCTCTAAGGTGTCGTTTGTCACGTGCTGGCCTGCAAACTTGTTTCTGGAAGTGCCCTGAAGTGACAACTGATTGTGTGTGATACAATCAAGATGTAACTTAAAAACTAAAAAGACTAACTTGGCTGGAAGAAAGTATGTTCCAAAATTTCTTTGTAATTAAATGACTACAAAGGATCTCAGGGTTAGCCAGAGTAGCTCTTGTTTGGAAAGAAGGCGAGCAATCTTTGGTACTCACGTAGCACACCTTTCTCAGCTGAGCCTTCAGAGGCTTCTTTTTGGCTTCAGCAAGGGTCAGCAGCGAGTATTTATTGCGTCAGGAGGTGTGCCGCACATCACACACACATGCCATTGAATCCTCTCATTCCTAGGGTAGATACTATTATGATCCTCATCTTACAGTGACGGCAAGCATAGAGATGACATAGTTTGGCCAGGGTGACACACAGAAGTGGCAGAGCCAGGAAGTCAGACCCCAGAACCCAGGCTCTCAAACACTATATTCAATCTGAAATCTTATAAGAAAGAAGCATGTTAGTTTTAGCTATCAAGACTACTAACACCAGGCCATAACCCCAGAGCAGCACCTCAACCCAAATCCTACCAAACATCATTTAAGGCAGATGCTATTTCTAATGTGTTTCTCCCTGCCAGTTTCTCCCTCTTTAGATTTGCTTCCAGGTGTTGAACTCCCAGAGGGCGAGCATTGTGTTCTCTTAACTACATGAAAGAATTAAGTGTTCTTTCAGTGCAGTCTCTGACACGTGGAGGGCTTGGTGACGGGTGAGCCTACATGTTTTCTCAACGAGCAGAGGATGTTCTATTGCTAGACTTCAGAAACCCTTAGACACAGGTACCCATACAATGATTTATCAAATAAGAGGCTAATTCTTCTATTTAATCAGAAGATGAGAAAGCTGTGATGGGTAGAGGTAGGAGATGAGATAAATACACAGTGGGTGGCCAACAAATTGTATGACTAGTAGAGAGAGATAAGGCACATCATGGCCAGGAAAAAGATCTTGGGGTGGTGGGTGGCGGGAGTAGCAAATGCTTTTTAATAAAGAATTGCTTGTTTGGCTTATTGTAAGACCTGTGTAGTGCTGCAACCATAACTTCTTTGAAACCTAAGATACATCCAGCTCATAAGCAACATAAACAACTCAGTTTGCATGAGACCTCTAAGAGGACACAGCAACCCCAATTTGAGAAACACGCTTCTAGTTTTAACATTTATTTAGCTAAACCAGACAAACATTCCCTGATCTCTGAGACCATCATTTAACAACAGCTCCTAACACTTTCAAACAAATCACCAAGTTCTCCACATTCTACTTTCTTAACATATCATGCCTTCAGTTTTAATTCAGGTCTTTGTTTAAACACCACCCACTCCCACCAGGACTTCTGCCACTCACCACCTGGCCAGGAGGTTTCTCTGCCTCCATTTTCAGCCCTTTAGTCTCTCTTCCACACCTCTCCTAGGGCGACTTTTTTGAAGGATAAATCCATTCATGTAATTCCTCAGCTTAAAATCCTTTTCACTGCTTCCCAGTCCTAACAGGATAAAGTCCAACTGCCTGGCAGAGGCTTCAGTGCCCTTGGTGGTCTACCCCGACCACCACTCTAGCTTCCTCTTCCTCCAGTCCCCCTGACCACCATGTTCCCGCAGCCAAACATGAGACACGCTTTCATACAAACTGCTGCTTCTGCTGGGAATGCTCTTCCGCATCTGATTCAGCAAGATCTTAGCATCCGGCAAGACTTTCGGATGTCACCTCTTTTGTGACATCTTTCCCACCACTACTACAGTCGAGGTCTTTCTTCCATTTAGCTCCCCTGGCACTTGGGGAACACACTGTCTCCCCAAACAGACTGAGTTCCCCGAGGGCAATCAGGTCATTTTGTCTTATTCTTCTTTGCCCCATCACCTAAATATAATACCAAGCTGATTAAATGAGATAATGAATAAGTTAACATTTCCTTCATCAACATCCAAAAGACTGTAAGCTGTGACATAAAAGCAAAGTGTTCTACAAAAATATATGAATCAGGAAAAGGAAACCACTCTTTTAACACAGAGACTTTATTACACATGAGAGAGCAGCTGAAACGTCAAAGAGGGCACATTTGGGCAAATTAGAGATTCTCAACAGCAGGAGCCCACTCCTACCCTACAGGGTATGGAGCCATCAGAGGATGCTGGAAACACGCTAGAAGCTGGAGCCATGGGTAAGACTCACCCTCTATCAGAGATGTTGCTGGAGGCAGAGAGCGAAGGCGAAATACCCTCTTGCTCCTTTCCTCCTACCTCTAGTCTTTTATCAGAGCCTCCTGCTGGCTTAACCCAGCCAGAAGCCAGCCAAGCAGGGGCTCTAGGATCTGTAGCCTGCAGGAGCAGCCTCCCTGCCATTCAGAGTGGAGTAGAGAAGTGGTGTAGCACAGAGCTGAGAACACACAGGCCAAAACTACCACAGCAAATACATGCAGTTCTATGTTCATTTCTGTCCTTTTTTCTTTTGATAAATAAACAGCCATTCAATAAAATAATGCCACTCTCTAGTCTGTCCAGTCAACTTAAAACTGAAAATTTTGTGGATACCCTTTTCACATGCGTGGAGCCAAGAATTATGAAATCCAACTAATTTATAAGGAACATTTGTGATCACTCATCTGGATTGAACTGAACTGTAAATCTACATTAAATACCAGGAAAGGGTTTGCTAAGCAAATTAACAGAATAAAGAAGATTATATAACTTACTTAAGTCCATAACATATTCTCTAGAATTTTAGTGCTTTTATGTGAAATTCCACTAATTACAAATAAATCTGTTCACAAAAGCCAGTCTCTAGGATCTATTCTGAGAAATATCTTGTTATGTACTTCAAAAGAATAAAATTGAATGTCTTTCAAAATAGTCCACAATTCACACCATTTCTCTCCCCTTCCTACTTTGCCCTCAATTGGTGAGCCCATGATGCTGTAACACCCAAAGTTAGTCCAATAAGTATCTGTACATCCTTAAAAAATTGAGGCGACATGGCAAGACTAGAGTCTTTACTGAAAATCCAGCTGGCAATTCCTATCAGGCATTAAAACAAAGAATAGAAGGTGATGTTTTCCAAAAAGCCCACGTGGCAATTACTCTGTGAAACTGATGCTATACATGACAAATATGATAATTAGGATATAGCATGGTAAATGCTTTAATTTATGGAGAGAAAGCAATTAAGATTTATTAAGTTAAAAGAAGGCAGTAAAACAGGCCTTTATCTTACTGCTAACCATAAATTTGTCTCAAAGCATGAACTCCCTCTGATTCGTATTCAAAGCAAAAGTTACCACACGGATAAATTTTCATTACAGTTGAGAATATTGCTCCCCAGTTTCTGCACCCCTACACCGCTTCTTACCACTGAGCCCTTTTATCATCACCCAAAACAAATACAAAACCTCTTGTGCTATAATAATTAAGCTTGCTGAAGCTGGTCAGTTAATTTTTTAAAGTGGAAATTTACCATCCAAAGGTACTCCTTTTATGCAGATATTAAATATTTATATTAACAGAACCACATAAATATATATGTTCTTTATCCTTAAACACAGGCATTGCCTAGGGACAAGGAGAATGTGAAGGCTACATTTCCTCTTTTGTTTAAATCTCTCTTTCCTGAAGGGGAAAGAAAATCAAATAGCCATTGAATAGGAAGCAACTCTGAGTCCAAAGAAGAGAAGTGTAGTCTGGCAGTTTCAGCTGTCCTCAGCTCACAGTTTTCTCTCTATTCTGAGCTCTCTTATACTAATTCCATTCCCCAGGGGCAGTCAGGAGCAAGGGGAGAAAATTTTCCTTGGTCCAGAGTGTCAAAAGTCCCATTTTTCTCATCTGAGATTTCATCCTCTTCCTGCCTTTGCCTACCTAGCAAGCTCAGGAGGCCACAGTCACCACGAGACAGGCACTTGATGGCAGCATGGTTTTTGGCACTGGGGCTATTTCTGTTTTCTTTTCTTCTTTTTGAGACAAGGTCTTACTCTGACATCCAGGTTGGAGTACAGTGGCCCGATCATAGCTCAAGGCAGCCTAGATCTTCCAGGCTCAGGGGATACTCTTACTTTTGCCTTCTGAATAGCTGGGACCACAGGTGTGAGCCACCACGCCTGGTTAATTTTTGAATTTATATTTTGAAGAGATGATGTCTTGCTATGTTACCCAGGCTGCTCTTGAACTCCTGGGCTCAAGTGATTTGCCTGCCTCAGCCTCCCAAAGTGCTGAGATTTCAGGCTTGAGCCACCATGCCTGGCCCTCTATTGCTTTTCCACGGACCACTGGAATACTAAGATCTGAGATTTACCTCTGGGATTTTAAAAAAAGGACAGAAAAGTCTTTGGCCTACATCAGTCCTAGGTCTACACCTAACCTGGATGAAAAGAGCTCTGCCATGATACAGTTTGGTTTGCTTGGATTTCACTTTGGGATTGGAGGCCAATGGCCCAACTACTATAGCATACACTTGTGAAGTCTCATACTTGGTCATTTAGCCATGTTAGATAGGGAGGTTACAGTGGTTGGCGGCCAGTAAAAGACAAGACGGGGTGTGTGGGTTAACTGGTCTCTATTCCTTATTCCCACAACATTCTCAACAGTTACTAATCTGGCATTACTCACTGGTTTAACCTGATCTCTGAGAAGACTCATACTAATTGATGAATTAGGGCAAAACTTAGTCAGAAAGAACAGAATCTGAATCTCAGTCCTCACACTAGCCATGTTATCTCGTACAAATTATCTTACCTCTCTAGGCCTCACTTTCCTTATCTGTTTAGGGAAGAACAGTTACTTGGCAAGATTGACCTATAAATTAAATAAAATAACTTTTCGCACAGCAGACACTTAGTAATACTAGTTTCAGAATGAAAGTGTTATTAAATGCAAAACGCTTACCTCAATTGAATCTTTCATATGTCAACTTTTCCAGGAGGCATGGGAATTTGATGAGAAAAGGGCTAAACAGCTCCACAGATCCATTAGTCTGGATTTATAATCCAAAATAAGGCACAACAGATGCTGAAATTGTATATTATGTCAACATAATATTTCCCCTTTAAATGATAACCAACCCCTTTTGTGATAATTACTTGTGTTATCTCCAGTGGAACAGACTATATTTCTTAATGTCTCAGGGAGCTTATATGACTTCATTTTCTCCATTTTATAATGAAGCAAAAATTTCCTGGATAACCTTGTATGCTTTCGCATGACCAAAAAAAGCTCCCATGTGCACTAAAAGAAACAAGCTTCTAACAGGCTGAAATTACAAACCAGTTAACTGAGCCAGTTTTTACTCCCATCTCACTCTTGCCTGCCACACATCTGTAAGTTCCTGTCTTCTAAGCTAGTAGCTACTTTTGAAATTCAATGAGAATTGATGAAGAAGAGCTGTATAAAGGACATGGGAATCAAGTAAAAACACAAAACCAAACAAACAATCAAAAATATTGCTCTTTTTGAATACAACTTTAGGATATGGCCAGGATCTTTAATGAAGAAAGATTTCTCCTACTTCAACTCTGAATATTTGTCTTTCTCTTGTCTATAATTTTTTTTAAAGTATATTAATATTTAAAAAGCTAAAACACAAACTCATTCATTTTAGATTTGCCCCATACTGAAACTGCCAAGTCTTTTCTAACGTGTCCTAAAATTTACTCATCAGACTCTACACCTGGAGAGATGTGATGTAACGACAAACTATTTCACATCACTGAAACCTCAAGAGGAATCAGTGATAGTAACAAGAAACATTAATTTCATGACTGAAAAGCTCTAATGATCAGAATGAGATTTACTTTCTTCTTTATATATATGATTAGTATTAAGTTGAAAAATTTGATTATTGCTAAGAAACAAAATAACTGACTTGAACCAACCAAACTCTAAGTAAGAAATGCAGCTAAGTATTCACTATTGATATGAATACAGAATCAGCTATGAACGAGGCCTATGAATATCAGAAACAAATTCCTAGAGACACCTGCCATTCTGTCAAAAGTGCACCTGCTATATATTCGCCAGCCTCACAAATGTTCTGAGAAGTGAGTCTTTGGAAGAGTCTATCAGGACAGAGACTTTTAGGAACAAAAAGCTACCTTTAATTTCATGCATCCAATAGGAATGAATATAGCATCTTCTTAGAGGCTTCTTAGTAAGTCAGAAAATCATGGAGGTTCATAAGAGAAAGAAAGAAAAAAACTTTAAACTTGCATAAGGCAAACTCCCTATTTCCTTAATTATGTTTGCTTTAGGAGTAGAAAGTAAGATAAAATAACTGGCCTGGACATTTAAAAACTGTCAATGTCATGAAGAAACGAAAGACGGAAGAGAGAGAAAGAGGAAAGGAAAGGAAAATAAACAAAAAGAAAAAGGACTAAAGAGACATGACAACTAAATGCAACGGGTGCTCTTTGACTGGATCTTTTATTGGGGGAAAAATAAAGGACAATACTGAGACAACTGTGCAAATCTGACTATGAACTATGTTTTAAATTACAGTATTCCATCAACGTTAGCTTTCCTGACTGTGATAATCATACTGCAATCATAGAAGTGAACATTTTTATTCTTAGGAGATAGATGCTAAGATATTTAGAAAGGAAGTGCCATGACGTCTGCAACTTATTCTTAAATGGCTCGTCCAAAGGAGGAAAAAAAAAATCTAGGTGCAGGATGGATTTCATTGTGCTATTCTTTCAACCTTTCTGTAATTTTTAATTTTTTCAAAATAAAAAATGTTGAAGAGAGTAGAAGGGTTAGGTAATTCTTCTATCTAGGTGAGATGATATAAGCCTCCCACACAAAACTCAAGGAATAACTACGAAGAGAAGGAGAGACCCTAAAGGAGGCAGGAGCTATTGAAACTGATGCTGATTGGATCATGGCAGATGGGAGGCAGGACTAGATTGCAGCTCCAGACAGAGCAGCATGCGGAGGCTTAAATTGTGAATTTCACCTCCAGATCGACTGCAAGAGCAGGCCAGCAATCCTGAGAAGAGCCACAGATCTTCACAGACTGCTCCTACAGGACCCGGGAGACACCCCAAATACTCTGGGAGGTAGAAAGCCTCGGGCAAGTTTTCAAGCCCGACTGGCCCTCTGCCTGGAAACAGACTCGGGGTGTGTTGGGAGTGAGATCCCTTGGTTTGTGTGGGAGCTGGGTGAAGCCTGAGACTGCCGGCTTTCCCCTACTTCCATGACAACCTGCATGACTCAGCAGAGGCAGCCATAAATCCTCCTAGGTACCCAACTCCAGTAACCTGGGAATCTCATCCCCATTCCCCTACAGCAGCCGCAGCAAGAGCCGCCCAAGGAGAGTCTGAGCTCAGACACGCCTAGCCCTGCCCCCACCTGATGGTCCTTCCCTACCCACCCTGGTAGTGGAAGACAAAGGACATACAACCTTGGGAGTTCTGTGGCCCCACCCACCACTGGTCTGTCTCCACACTACTACAGCTGAGGCTCTCTGGAAAGCGCCACCTCCTGACAGGAGGCCAACCAGCACAAAAATAGAGCATTGAACCACCAAAGCTAAGGACCCCCACGGTGTACACTGCACCCTCTGCCACTTTCACCAGAACAGGCGCTGGTATCTACGGCTGAGAAACCCATAGATGGTTCACATCACAGGACTCTGTGCAGACAACCCCCAGTGCCAGCCCGGAGCCAGGAAGACTCACTGGGTGGCTAGACCCAGAGGAGAGACAACAGTCACTGCAGTTCAGCTCAAAGGAAGCCACATCCACAAGAAAAGGGAGAGAGTATTACATCAAGGGAACACCCCGTGGGACAAGAAGATCTGAACAAGAGCCTTCAGCCCTGGACCTTTCCTCTGACAGAGCCTACCCAATGAGAAGGAAGCAGAAAACCAACGCTGGTAATATGACAAAACAAGGCTTTTCAACACCCCAAAAATCACACTAGTTTACCAGCAGTGAATCCAAATCAAGAAGAAATCCCTGATTTACCTGAAAAAGAATTCAGGAGGTCAGCTATTAAGCTAACCAGGGAGGGACCAGAGAAAGGCGAAGCCCAATGCAAGGAAATCCAAAAAATGATACAAGAAGTGAATGGAGAAATATTCAAGGAAATAGATAGCTTAAAGAAAAAACAATAATGAATTCAGGAAACTTTGGACACACTTTTGGAATTGAATGACAATAATGACACAACCTATCAAAACCTCTGGGATCCAGCTAAGACGGTGCTAGGGGGAAAGGTCACAGCCCTAAACACCTACATCTAAAAGTCCGAAAAAGCACAAACAGACAATCTAAGGTCACACCTCAAGAAACTAGAGAAATAAGAACAAACCAAATCTGAACCCAGCAGAAGAAAAATAACCAAGATCAGAGCAGAACTAAATGTAATTGAAACAAACAAAAAAATACAAAAGATAAATGAAACAAAAAGTTGGGTCTTTGAAAAGATAAATAACATTGATAGACCATTAGCAAGATTAACCAAGAAAAGAAGAGAGAAAAATCCAAATAACCTCACTGAGAAACGAAACAGGAGAGATTACAACTGACACCACTGACATACAAAGATCATTCAAGGCTACTAAGAATAACTTTAGGCACATAAACTAGAAAACCTAGAAGAGATGAATAGATTCCTGGAAAAATACAACTCTCCTAACTTAAATCAGGAAGAATTAGATACCCGGAACAGAACAATAACAAGCAGCGAGATTGAAACGGTAATTTAAAAATTGCCAACCAAAAAACGTCCAGGACCAGATGATTCACTGAAGAATTCTACCAGACATTCAAAGAATTGGTATCAATCCTTTTGACACTATTCCACAAGATAAAGAAGGAACCCTCCCTAATTCATTCTATGAAGCCAGCATCACCCTAATACCAAAACCAGGAAAGGACACAACCGAAAAAGAAGATACCCTCCATGAATGATAGATGCTAAAAACCTTACAAAATACTAGCTATCTGAATCCAACAATATATCAAAAAGATAATCCACCATGATCAAGTGGGTTTCATACCAGGGATGCAGGGATGGTTTAACATACACAAGTCAATAAATGTGATACACCACATAAACAGAATCAAAAACAAAAATGACATGATCATCTCAATAGATGCAGAAAGAGTATTTGACAAAATCCAGCAACGCTTTATAATTAAACCCTCAGCAAAATTGGCATACAAGGGACATAACTTAATGTAATAAAAGCCATCTATGACAAACCCACAGCCAACATAATACTGAATGGGGAAAAGCTGAAAGCATTCCCTCTGAGAACTGGAACAAGACAAGGATGCCCACTCTCACCACTCCTCTTCAACATAGTACTGGACGTCCTAGCCAGAGCAATCAGACAAGAGAAAGAAATAAAAGGCATCAAACTGTCCCTGTATGCTGACGATGTGATCATTTACCTTGAAAACCCTAAAGACTCCTCCAGAAAGCTCCTAGAACTGATAAAAAAATTCAGCAAAGTTTCCAGATACAAATCACAATGTACACAATCAGTAGCTCTTCTATATACCAACAGTGACCAAGTGGAGAATCAAATCAAGAACTCAACCCCTTTTAAAACAGCTGCTAAAAAAATAAAATACTTAGGAATATACCTAACAAAGGAGTTGAAGGACCTCTACAAGGAAAACTACAAAACACTGCTGAAAGAAATCACAAATGACACAAATAGAAACACATCCCATGCTCATGGATGGGTAGAATTAATATTGTGAAAATGACCACACTGCCAAAAGCAATCTACAAATTCAACACAATCCCCATCAAAATACCACCATCATTCTTCACAGAGTTAGAAAAATTCATATGGAATCAAAAAAGAGCCCACATAAACAAAGCAAGACTAAGCAAAAGGAACAAATCTGGAGGCACCACACTACCTGATTTCAAACTATACTATAAGGCCACAGTCACCAAAACAGCACGGTACTGGTATAAAAATAGGCATAGACTAATGGAACAGAATAGAGAACCCAGAAATAAACCCTAATACTTATAGTCAACTGATCTTCAACAAAGCAAACAAAAACATAAAGTGGGGAAAGGACACCCTTTTCAACAAATGGTGCTGGATAACTGGTTAGCCACATGTAGCAGAATCACACTGGATTCTCATCTCTCACCTTATACAAAAATCAACTCAAGACGGATTAAGGACTTAAACCTAAGACCTGAAAGTATAAAAATTCTAGAAGATAACATTTGAAAAACCCTTCTAGACATTAGCTTAGGCAAGGATTGCATGACCAAAAACCCAAAAGCAAAAGCAATAAAAGCAACGATAAATAGCTAGGACCTAATTAAACTAAAGAACTTTTGCATGGCAAAAGGAACAGTCAGCAGAATAAACAGAAAACCCACAGAGTGGGAGAAAACCTTCAAAATCTAAACATCTGACAAAGGACTAATAACTAGCATCTATAACAAACTCAAACAAATCAGTAAGAAAAAAAAATCCCATCAAAAAGTGGGCTAAGGACATGAATAGACAATTCTCAAAAGAAGATATACAAATGGCCAATAAACATATGAAAAAATGCTCAACATCACTAATGATCAGGGAAATGCAAATCAAAACCACAATACGATACCACCTTACTCCTGCAAGAATGGCCACAATCAAAAAATCAAAAAACAGTATATGTTGGCCTGGATGCAGCAATCAGGGAACACTTCTACACTGCCGGTGGCAATGTAAACTAGTACAGCCAGTACGGAAAACAGTATGGAGCGTCCTTAAAGAACTAAAAGTAGAACTACCATTTGATCCAGCAATACTACTACTGGGTATCTACCCAGAAATAAAGAAGTCATTATTCGAAAAAAAGATACTTGCACATGCATGTTCACAGCAGCACAATTTACAACTGCAAAATCTTGGAACCAACCCAAATGCCCATCAATCAACAAGTAAAGAAACTGTGGTATGTATGTATGTATGTGTGTGTGTGTGTGTGTGTGTGTGTGTGTGTGTGTGTGTATATATATATGATGGAATACTACTCAGCCATAAAAAGAAAAAAAATTTACAGCATTTGCAATGACCTAGATGGGACCGGAGACTATTATTCTAAGTAACTCAGGAATGGAAAACCAAGCATCATATGTTCTCACTGATATATGGGAGCTAAGCTATAAGGACGCAAAGGCATAACAATGATACAATGGACTTTGGGGACTCGGGGGGAAGAGTGGGAGGGGGGTAAGGGATAAAAGACAACATATATGGTGCAGTGTATACTGGTTGGGTGATGGGTGCACCAGGATCTCACAAATCACCACTGAAGAACTTATTCATGGAACCAAATACCACTTGTACCCCAATAACTAATGGGGAAAAAAAAAAGAAACTAATGCTGACTTGTAAACCCCACATTCTGCCACTTCCATTCACTGCTGCTGAAAATCAGCTCTAGAAAGGAAACATTACATATTAAAGCTATCTACTTAAACTTTTCTATGCCATAGATTCAATTAAGCTATGGGATATACTAAGGCCCTTGTGTATGTAATCAAGTATGGTGCAACCAAAATCTGTTAAGAGAATTCCACAGTATCTATAGAAAAGTATACAAACCCTGCAAATAGACACCATATACATGCACAATCAAGAGTATGAAAGGAAGATTTGTTCTTTCAACTGGTAGGAAAATAATTTTCCCCAATTATATCTTTTCTAGCTGAAAATACTTTTAGCTTCTCCCAAAGTTGTATGTGTGTCTTATTTTCTATCAGTGCTTCCATTCTGTTGCCTATGTAAGTGTACATGTATATTTATCAATTTGTGCTTCTCTGAAAGACATCTGTGACTGAAAACTTCTCATTTATTGTTACTCATACTGTTGTGAATACACGCCATCCTAAGTTATGTCAGGATAGTATGAGGTAAGTGTTTACCACTGCCACTCCCAGCCCAACTCTATTGGCTACTATGAAGGGGAAATATCTGTGCTGACATTTTAATGATGCAAAGTTAAAAACATGAGTACTGATATGGTTTGGCTGTTCCCCACCCAAATCTCATCTTGAATTCTCACATGTTGTGGGAGGGACCCAGTGGGAGGCAACTGAATCATGGGGGCAGGTCCTTCCTGCACTGCTCTTGTGATAGAGAGTAAGTCTCACGAGATCTGATGGTTTTAAAACTGGAAATTTCCTTGCCCAAGCTCTCTTCTCTTGTCTGCCGCCATGTGAGGCATGCCTTTCACCTTCTGCCATGATTGTGAGGCCTCCCCAGCCAGGTGGAACTGTAAGTGCAATAAACCTCTTTCTTTTGTAAATTGCCCAGTCTCAGGTATGTCTTTATCAGCAGTGTAAAAACGGACTAATAGAGTAAACTGGTACAAGGAGTGGGGTGTTGCTGAAAAGATACCTGAAAATGTGGAAGTGACTTTGGATCTGGGTACCAGGCAGAGGCTGGAAGAGTTTGGAGGGCTCAGAAGAAGACAGGAAAATGTGAGAAAGTTTGCAACTTCTTAGAGACTTGTTGAATGACTCTGACCAAAAGCCTGATAGTGATATGGACAATAAGGTCCAGGCTGAGGTGGTCTCAAATGGAGATGAGGAACTTGTTGGGAACCAAAGCAAAGATGATTCTTGTTATGTTTTAGCAAAGAGATTGGTGGCATTTTGCTCCTGCCCTGGAGATCTGTGGAACTTTGAACTTGAGAGAGATGATTTAGGGTATCTGACAGAAGAAATTTCTAAGCGGCAAAGCATTCAAGAGGTGACTTGGGTGCTGTTAAAGGCACTCAGTTTTATAAAAGAAGCAGAGCATAAAGTTTGGAAAATTTGCAGCCTGACAACGTGATAGAAAAGAAAAACCCATTTTCTGAGGAAAAATTAAAGCTGGCTGCAGAAATCTGCATAAGTAATGAGAAGCAGAATGTTAATCCCCAAGACAGGGGGAAAATGTCTCCAGGGCATATCAGAGGTCTTCACAGTAGCCCCTCCCATCACAAGCCTGGAGGCCTAGGAGAAAATGGTTTTGTGGGCCAGGCCCAGGGTGCCCCTGCTTGTGTGCAGTCTAGGGACTTGGTGCCCTGCATCCCAGCCACTCCAGCATGACTAAAAGGGGCAAAGGTACAGCTTCGACTGTTGTTTCAAAAGGTGAAAGCTGCCAAGCCTTGGCAGCTCCACGTGGTATTGACCCTGTGGGTGCACATAAGTCAAGAATTGAGGTTTGGGAACCTCCACTGAGATTTCAGAAGATGTATGGAAACACCTGGATGCCCAGGCAAGTCTGCTGCCGGCGGGTTGGGGGGTCCAAATGGAAAACCTCTGCTGCTGGGCAGTGCAGAAGGGAAATGTGGAGTCAGAGCCCCCAGAACCCCCAGACAGAGTCCCTACTGAGGTACCACGCTGTGAGAAGAGGGCCACCTTCCTCCAGACCCCAGAAAGGCAGATCCACTGACAGTCTGCACTGTGGGCCTGGAAAAGCCACAGATACTCAATGTCAGCCCGTGAAAGCAATCAGGAAGGAGACTGTACCCTGCAAAGCAACAGGGGTGGAGCTGCCCAAGACCATGGGAACCCACCTTTTGCATCAGCCAGCATGACCTGGATGTGAGAAGTGGAGTCAAAGGAGATCATTTTGGAGCTTTAAAATTTAACTGCCGTGCTGGATTTTGGACTTGCATGGGACTTGCAGCCCCTTTGTTTTGGCCAATTTCTCCCATTTGGAATGGCTGTATTTATCCAATGCCGTACCCCCGTTGTATCTACGAAGTAACTAGCTTGCTTTTGATTTTACAGGCCATAGGTGGAAGGGACTTGCCTTGTCTCAGATGAGACTTGGGACTGTGGACTTTTGAGTTAATGCTGAAATAAGTTAAGACTTTGAAGGATTGTTGGGAAGGCATGGTTGTTTTTGAAATGTGAGGACATGACATTTGGGAGGGGCCAGGGGTGGAATGATATGGTTTGGCTGTGTCCCCACCCAAATCTCATCTTGAATTCCCACATGTTGTGGGAGGGACCTGCTTGGAGGTAACTGAATCATGGGGGCAGGTCTTTCCTGTGCCGGTCTCGTGATAATGAATAAGTCTCAGGAGATCTGATGGTTTTAAAGATGGGAATTTCCTTGCACAAGCTGTCTTCTCTTGTCTGCTGCCATGTGAGACATGCCTTTCACCTTCCACCATGATTGTGAGGCCTCCCCAGCCAGGTGGAACTGTAAGTCCAATAAACCTCTTTCTTTTGTAAATTGCCCAATCTCAGGTATGTCTTTATCAGCAGTGTAAAAATGACTAATACAAGTATTATAATAATACCAAATAAAATTTACATGCCATTTGAGAATCTATGAAGTGCTTTCACATATATTAACTTCTCTGCACAGATGTAAAAGTGAAAAAGAATCAAATATAAGGTAAATAAGATAGCTATCTGGCTGTGATAAGTAAACAGAGGTTATGAGTGACTACAGGCATCTTAAATGTTACAACCAGCTATAAAGGAAAACTTCCTGCTATGTTTTGTCGGAAATGAACAATTAGCAAGTATTGCAGAAGGGAATGTAATCTGGTGCTTATACTAAGAATGGGGACCAGGCAATTCTCACTTCTATTTTTAGCTGGGTTCCTGACTTCTTTGTGTCCTTGGATAAGTCAGTAAGGCCATCAGTTTCCTCTCCTATCAACTGGGGTTGGAGCCCCTGACCTTGCTCATTGGGATGGCTTATGGGTTGGCAAATATCACTGAAAATTCAAAACGCTATTGGTAATCACATATTGCCTGTCTGCATTTCCTAAGAAAGCTGCAAAGCATGACAAAGACCCTTGATTGATTACGCTTCTTGCTTCTATACTTGTAAAAGGAGATTCGTGCATCAAAATTTAGAACAGAATTATTTTAAGGCTCCCGGGAGCACTAATGTATTTTGATTTCCAGTTATTCTCCCTGCCCCAGCTCCAGTCCTTATTATAATGACGCACCCAGCGGTGAAAGGCTGGGGAACACAAAGGCTCACTAGCAAGAACCCTCTGCCACGATGAACAAAATGCTCTTCAGAGGAGCCCAGCCTGATGACCTACCCATGCCAGAATCACCAAGCCCACGTTTGTCATCTCTGGTATGCCAATGGCAAAATCACTTCCTAACTTTGCCAAGATTTTTAAAAGAGCTGAGAAAAAAAACTCCCCAAGATGCTGCAGTGTAGAAAATAGCTAACTCTCCCCACAATATTACACGTGAAGCCGAAAACACACATAAATATGGCCAAGTAAGAAAGGCCAAGTCAATGACCTCAGATGACAAGTGCGTCTAAACTTGCAGTATAAACAAAGAATTCCGTAAGACTCATCCAAAAAGAGCTTCTCACATCTACTCCCAGACATGATGTGACACTGGCTTCATGCTTTTGAGGGCAGAATTTGGGCAACAGTCATTCGCCTGCCCCTAGGTTTCTATGTGACAGGACTTTGCTTTCTACTCCATATTCTCTTGTCCCCAAAAGAGTGACTTTTCTGACAAGTGACTTTGGGAAATGGAACCACATATGAGTGGGTTGGCCCCGTGGCTGAGCATTCCTATAGAAGCTTGCAGTATCAATGATCAGGACAAGCCTAAATGAGTTCTTTCTAATCAACACGCCCACAATGATGAGACAGTAGGCTCTATTCTGGCCACGTGATAAGCTTTCTGCAGAAGCAAGTTCGTCCTCTACAAGTGAAAAGCCTGCAGTTTTGGAGACCTGAGTTCAACAGAGGCAGCAAGTACTAAAAAGCATGTGGCTAAACATCATGTTGCATTTTTCAATCAAGCTATTATCTGTAATAAAGCTGGTATGTTCATTTCCGTCTGTCTGACTTCTGTGCTGATTTCTCAGTTGGTTCTGACTCAAGACGGGAAGGGAGTATTATTTTTATTGACCCACTAAAAAGACACAGTATCTTCCTAGAAATTCTTTTCTAGTACAGTCGTGCATCACTTACCAATGGAGATATGTTCTAAGAAATGCCTTGTTAGGAGACCTTGCTGTTGTATGAACATCATAAAAGTGTGCTCATACAAACCTGGATGGGATAGCCCACTACGCACCTAGGCTACAGGATATAGCCTATTGCTCCTAGGCTACAAACCTGTACAGCATGTTATGTACTGAATACTGTAGGCAACCGTAACACAACAGTAAGCATTTGTGCATCTAAACATATCGTCATGTTTTATGCCATGATGACAAGATGGCTATGACATCACTGGGCCATAGGAATTTTTCAGCTCCACTGTAATTTTATGGGACCACCGTCATATATGCAGTCTGTTGTTACCAAAATGTCATTATGTAGTCATGATGTACTCATAAAAACCATCTAGCAATCCCCACAGCATCACCAATGATGCCAGAAAGCAGAAGAAACCCAACAGGGCAGCTGCCATGGCCAGGCATGTATTTCCTTTGAAGGAAGAGCTTTGCCAGGCCTGCTGTAATTTGTTAAGTTCGGGAACTGTCCATGGAAGAAAAATGAAGGGTACCCAGCTGCATGATTTCAGGCTGCGTTTTTATTATAGGCTTCTAGTATAAATCACCAGAACAAAGCCTGTATGAGCTACTCGAATGGCAGAGACAAAAATAGTGTCACAGAACACTGTTAGGTTTTTTTTTGGACTACTACATATTTATATCACCAAAAGACTCCTAAGCTTTTGTACTCCCAGGCATCTTTGGTAATGTGTTCACTTTATTTTCTGCACATTCCTACCTCTCTTTCCAGTACAGGAGTGCCCCCTTATCCATGAGGGATAGGTTCCAAGATCCCTGGGGGACGCCTGAGACCTCAGATGGTACCAAGTCTGACATAGACTATTTTTTTTCCTATCTATAGGTATGTATGATAAAAGTTTAATTTATAAATTATGCACAGCAAGAGATAAACAGTAAAAAAAAGAAAAAGAAAATATACTGTAATCACAGTTATATGAATGTGGTCTCTCTCAAAATATCTTATTCTCCTCTATTGAGGGTAATTGAAACTACAGAAAGTGAAACTACAGATAAGACAGTACTATTGTAATACAGATTTTTGGTTGCAGTAGTGTACAAAATTCATTCTGAACAGTTAATAATTCTAAGTAAACACTATCTTCTCTAATAAGGGCTTATTATTTTGCTCAATATCTCATCCACGTGCATATTTCTGAGGGAAAACAAACCAATAAAAGGATGTGGAAATGGGAGAAAAGCCTTTCCCAAACAATACTGGCAGTTTCTTGCTCGGGAATGAATCTGTTGGGAGATGAGCAAGCTGCTCATTACTTGGGATTACCAGGAAATCTAGTAAAAGGAAAGGAAAGGAGCATTACTAGGAAAGGAGCACCAAGTTCCTGAGAAACAATGTTGAGTCAGGGAGATGCTCTGCAGACCCAGAAGATTCACCCAGGGGGAGGCCAGACAAGGTCCCTCATGTTCGCCAAGGCTGGGGTGGAGAGGAAAGTGAACTCTCAATTTCCTCACTGATTTCTCCCACTAGAGCCAGCTGCTCCTGTCAACTCCATCATATTGCTTTTTGTTGTTCCTTAAGAGGAATGAGATGACATCATCATTTCTACACAAAGGCTAAGGGAGAATCATTTTTTTAAGGATGAAGCTTTTTTTGGGAAACCGATCATCTTTAAAGGCAATAGGTGAGAGAGTGCATCCTTGTACATCTAGCAGGAATTTGGAAAGAGCTCAGTCACCTGATCTGTGTTTGTGATGAGAGGGCAGGTAAGAGGTACTGGGATGTACACCAATCTTGGCCCTAACTAGTGTGAACTGCAATACACACACGACACAGAAGAATTACAATGGGAAGGGAGGGATATCTTAATGGGACAGGGCAAGGGGGCCAGAGAGAAGTTAAAGGTGCCTTCTCTGCCCCATTCTGAGTCACCCATATTCACAGCCTGTTTCATCCCCTCCCTTCTATAAGGTTTCAACCTTAGTAAAGTTTCAGCCCAGATTTTAGATTTTGGTGGGTGGCAGTGGGACGGGGGTACAGGAGCCTGCCCTAAGAACTGATAGTCTGCTCTCAGACAGGCCTGGGGTCAGATGTACTAACACTGTGGTCCAGAAGCCCCCAAGCTAAGAGGTAAATATGGAAAATGGCCCTCACTTAGCCTGGAGCATCAGGCAAAAGCCAATGCAAAAGTGCTTTAAAGAGATGGACTCTCAACAAGATACCACTAATAAAGCCCTGTCAGATATGACTTCATAATAAAAAAATTACAAAATATACCAGAAAATCATCTACTTCCAGCCAGAATCAGCAGTCAAGCAAAAAGCATAACAAGATCACCCAAGAACTTCAGGTAATGGAATTACTGAACACAGACTGTAAAATAAGTAGCTGTAAAATTATGAAAGAAATAAATAACTGAATACATGAAAAAGGAACAAGATATTTTCAAAAGATTAGAGAGATTTAAAAGAGAAAAACAGAATTTCTGTAATTGAAAGATCTAGTGAACTAAAAACCTCAATGGATATGTAAAAGAGCGACTACTATAAAAAAAATTAGTGAACTAGAAGCCAGTGTAGAGAAAACTGGCCAGAATGAAGCCTGGAGAAAAGATCCTAAAAGAATTTTCCTGTGACCACTATTTGCATGGTGATATGTTCAGCTAAGAGCTGCCCATAGCCAGGCCTGCTTTCTTCATGGTGAGTCTGGGGAAATCTGATGCACAGAGCCCTGAATTGGAGGCTAATTAGGTGAGATTTCCTTTATCCATTTCTTCTTCTGACTCAGCACTCTCGTCTTTGCTCCCTCCCTAGGTTTAGATCTCATACCTAGAGGGCATCATAATACATGGTGCATACAACCATCAACACAGCATCAGTGCTGTGTAGTCAATGCCTCTGTATGTGTATAACCATGTGGACATACATCTATAAACATAGTACATATACATCTGTTAATGAGATTAATGTTTTTGGATGTATACTCATATATACATATCTGTAAAATAACAGCCACTTACATAACTCTGACTTCCAGCAGCTCCAACTATAGTGGAACAGGTTGGGAGCCAATCACTGAACTGGAAGTGAGAAACTTTGGTTCTAATCTGAATGGAATGTTAAGAAACTGTGTGACCACGGACGAGTCCCAACAGCAGTTCTCTCATCTGTAAATTAAAAGGACTGAACTGAATGATTTTCAGGACCTCTTCCTATTCTAGTGTCACATGGTGATGCTAAATAGCTTTCATAGCATCCATGTACTTTATTTTGTAGGAGAGGTTTCTACTCAGAGCTTTGTTCTTATTTATATTTACAAATGTGATTCTCTGACTTTCTGAACTAATCAGAAATAATCATTGAGAAGTGAAAAATGAGCAAGTAGGGATTCCTAGAGCCAAATATACTGACAGCAGCTTTAAAAACCTGGTGAGGAACAGGTAACTATAAAAGCAGGGAAAAACACTGTACTATGAAACCTCAAAACAATGGCTATCTTTAGCCATTTACTGTAGGATCAAAAAGCTTTACACATCTCAATAGACCTTGAAGGCACCATTACAACACTGAGCAATAACTGATGTTGTTGATAAGCTTGGGTAATCAAGAAAAGGTTGTCTTATGTTCAGCCAGGACAACAGACCCATAAAGAAGTTTAAAAAATAGCTAAAGGGTTTTAGACAGGAAAGTCCTTTCATATGGATGCCTCATGTGTGCGTATGTAAGTGTATGCAAGTATATAGGGAAATATTTATTAGGGGTGCTATACACATGTTCTATGCAAGGTACTGTCAAGTGGACCAAGAAAGATACATGAACTGCTCTTTTAGAAGCTTATAATAAAACACAGAAATCCTTATGAACAACATACATAAAACATAAAAAGATGTTCAGTCAACTGTATGAAACAAATATATATTGATAGAAAGTAGAGGCCAGGCATGGTGGCTCATGCCTATAATCCCAGCACCTTGCGAGGCGGAGGCAGGAGGACTGCTTGAGCCCAGGAGTTAAAGAGTAGCCTGAGCAACATGGTGAGACCCAGTCTCTAAAAAAAATAAAAATAAAAAGAGTGGAAGCATTATTATTAATCTGGTTAGGTTTCAGGCGGGGAATATTGCATGCAAAACTGGTAGAGAGGTGGGGAAGTGAAAATGGCTGTGAAGAGAGAGGCTTTCAAGAACCCACTGAAAGTTAGAAAAAGATCCATGGCAGGGAAGGAGTCAAATGCTTCCCACAGGGAGGGAGGTGAGATCATGCTGCCTGCTGAACGTGAAAGTCATCATCGTCATGAGTCACTGAGTTCATGGGAGACATTCAGTTAACGAAGTTATACGGCAGGTTTAGACCATCACAAGAGTGAGAGCTGAAAAGGAACCTTCCACATTTGTGGGTATGAGCTCACAGACATATACCTCTTTTAGGGTGATAAGGGTCACTATACAAAACACCTCATCCCTGTAACACCTCACTCTCAAAAGCATGGAGGATAACTATAGAAGTGATTTGGAGAGTGACTGGCAAGAAGCAAGTCTGAGCATACAATGTAATTATAAATCTTTCAGATTACATTAAAGCAAATCATTGAAATGGAAAGAAATTTCATAGAAAATGGTCACATTTTGTCTTCTTAGTTAAATAACTAAACATCATCTACGTGTGAATGGAGAGAGAGATAAATATAGATCTGATTATAAATGTATGTATTTAAAGACTTCTCCCTAATGATGCTATCTTCAATTTCCGTTTCATTTCTACATTTTGAATTAAAAACAACTTTTATAATTATGTTTAGAATTAAGGGTCAGAAAAACATTCCAGAAAGCCTGATGCTCCCTAGACTAGTCAAGTGTTTCTAAATCTAGTAGGTTCTTCAAAACAAAAGTTATCACCAATATCTTCTATGTTCAGAGTCAGAATACTGCAGATTTACCTAGTTTGAATGAAATGTCATAAGGAATCTAAAAAATAAATTCCAAAATACATTCAGAAAAGCATTCACATCACCATTTCTTTAGGGAGGCAAGACCCGTTCTGCTGCAATCGGCATACATATGTTCCAGAAGGAATCTCCAGCAGAAAGCACAGCATTCGCATTGTTTGTTAGTTCCCAGAGGGCAGACAACACATCATATTTATTCACATCATATTTCTTCCCCTGTTCATTCCCCTTATTCTGGCTCATAATAGTATGCACTCTTGTGAATAAAAGAAAGTTTTGTAAAATGTGGTAAACAACATTCCTGTTTTCATTCCATAGCTTCCAGGGGCAATTCTAAATACCTTTGATATGGAAAGCCCTGAATGCTTTTTTAGACAGGCTGATACTGAGAAAAGAGGAGAACGTTCTTGCATATATGTGTGAAAAACAGCTTTTATGGTCTTTTCCCCAGTTCTGGAAACAAGAGGCATTCACAGTTGCTAGGGAGTTCTGTGTTACATACAGATAAGAGTTTTCAGACAAGCAAAACAAGAGCAGAGTTCCTCCTTTCTTATTAATCGAATGTAGTGCAGCCTGATTATCAGGAGTTATCTACTGTGCCACAATGAGCATTCCTACCAGCCAGCTACGGCAGAGCCGATGGTGTCCTCTCCCCTCTCTCCTGCATGGGAACTAACACCAGGAGAGGGCAAGCATTTCTGATCACAAAAAGTGAGTGTGTGTGTGTGTGTGTGTGTGTGTGTGTAAGCATGGGTCTGCACATGCATACATTTCAAACAAGCTTGATTCTTTGCTGAAATCTCACCATTACTGGAAATATTATTTGGCCAATTATGAAACAAACAGAACTGTAAATCGCATGACATTTTACCAAACAAATAAATTTCTTTCTTATTTTTCTTCCCATTTCACATCCATATACAAAGTATTACAAGTCAAAAAATTGGAATGATATTGTTAAATAGGAAATAACTAACTTTAAGCAAACACCCTAAGATCCTGTCTATAGATCTACAGATGAATAATTCCTTAATCAATTAAGGAAGGCTCTGCACCACAGTAAAGAGATTTCACTAGGTCAAAATAATGAGTGAAGCTGAATCCCTGCTAATAAAAACAAAGAATGCTGTCCTTAGTGTAGCTGTAATCCTGCCTATGAGCAGTGAAATGGGCTGGCTGACCTTTTCCTCCTGAAGATTTATGATGGGCTTCCACAAAATTCTAAAACTAAGGGAAAATAAGAAAATAAAAAGATCCTAAAAAAACATTCAGAATAAGGGTCACTAATCAGAACGGGGAGGGGGTTGGTCAAGACAGCAGGTGTGCTCCAGTCATGCTGGGGAATAGGGAGATGGAGACAGGAGAAAGAAATGAAGTATTCTATTTATACACACATACATTTATATATACATATAAATTTACAAATACACAGATGTGTACATGCCCAGAGCCAAGCTCAAAGCAAGCAAGAAAATGCCCTGGGGCCACAGAAGTAAAGGTAGTTTAAAGCCATGTGACAACAGGGGTAATGAGGAGAGACAGAACAGCACATTTTCTACTCACTTTCTAACTGTGATAAGGACAGCAACTGCCTGGTAGGGTTGTTATGAGGTTAAAATAAGTGAATACATATAAAGCACCCAGAACAGTGCCTGCCACATGGTAAGCACTTGGTACATGGCAGTTGATTTTACTACCATTATTATTGTTAACTGGGCTGATGAGACATCAGATGTCAGTGATTTAAAGCACCTTGGGGGCAGAAGTCAAGGCCATGAGCCCATGTCGTAGGGAGCTGGTATGGCTTCCTGCATAAAGCTGTGAGCCAAAAAATACTAGTCCATTTAGAAAATCTTTTGCCACCAACTGGAGGGGTTGCTATGGAGGAGGCCAGCTGCCTCAGGCCATAGGTGAAAAAGAGTCTTGAGAAATCTGAGCCCTTGACCCTGTTCCTGGCTTGGATGTGTGGAGCTTGATGCTGGCACTATCTAAGCTGTTTGGCAGTTAGGGGGCCAAGAAATTAACATAGAAACCAGTTCATTCA
Organism: Papio anubis; assembly: GCF_008728515.1. Lineage (NCBI taxonomy): Eukaryota > Metazoa > Chordata > Mammalia > Primates > Cercopithecidae > Papio > Papio anubis. The sequence goes on along the minus strand of NC_044978.1, from coordinate 37,621,730 downwards.
ATAAAGCCCAATGGGCCCTGGCAGAGGCCACCAGGAATTCATTCCATAGAGATACCTCCATAGTCCAGGGTACAGTACTTAAGTTAAAAATCACACTGAGCAGAATAAATAAAAACAAATTCACATCTGGACACACCCTGGCTAAAGCTATCAGAGAAACAAAACAGAGTACTGACAAGGGATGCAGACTTCTCATCAGCAATCACAGATGCCGGAGGACGATGGAAAAACGTCTTCAAGTGCCAAGGGGAAATAAATGTCAAGTTGGAATTCTATACTATTATTCCAGAGTGGGGGGGAAACAGAAACAGCTGGAGGCACACACAGACCAAGAGAGTTCATTACCCACAGACCTGGAATGCAAGAGCCACCAACAAAGGAAGAAAACGGTGCCCAAAAGCAGAGTGAGATGTAAGAATCAATATTTGCTAGAAAATGAAAAACATCAGAGGTGTTTCCTCAACCTTTCACAACCAAACCTCAACACTTCCTCGCACCGGAGGGAGGGACACACATTCCCCTCGGGGGTTACAGTGGGAGAGGGCTCCTTCTCCGTGGCTCCGGAGACATTGTCTGCTTTCTCAGGAACCTTATTCTATCAATAATTCCCTCCCCCTTTATCTTTATTCCTTTAAACCTAACTTAAGTTTTTTTTTTTTTTGAGACGGAGTCTCGCTCTGTCACCCAGGCTGGAGTGCAGTGGCCGGATCTCAGCTCACTGCAAGCTCCGCCTCCTGGGTTTACACCATTCTCCTGCCTCAGCCTCCCGAGTAGCTGGGACTACAGGCGCCCGCCACCTCACCCGGCTAGTTTTTTGTATTTTTTAGTAGAGACGGGGTTTCACCGTGTTAGCCAGGATGGTCTCGATTTCCTGACCTCGTGATCCGCCAGTCTCGGCCTCCCAAAGTGCCGGGATTACAGGCTTGAGCCACCGCGCCCGGCCTAACTTAAGTTTTTTAAACAAAATATCACAGACATGTATTTTTAAATACCTGATCATGAAAAGCAGCAGTCCCCTGTCCCACCTCTTCCTAGGTCCCGTCCTGTTCCCTGGCAGCAACCCCCTTTGGATCTTTGAGCTGTCTTGTCTGGTATTTATTTTCCTATTTTTAAATAATATGCCTGTGCCAGGGGACCTTTGGAAAATCCATCACCTGTTGGCCAAGGCTCCTGGCCATTTGCCATGTGACAATCCTTCCTTAATCTGGAAAAAAGACAGACCTGATAAACTGTCACAATGACACAGTGTACTTGTTTTAAGAACATGGACTCCCAAGACTTACCCCATTCCATTTCTAAGAGATAACTGATGTAAGTTACAAGGTAAGAGAGTAACAATATGAGACATTTTGCAATATTTTTATATCTTACTTTATCACAAGAATTTACCCAAGCTTGCTACATTATATATTTTTTCTTTTCTTTTAAAACAGGGTCTCACTTTGTCACCCAGGCTGGAGTGCCGTGGTACACTTCTCAAGCTCAAGTGATCCTCCTGCCTCAACCCCACAAGTAGCAGACTACAGGCATACCCCACCACGCCTGGCTAATTTTTGTATTTTTTTTTTTTTTTTTTGTAGAGACAGGGTTTCACCATGTTGCCCAGGCTGGTCTCCAACTCCTGGGCTCAAGCCATCCACCCGCCTCAGCCTTCCAAAGTGCTGGGATTATATGCATGAGCCACTGTGTCCAGCTGCTAAATTATATTTCTATCCAAAAATAAAATATACCCACTCCCTAAAAATCCTACCATGGTAAGTTGGGTAACATACAAGTCCATAAAGTCAGGCAGAAAAAAGGATGGTAGGTCACGTCTCTCCCAGGGAAGCAGACAGACCCATCACATGCATGAGCTTGAGTATGGATGGATCTAGAATGTGCGTAAGTCTATTTCTCCTAAAACCAGGGTAAGGGTAAGAGTTGTGAGAACAGGGGTGTGGTACGGGCTTCATTATTTGGACTTTGAGAACAAAAAACAAACCAAAAAAAACTTTACCAGCAGAAGGCTGATATGCCAGTACAGGTAATGTTTGATTAGTACCTAATGCTATCTTGTATATAAAATAAAAATAAATCTTGTTTTTAAAAATGCTTTTGACTACTAATCTGTCTTTTGGGAGCTCCAAATCATTTACCCATCACCTAATTAAAAAACAAAACAAAACACAGTAACAATCCCATATCCCACTTCACCGCCAAAGAAAAACACAACAAAATAAAACCCATCTACTAGCTTAAGGCCTGAAAAGGAGAAAGAGGCCTCTAATCAGTGGCCAAAAATGTTCTACAGCCTATACTTAGGTTACTTTTTTCTTGCTTTACCAATTTAGAACATGACTTCCAATTATGGTAGGTAAGAATTTAGTTCTTTTCTTTCCCAATATCCAAGTTATATCACAGTTTTTATTAAATCGGTAGCTGGTGTTTCTATTATTATTTAAATGTTTCTCTCCTAAGCTAATAAAATACTATGATTATATTTCCTTTCTTGAACATTTTGTTCTTCCTAGAAAGACTTGCTAAATCCTTCATTTTTTTCATGTGCTTCATTTTTTATGTATCTATTGCTCATTCCTCTAAAGGCTAAATTGTATGGAAACCTTTTTTCACACAAATCATATACCTGCTAATTCCCTACTCTCATTTTGTTCCTAGAATTCTTTATTCTGGAGCCACCTTCCTCCTCTTCCAACAGGTCTCATGGTAGAGCTGGCAACCTGAAACTTCTCTACTATTCCAGCAGGTTCCTGGGATAATGAAAGGCAAACTTTTTGAGAATCTGTCTGAAAATATCATTCTTTTACTGTCATACCTGATTGACACTGTTGGGTACAGAATTCTAGGTTAGAATTATAATTTTTTTCCCCTAAGAATGTTTAAGGCATGGTTCCATTCTCTTACAGGTGTAAGTGCTGCTGTTGAGAAGTCTGATGTCTGACTCCCAGTCCTTTGTATGTGGACCTGATTATATTTTTCTTCTCTGTAAGCTTTAGGACTTTAACTTTATTCCCAGTGTTAATAAATTTCTTGACATGCCTTCATGTGAGACTATTTTTATCCCTCATGCTGGGTAGTTGGCAGGCCCTTTCCATTTAGAGATATATGTTCTTCAATTCTGGGAAATTAATCCATGTGAATCCATGTGTTTTGTTTGAGAGTTTCCTCGAGTCTGTTTTCTATTTTTTCACGAGTCTCTTATTAATCAGATGCTGAACTTCCTGGATTGATTCTCTAATTTGCTTATTTTTTTCTTCTATTGTCCAATGTACTGCACATTGGTTTTGATTTCTGGAAGATTTTCTTGACATTATTTTCTAACTTTCCTAGGGGAAGGAGAGGCACCATAACTTTAATTTCTAAGAGCTCGTTTTTATCGTGTTTGTTCATTTTTTAAAAGTAATATTATGTTCCTGTTTCAAAGATGCAGCTACCTTCCCTTATCTCTCTGAGGACATTTATAAAAGCTATTAATTTTTTAAGTATTCTTTTACCCTGTGCATTATTTACAGCCTCCTATTTCCTTTAGCTTTCTTTTTTATTTTGGGCTTTGTCTATCATGTTGGAGAATCTCCTCAAGTGTCTGGTGATTTTTGGCTCTCAATCTATATTTTAAAGTAAGATACTAAAATGCCAATTAAAAGTCCCATGTAAATGCCCGGGGCTTGTTTGTCAGTGGTCTTCACTCTTAAGCAACCAGGTGGCCAGACAGATTTTTTAAAATTGAGAGACCTCCCACCATGTCAATATCTCATGTTCTTCCCACTAGGGTCACACAATCTTCAAAGAAGCTCCTGCAGATTCTTGCTTGCGGGAGGAGGGGAAGAGGACAGATGGACACACCAGGCCACCTGAGTTCCCACATTGGGGCAGGAAAAGAACTAGGCAGGTCCTGGAGTTCGCTACAGATGCTGTCTGACACCGCCTTTCGCTCTGACTGGTGGCCTCAGGGAAAGTGTGTCATGAGTTGAATTTCTCCAAAGACTATAAATTCCGGTGGGGGTAGGGCAGCTGCCCAGGGTCAGGTAGAGAAGCTCAGATCTCACTGCTCTGTACTCAGACTCTGACTAACCCCTTTGTTTTCACCTCAGCCAGCCTTCCACAATACTTGACGCCCCCACATCCTGAGCGTTTTTAAGGTTGTGTAGGACACATCATCTCAGGTCCCACTAGAGTCCCTTCCTGCAGGCGCTTAGGTCACAGTGCATCCTGCTCTGCAAAATGAGGCCCTCCTCCACCTACCATCTCTCTCTCACACACTCTTGTCTCCTCTCCCATTCTTCTGTAGGCTTATCACATTTGCATTCTTTCACTATCATTTCAGTGGGGTTTTTTTGGGTTACAGAGAGGATGGATTAAAATGCATGTGTTCAGTTGGCCATATTAATCAAAAGCCTCTCCTGTCTTTCACCACCCCTTCTTCACTGGCTCCTTCTCATCAGCATTTTTAAAAAATTTTGTTTTACTGCAGTAAGAATACTTAACATGCGATCTATCCTCTTAAACACATTTTAAGTGTATATTATCATAGACTATATAACTCATCAGCATTTAAACATTCCCAAGTCTCTCCAATGTTAAGAAAGACATGACCAATAAATGTTTGCTCTTGATTCCATGTCTCCTCTCACTTGCTGCACTGTTGTCCTTCATAGTAAAACTTTTTGAAACACTTGCCCACACTCTCTTCTTCCTCCATGCCCTGACATTTCTCAATCCACTGCCACCTACCTTCTGTTTCCATCACACTCAAACTGTTCTTGCAAAAGATACCCTTCTTAATAAATCCAATGGGCACTTCCTAGTCCTCACTTTACTTGACCTCTCAGTAGCATCCAATGTTCTTGTATTCCCTCCTCCTCAAAACACTCACTTCCTTGGAGTTTCTGGCCCTGTACTCTCCTTATGTCTTCTTATCTCTTTGTAAATGGGATCCACACCCCTTATCAGGGCTTATACGGTACAGGCTATGCTTTCTGCTCTAGCCTCACCTCTTGCAATGCCCATATTCAAGTTCTATGCTACAACACATGGAAAATGTTTCAGTTTCTAGAGCAAGCCACGTTGTTTGTCTTCTGGTCTTTGTACATTCTATTCACTTTTTACTTGGCCAGTTTCATCAATTCCTTGTATCTGTGTTGAATACTCTTCCTATGTGCTCCTCAAGCACCTTGTATTTCCATGACTAACATGTTTATTAGAAGGTACTGCAACTGCCTGCTTGCTTGCTCATGCTCCATGTGGGCAACACCCATATCTATCTTCCACCAAGTTCAAAACTGTGTCACTAGAGCTACACAAGGGCTAGCATAACATAGGCATCCAACATATGCCAGCTGAGTACATGAAGACACAACCGACAGAGAAGAATGAAATGTCTACAGAAAGACTACACATTACCACAATTGTTTTAAGTAACAATCCTAATTTTTTACTAAATCAAGTGCCAATACCATGTTGGACCACAGAAACACTCCAAATAATTACAGATGGGAAAAAAGCTCATAAGCCTTCTTTTGTGCAATCAAAGTAATTATTTATAATTCAGAAACAATTTTATCCAATATACTAGTTTTTATTGGTTTTTATTATTTACTTAATTCTCTATACATTTCTGAGGTGATGAGAACCCCAGGTTAGTTTTTGTTGGCAGATCACTTAACTAGTGAAATCAAGGTTAAGTGACCAATTGTTATGTATAGCATTTACTTTTGCTCTCACTGGCAACATAACTGTGCACAATAACTCAGGAGAGCCTTTGTAAAGACGAAAGCCACCAATCATTATGGGTATACTAGTAGGTAAGATTTACCTTACCTATTATTAAGAGCTTTTTAATTAATTGCTTGTTATTACTTGTTAATTATCTATTAATTAATAAGAGCACTTATTACATGCAATTACTGTCTTAAGTGCTTTAAAGGTACTGATTCATTTAATTCTCACACAAATCCAATGAGTCAATTATTCCCATTTTATAAGAAACTGATGCAAAGAAGATTAAGTAATCTACATGAAAATTCTATTCATCTCACTAGAATTTTTATCTTTAGCATTTTCCTGTGCCACTAAAAGTCTATTATAAACATTATCAGTGGCTTCATAATGTTGCACTATACTGATGTATTATAATTTATTCAATGATTCTCCCATCACTGAGATACTGATGTATTATAATTTATTCAATGATTCTCCCATCACTGAGAAATGGTGGTTACTTCCAATTTTCTACCTTTAAAAATAGATCTGCTATAGATATCTCTGCATATAAGTCTTTGCCCACATGTTTATTTTCCAAGGACAGATTCCTAAAAGAATTACTAGGTCAATAAATATATGTTGGGTGAATGAAGCAGTCAAATTGCCATCAATTTTGCCTAATTAGCTGTTTTTTCTTGCTTTTATGCCTACAAAGTTTCTCCCCAACCCACGGACAAACAAATATTCTCCTAGATGTTTTTGGATTTAATTTGACATTTAACTTACATTTTATATATATATGAACTTTGTTTTGATGTATGAAATGAGCAATATTTTTTCTCCAAATAGCTAACCAATTCCAAAACCATCAGTTGAATAACTTATCCTTTTCCCACTGATTTTTGCTTCTTCTTATATATATTTTCCCTTTTTGGTTTATTCTTTCGTCAGGAGGCAGTGAAACTTTGGGGAGAAAAGATAACAGGCTTAACACTGTAACTGCTGAATTTAAGGTGTTTATGAATCATTCAGATGGAAATGTATACTAGGACACAATAGATATAGGTTTCTTGCCTAAAAGGGAGAGGGGAGCTTTATTTGAGGGTAAAAAGATTACTCAGGGGAACACAGGTAACAGAAGAATTGAAATCCAAAGAATAGGGCATGGGAAACCAACATTTCAGGGCTAAGTGGCAGAACACAGCCATGTGAGAAGGCACAATCAGCCAGGTAGAGGACAGGGAAGAAGCAGGAGAGAAGGGAGCAATATAAGCCCTGGGCAGAAAGAGTTTCAAGCACCATCATGAATCACACTTACATTTTTGGTTTACCTGATCAAAACAATAACATAATGTTCTACTAAAATCCTCAGAAGCACAAACATATTCTCAAATTATTGGTTTGTTATAAATGGAGTTCTAAGCAGAGTCTGGCTATTAGAGCATCTTTATACATCTCCATAGGGCTTAGGGAAGGACAACTGTCTAAAGGTTTTAGTATATTTTAAGTCTATTTAGAGGTAAATACAAAGATTTTGAAACGTTTTGAGTGACAATGCTTAATTCTGGGAGTTTAGGCATAATGTTGCTCACGTACTAAAAGAGGTCCCTTAAAGGCAGAAACATTTCTGAACAAGAGGTAGATCTGCTGTCTACAGAATAACCTATTTAGGCTACTTAAACCATAAGCATTGTAGGCTCTGAAGAGGAAAACAAATCCTAGCTCATGTAAAACTGTATTTCCAGACTTTGTCTGCCATTTAATTAGTGTAAGCCAAGCTCTCAACACTCAAATGTCTCAAACAACTTTACTGTGTTACTGATATGCTTACCAGTGAACAAGCACCTTCTTTTTTGGTGCATGACAAGTTTTACAAAGCAATTAAAATGTTGGCATTTTAATTATTTTGAATTTTTCTAATTTGTTCTAATTTTTGACCAAATTTAGGTACAACTGGAGAGTCTATTTACAGAAAACATGCTTATCTGCAAATGGATCTGTTTCTAAAGTGAACTATAATAAGTATGGCTTGATAGCCATCACACTCACAGCTGGAGAAACCTAGGAGCAACTCAGAGCTTATGCCTAATCGCTTGATAAGTAACTACCACATGGGAAAAAAAATGTTTTGAATCTGGGAGGGAAAATGTAGAGGTGTTATGACAACTTGCCTTCCATTTTACTTGTCTAAATATTACTGTATTTCTACTATATCTGAATCTCTGCCCAAAAAATATGTCATATATTTATAACCAAAAAAATCACCCTTCTCAAACAAACAAAAAATCTTTCTGTAGATAGATCTCTAAGTCAGAGAAAGAAAAAGTGGGTGCATCTCCACATCTATCTTCTCCCAAAGGGACCCAGCAGCACATCAAAGGTGTTCTTTGATATGGTCTGCAGGGATGGGAGTCCTCCCTGACAGAAAATGCGAGTAAGAGAAAAGTTCCAAGGCAAGATACTGCCCCAATACAACCAAAGCTGAGTGAGGCAGGCACACTGGAGGCACTGCCCAGAATCTTCCACTTTGGTCAGTGACTGAGAAAAGTACACCTCTGCCTCTGCAAGCCTGCCAGTGCTCAGTTCAACCAGCTTCCAGTCTTTTGTTTGTTTGTTTTTTGAGACAGAGTCTCACTCTGTCGCCCAGGCTGGAGTGCAGTGGCGTGACCTCGGCTCACTGCAAGCTCTGCCTCCCGGGTTCACACCATTCTCCTGGCTCAGCCTCCTGAGTAGCTGGGACCACAGGAGCCCACCACCATGCCCCGCTATTTTTTTGTAGTTTTACTACAGACAGGGTTTCACCATGTTAGCCAGGATGGTCTCGATCTCCTTACCTTGTGATCTGCCCGCCTCAGCCTCCCAAAGTGCTGGGATTACAGGCGTGAGCCACCATGCCCGGCCTCAACCAGCTTCCACTCTTATTTAAATGTTTGAGAGCATGGAATTCACCCATGACAATGTCTGCCCCTCCCCACCTTTGTCACCACCATGGATACACATTTCCTCCAAAGATGGCAGGAAACCCCAAACACAGTTGATATTATAGGTCCTGGACAGACCATATGGTATTTATTAGCTAAAACATTTACACTGTTCCCCTCATACTTTTCTTAAAAATCCAATCAATTATCTAAAAATATATGCAAAAAGTCTTGCTGATGGGTATACTGGGCCCAGTCATTCCACAGGATCAAGTAAAAATGAGTGGTTAATAGTTATTACAATAGTTATAATAACAATAGTTAACTCACTGCATATTATGGCTGTTTTCTACATTATTGAGTGTTTCTTAATTTGCAACAACCACAATCATTACTGGCCTTACACTAAAATCATGTGATATATGCTGCTTCCTTTGAGTTGACTCCTCCTCCTCCCTTATTTATCTGCCTAAATTCTACTGGGCTACTGAAATAGCCCAGGCCACCACCTCTTTAGTAACACTTCCATAACCAAAGGTACCCCTACCTCAATTTCTCACAATAGTCCTTTCATTTACTAAATTAGTTGTCCATTTTCTGGGTTTCAAAACTATCCTCTGCATATTACCTTCAAAGAAGGAATCACATTGCCCTCTATTTGTTTATAAGACACATCTCCCCTACTAATTTTTGAACTCCTTAAAGGCAAGGCTCATCTTTATGACCCAGCTCATAGCATACTATCTGATATTAGTAGGCATGCTAAAATGTTTGTGAAGTGATGAATACGTGTATGAATATGTTTAGACTTAGAAACAGCATCACAGAGATGGGTCTTTAGAAAACATTTAATACATCCCACTTCACCCAAAATTCCCTAAAGAAGTATTTCCAAACAGTTGTGTTATTATTAAAATAAGAAAATAATTTTCCATGTTCAATATAAAATAAACATTTTTCTAATGAAAATAGGATTAAATAAAAATCTTACCGGCAAAGTTCCAGGTAGAGATGCATCAAAAAAAGAAACCAAAGAATTTGGAGGTGCTGAAAAGCGAACTTGAGATCCAGAGAAGAGTTTAGAGTTGGAGGAAATCTGGGCATGAATTTCCAAACCTACCACAGCAGCCCATTTGTGTTCACTAAGAAGAAAGAGATAATGGTTAAGATGTAATTATGTTTGTCACCATGAATGAATTTCTGTAAGTCTAAACCACAAATGTTAATTTCCTATATGTGTTTTAAACTTATTACAGTGTTATATCCTTACATTAAAAATGTCATATTTTATCAGTGACTAAATAAAAAACAATTTAGAATAAGCGCCTACACTGAGATTGGCAAACTAAAATTCATTTACAACATGGCATCAGGAGGCTGATGATATAAACACGAAGGCAATAGAGAAAGGAACAATTTGGTGTCTTAAAACAATGTAGAAATGGGTATCAGGTGACAACTGCTTGGCTAACTTCAGTGAAAAGCAGCATTTAACAAATTAACTGTACCTTATCAATTAATCACTCAGTAAATGAAGAAAGCTGATCTTTCCCACATTATTTAGAATTAACATAAATGGCAAGATTCTACTACTAGAGAAATAATGATAAATAGTTCCACATTTCTTATTTAAAAAGGAAATTTGCAACCATGTTTTGAATTCCTTTCACAAAAATGGTTTGCAAGTATAATAACCAGAGAGACACAGATATAATAAATCACCACTAAATGATACTCTTGAAAAAATTTTGCTAAACCCCATCATATTAAACCATCTGATGTGGCATATTTTTGGTCCCCCATATCACTTGCAATTCCTGAGACCTAATTTCAGGTTACTTTGTTCATGTTTATTTGCTATGAAATCTAAGAAGCTATTAAATGCTATAATAATCTCTCTTATCCGGCCAGTCCTACTCTGTTGAGTCTGTACAAAGGCCTCTCCAGATCCTTATAAATGTGCTTATTCCCTGTGAAATCCATGTATGTTCCTATCCTGCTCTTCTCCCAAGCAATTGTGTGTGTGTGTGTGTGTGTATATATATATATACACACACACAGATTTTACATCATTTTGTTTTGTTTCAATCATTTCAGCACATAAAGGTCTATATCTGAAGTACTGTAAGAATAAGTCCTTCTTTTTAAAGTTTGGAAACACAGCCCACAAGGGAGGTGAATTAAAGAAAGAACTCGTTAGAAATTCTGCATGCAGTAAAGCATCATTCAAAGTATTTTTGCAGTTCCATTACATGAGAGAAAAAATGTTCTTTCCATTCACAGGGAAACAATCTAATTCACGAAAAGAATACAAAACTGAATACTTCTTTCAGGACAATTTCCCTCTGTTCCTCCAACTGAAAGTAAAAATAATGCCAACCAGTCTCAAAGAATAAACAAAATATTAGAAACTTGCCATATGTTTCTGTATTTAAAGAGAAACTATTTAATTCTTACATAATGAAGCATAAACAGCTGTTCAGGGGATATCTGGCCAAATAAGCAAAACTCTCTATATAACCCGAGGGAGTACCTCTTCTTTTGGCTGCGTCCTCCTAGGTCTAGACACACATATTCAACATAAAACGCCTGCACAGCTAGCTAGTGTTTTCTGACTAATGGCAATAACCCACCACTACCCAGAGCTTGTAGGTAAAGGCTCCCTTTCTCCCTTTAGAACACTGCCGGCCCATACTAGCGCTAAATAAAATCAGCTAAATATGATCCCGCTTCTCGTGTCACCGTCCCCACTGCTAGTGCTATTAGTAAGATGACCGAATCCACTCTTCTGTCTGTGCAGCCTTCAAGAAAATACTTGCTATTTTACACTTGCGAATTCCCCAACTACGTCTATTTGAAAATAGTGGTTTATATATGGGGGCGGAGCTGATAGAGGGCCTGTTTTGTGCTTTTATTTAGGTTTCGGGGCTCCAGGTTATAACTCAACGCCCTCCCGTCAGCCAAAACGTCTAGAAGCTGTGCTGTAATTGCCATCCTTTCCCCAGTCCTGCAGTTCCACCTTACAGTTAGGTGGGCAGAAATGGTATGAAACAGAATACCCTTTCCTCGGCTTCTGGGTCGTGTAGAGGGGCTGCTGAGCCACTGAGCTCCGTCCCCTAATCCGGTTGGATGTGGACCCAGTCGGAGCCTCTCTTCGGTGGCAAGAACCGCCGTCAACCCGGGCGAAAGTCCAACGTCTTCCACGGCCGACCCAGCGCAGCATGGGCGCCGCCATTGTAACGCCAGGGTCTTGGTCAGGTGACTCAGTCACACTGTGCCGCGAGGCTCCCTGGGAAGCGTAGTTCTGGAACTGTATTAAAAACGCTATAGGCTCGGACCGGAAGACTACTACTCCCGGCGAGCGTGGTGATTCGAAGCCTGCCGGAACCCGGCAGAGAGGGGAGGGAAGGAGAAATAGAGGAGAGGGTGGGAGGGTTTCAGGGTGGGGAGGTGTGACTCCTCCTAGCGGGGAGTTGGAGAGGCTTGTGGCTCTGAGCGTGTATGTATGAGTTTGAGTGTGAGCACTTGGTGCTTGGTGCTAAGAAGCGTTGCCGGGATTTTATAACCCAGTTAACGTTGCAAGGGGAAGTAAATGACCTTGACATCTCAGCAAAGACTTCCTGAGCCCCCAAACCTACTCCATTATATTCTATGTCTACTCTTCTACTTCGCTCAGCAATTTGTACGTTAATGCAACAAATACTTATTTGCATGCCTACCGTAATGCCAGGCTCAGTTCTTAGTCACTGTAGTTACTGCAGAGATCAAGACAGTTAAGGCCCCCATGTTAATGGAGCTTACATTCTAAAGAAGGGAGACATACAGAAGTTAACAAAAATAAGATACTTCCATATAGGTAGTAAGTGCTATGTTTAAGCAGAGGTATTTAGAGAGAAACAGCCCTAGATTGAATGTTCGTGTACATTTTAACCTCCTTTTTATCATTGACCAGTATCAGAAACACCCTCATTGTATGCTAGGAGCAGATACCATCGTCCCAGCGGACTTCCTTCATTTTCCTGCGTCAAAACTAATACCCCTTGTTAAAACCGCCACCGATTTTTTGTATTTGAACACAGTCTAGAGTAGTCATTTAGGCACTCTCTATTTCATCATCCTGCTTTGATTGTCCTCATAGTGCTTTTGACTACCTGATGTTTATCTTCTATTTCCACAAATTCCTTGTCTGTCTTACTCACTACAGTACAAAGTAGGTTCCTCAAAAATATTTGTTGAATAAAGTAGGGCAGTGTGGAGAATACATTTGACAAAGGATGGAGTGGATGCCCTTTGGAGCAGTAATTGTTTAGAGGAGAGATGATGAATTAGGATGGTGGCAGAGGCAAAGAGAAATGGATCTATTTGAGATAGATATGGGAAGTAAAATTGAAGGACTCTGATGGATTGGATATGATGGTGGAAGGCTAGGAGGAACAAGTAACTCCTGGATTTCTGGCTTGCATGACTGGCTGATGAGGTTATCCACCGAGATAAGGAAACCAGAAAAGGAACAGGTTTGCAAAGAAAACATATGAGTTTGGTTGCCTTGGAGACATTCAAGAGGAGGAATCAAGTAGACATCAGTGATGCCTAATTCTGAGTATAGAGCAGGGCAAGGGGAAAAGCTGCGTATTTTGTATACTTCACATTGATAGGTTTTCAGTTATTGATCAATAATCCATTGATTAAATGGCTGTAACCTTTGATCTTTTCCTTTAATACTCTTAAATTGCATATCCATATGGAAGAAGGAAAGTTTAGTTACTCTTGTTAAAATTGTCCTCATTTATTTTTTCTATCTTTTCTACTTTTTCACCCACTATCACTAATCTAAATTGCTACACCAGAAGTATCGGTCATTTGACCAAGGATGAAAATGACAAAAATGACAGGGACTGGAAGGGAGTGGTGGAGACTTGTTCCAAAATTTCTCTCTAATTGTTGCACTTTAAGGTTCAGATGATTCTCTAGATCCTTTACTAGAGTCTTCCCTCTGAGTTTCCATGTTTTCCATCTTTACTCTAGGTAAGCTAGTTTTCCCTTTCTTATTTAGCTCCTCAGGTTTTTCTGGCCCAGACTGTGGTCAGGGGAGTTGCCTCTGAGCACAAAATGGCTTCAGTTTCGTTAGAACAACAGAGGAGAATGGAACCTTGTATCTCTAGCTAAAAAGAGAGGGAGACACTTGCTACCTCATCGCTGGTAATCGGCATCTTAGAAGGCAATTCACTCCATCACATGGAAGACTGGGAATGTTTTGAAAACCACCATAAGGGAGAGCAACACATTTAATGAAAGTCCTAATCTTATGGGTAAAACGCGCTATAAGGGAAGCTCATCTTTGTTTATGAAGCAGTATTATGCAGTAATAGGCTATCGCCGCAAAGGCCCCACCCCACCACTAGAGGGAGATAAAAATCCTACGCATGTAAGGGTATTTGCTTCCTTTCACAAATGGAAACTGGCCAGTTTCCTGCATCTTATCTCTAATCATTGCCCTTTCAAAAATCCCATAGAACTAATCGTGGAAATAGAGACTTGTCAATAACCATCTCTTTGGCTCTCCTCTCCCTCAAGATTATTTGTCGTTTCCCGAAATACCTGTAGTTTTCCTTGTGAAAACAGGAGCACTGTTTTCTGAGAGCTCTCCCTGCCTTGCTCCTTAGCTGGTCATACTCCCACCAAACCGCCTTCTGTGGGACCATTTCTAGCCTTCCTGCTGCATGCCAAATCTGATATCTGTCAGAACTATTACTGACGGACAGCTCTCTAGCTGCGAGAGCTATTTTGGTTGCACCAACAAGGTGGCTGTCATCTGGGAGACACAGAGATTTTCATTTTCAAGGAACTCAGAAGGTAGCTGGGCAGAGTTTCTAGCAAAAACAACATTTTTCTTAGGGAGAGCCTCTCGGCTCTTATTTTATCCATAAAATTGATACACAGTACAAATAGATTTATAACAGGTTTTTAAAAAGCTATGTAAAGCAGAGCAGAATTTCGAGTTGTTACTTACAAATGGCAATAGTTAGATGTGTCTAAAATAACATGCTTGGTTTTGTTTAGTGCTCTTCAGTGGGTCTTTGAATGTCAGAGTTGGAATGAACTGGCTCACCTCTGTATTTGACTCAAAATTATGAATAAAAACACGTTGATTTCTGAACACAGATTATTTTTTATCTCAAATCTAAGTTGTGCTTAATTGTAATCATTCCCTTTCACTAGTTCACGATGGGGGAAATAATATGAAAACCCAACATCCTAGGATGGATAGTTTCTTCTGTAAGGTAGGTACAATGTGAGGGGATAATACAGGTGGTTCTAAGTTTCCATTTTTTTAAAAGAAATGAATAGTTTTGATAGAAACATTAAAATTGCAAGTAAAATGAAAAAGAGACAGTTTCCACTATCCTGGCAATGTATCTCGAAATCTGTGTGTATACAGCTTTCCAGTTAAAATTGCATTAACTAATGTAGTCTTTGATTAACTACTTTTGTCCTTTGGAAACAAAGGCAATGCTTTAAAAGCATTTAGCAGGCTAATAAACAAAATGCCCCTTGTAGTCTAACAGAGCTGGAAGCAGATGGTTATCTTAGTATTTCTTAGCACAGTTGTGAGCTTGATCCCTGTCTTGGCTGTGAGTTTCTGTGTGTTCTGTGGCTATGGAACTCAGCCTGCTGTCTTGAAACTTTATGCCACATGGGTAGAGACGGAAGATGGCTAGGTCAGTATATATTATCTTAAAAAAGGAGAAAGAAACCACAGCGGTAACAACAACAAAACCCACGTAAGATGATGTACATATAACAGAAATTAATAGCATCATTTATGTTGCAACTAGAAGAGCTCCTGTTTTTGAGAAAGCATTCTGAAAACACGAAGTTCCTTCATAGAAAAAAATACATTTTAAAATCCAGTTAGGTGTCATTAGGGGAAAAGAGAAAGACTGGGAATACACGTGTGCCAAGCAAATGGGAAAACAGGATTCATTTCCTTTTATTTTACCATTAAAGTCTTGATTCTGATAAAATACTGATGCAGAGGGAACAATTGCTTTCTCTAAAAGATTGTTTTGCAGCAAAGAAATCTATAACTCCTTTTTCCTTTCCAGTGCAAGGAAATAGAACACCCTGTTCAATGTTCCTGTAGAGATGAAGGGCCATATGGGGAAGATGAGGCCAGCACATTGTTGCTATTATGCCTGGACTATAAACTAGAAGCTCTCTATGGTCTCCCTTCTTCTATCTAATCTCAGGGGATGGTTTGGATGGTTTGCACTTTCCCAGGTGTTTTCTAGAAATTTTTAGAAATCTGTCTACTCCCTCAGAGCCAACAAGAATGATGTATGAAAAAGAAGCTTCACTTCCATACTTCCTTTGCTTCATGATGTACTTGAAAGAAGATACTCCCAAGTTGTAAGTAATGGGTGGTAGAACACGTTAAACTCCATGTTTCTATAAACTATGTTTTTGCATGTGGTCCTATCCCTCTATGTACTAAGAAGTTCTCTCTTTTGTGTTTTGGAATTGGATATTTGGCCTTCAAAGTTAGAGAGCTTGTACACACACTACACACAGACACACGCACACACACACACATGTCACCACATGCACACTTCTAAGCAGTATCTTAATTCAGGAGCTCCAATAATAGGAACTTTTAGGTTTCAGAACAGATGATGTTTTTGTATGTCAGATGGTTCTCCTTATTTTAAGCCTAAAGATGTTGAAAAGTATGGCGTTAAAGAACTCCACCACCAAGACACGTGGACTTTGATAAGACCTTTCAGTGAATGAACTCCTACTTGCTAATTGAAGGGAAGATGTATCAGAGTCCATCAGCGTGGTACAGAAGAGAACTGAAGAGCTTATCTTACACATCCTCCCAGGTAATTGGTGTCATCACCTGTGCGTATCTGAACTGGTATTTCTGTATCTAGGCCACCCTTGAACCAAGAATGGATGGACTGCACAAAGCAATAAAGGCTGAACTCATGTTGGTGGCAGATCCTTCAGGGCTCACCACAGTTTAATGTATAGCCGTTGAGAAGAAATTTAGTGCTCCATGAAGAAGTGCTAGATTCTAATTTAACAATACGATTTTGATGACTTGGCCTAGTAGTGATTTCAGTTGGTGTGAATTCCACACTTACATCAGCTTGGCTACTAAAAGGCATTTTCATCTGCTCACGTATAGTAAGAATGAAGACAAATGGTGTTAAGAATGGGACTGAGTATCGTGTTTTTCAAAAGACAAAAGAAAGTAAGAATTTGTAAAATGCCTCTCTAGCAAAGAGGAGGTTTTCTAGCCCAATATTCTGTTTGTGTTCATTCCCTATAGCTGTTATCTTTCTTTCGCCTGCTGTAGCATGCTGGTATGATGTCTTTGGGAAACATTTTGTAGTACTTAAGAGAATGATGAATTTTAACATTTTACATGAATTTATTAAATAAATGCATTATCTTCTACTTATTGCATTGAAATACACAATCTCATGAAATGTTCTCATCGTTTATGAGGGCAGTTTGACATTTCACAATCTCTTAGAATTTAGTGTCTTCAGCAAATGTCAAAATGAAAAATCTTGAGTTTAGGAAAGAAAACATTTGCCTTGCTTAGTTCTTTAGGCCAGTGGTCCCCAACCTTTTTGGCACCAGGGACCAGTTTCGTGGAAGAAAATTTTTCTAAGGACTCGGGGGGGGGGGGGGGGTGGAGTAATGATTTTGGGATGATTAAAGTGCATTACATTTATTGTCCACTTTATTTCTATTATTATTATTACATTGTAATATGTAATGAAATAATTCTACAACTCACCATAATGTAGAATCAGTGGAAGCCCTGAGCTTGTTTTTCTATAGCTAGACAATCCCATCTGGGGGTAATGGGAGATGGTGACAGATCATTAGGCATTAGATTCTCATAAGGAGCATGCAACCTAGATCCCCTGCGCGTGCAGTTCACAGTAGGGTTTGTGCTCCTATGAGAATGTAATGCCGCTGCTGGTCTGACAGGAGGCACAGCTCAGGTGGAAATGCGAGTGATGGGGAGTGGCTGTAAATACAGATGAAGCTTCTCTTACTTGCCTGCCACTCACCTCCTGCTGTATGACCCAGTTCCTAACAGGCCATGGACAAGTATTGGTCGATAGTCCAGGGGTTGGTGACCCCTACCCTAGGCCAGCCATCATTTTGGGTACCTGAGGCCCTTTTCTTGAAATCTATGACTAAAGGAAATTAGCTGCTGTGTAACCATTCCTCTTATAGCAATTCTGGTTACTTCTCCAAGGAAGATCAAGAATATTTTGCAACTGGCCTACGTTGTTTATTAACTCTTTCTAGAAACTTCTACTAGGCTTATTATTATGCCCTTGTGTTCTCTTTAGCCAACAGAGATATAAGGTATCACTTATTTCAAAGTGATAATATCCTTTTGCATTGGTTTTATTGTGCAGTGGATCAGATGAACTGTGGTTCTCACTGTGTAAGTTAATAGAAGTTGTCCATGAACTCGAAAGATAAAATTGAGTATGTGTTTTGGGTTGGAATTCTATGCCGCCATTTAATCAAATGTTGTGTTTACTCTTTCTTCTTTCAAAAAATGCTGTAACTCATTTTCAATTGTCAAGAAATGGCAAGCACAGAAATGGTAATTTTCACTCTGTCTGAAATATAATGTGGCCAGACAGGCCAAATTACAGAAAATCAATTAGTTCCTGTTACAAGAGCCATGTATCTGAGGTCTTATTCTGTCTCTGGTTACTGTAGCTAATGTCCACTTCTCTCCAAAGGAATTCTTAGGAGAAAATCAACTGAAGACTTTTTTACTAGAGCAAAAACCTATAGGACCTAGACATTTAATCTTTGTCAATTAAGATAGAGACAGAAATAAATTTCTTCCTCAAATCACTTCCTCCCTTCCTGTACTTTTAAACCACATACTCTTGAAAGAGAAGTTATCATTTAGTTTCTGAGGCCTAAACTTTTCAAATACTACTTCTATATTATGCTATCTATGCCTTTTTGTACAAGGTAAAGACCATAATGCTTCTCAAGCATGTGGTTTCACATAAATCTGATCTATGTCATGAACTCTTTTCTTGATCTAAATCAACTAACAAATTCAGTTGAACGAATATATCTAGGCCCAAAGTTTTTATTATTCATGATGTTCCTGTTTCATAGATTTACAGTTGCACATGCCTTCTGGGAAGAAAACACTGCCCCCAGATTTCCTCACTTTTCTCTTTTATATGCTTTTATAGGAGGGCTTTTGTTTCAAAGATTCATTTTGGTGTCAGATAACTTCTTGAGTTACACCTAGGGAAACCCAAGACATCTAAAAATAGGAACAACATTTTTTTTTGTAAAGATAAGCAACATTAATTACTGATTTCAGAATATTACTGATTCCATTTTCCTCATCATAGAACAAGGCAGCCATAATCAAGAAAATCTTCAATTAACATTAAAGGTTGCACTCGTACTAAACCCACACTTAAAGCACAGATGTAGAAGGATTGTTTCAAAGTGTTGTTAAGAAACATAAAACTTGTGGTAAGCCAAGTTATAACTCTTGTGTTATCCAGGGCCTATAATTAATTTTAAAAAAATCAAAACACTTTTAAAAATAGTCTTGTGCATTGAATTCCAGCATGCTGCTGCTTTTATGTAGAGGGATTTCTGTAAAATGCAAGTTTATTTGTAGATTGCAAGTGACTCAACGATGTTACAATATAAAATAAAATGATACTCTAGAGTCTTTGTTTGGGGATGTTAGGGGCTGTCTTGGAATACTCAGTTCACTCAGAGGATTGCTTTTAATCTGAAGCAAAAGAAATTTCATAAACTGAAATTGTTGGCCAGATGGAATTTCCTGATTAATTTTTTAGTGTTTGGTATTAAACATAATAATGAAAAGGGGAGTTCTGAGAGTAAACCCAATTAACATTTCATAAAATTTATTGCTCTAAATATGGCTTACCCTTTATTTCATATCTTCCTGGATAACCTGCCTGTACCTTGAAAAACTTAACTGGTCAACTTCTCTCCCTCCTTCCCTTGCATTGCTTCCATTTCTTTGTCATTTGACTTTCTTTTCTTTTTTGAACTCTATTCATTGAGTCCTTGCAAGGCTACAGGCACCCTTCCAGTGCCTACGTTGTCCTATTCTTTATGGACCTTGGTGGAAAGAATATTTGTAACAGTTTGTAATATTAAGTCCTGGTGCTAGAATGCTGTCCCTCTTGTTGTACAAGAGACTCTTAATACCATCTGTAATCATAGACTGGCTTGCACTTGATAAAACTAGTCTTTGTGATGTTGAGAGCAAAGGTGGACATTCTCCCTATATTTTCTTTTCCTATTTGTTACTTTTCTATGGTAGGTGGATATTCCCATTCACTCTCTCTCTCTCTATATATATATGTATACACACACACACATATATATACAGACATATATATACACATATATATATATATTCATTGGATATGTGGGGATTGGAGAAACGACTTTTTGAAAATAAAATTTATCCTACCAGATTGAGATTTTTGGAGGGCAAGAACCATATTGTCCATGATTCAGTGTCCTTTCAGTTCTCAGGGCTATACCAGCTGTGCTGGCCATCATCTACCCACCGCTCCTGGGAACTATTTTCCTGTCCCCACTGAAACCCATCCACATGGCTATGTTAAGGACTGCCAAACTGAGCTAGTACTCTATGCCGGGGCTGGCTACATTATTTGTGAAATTCAATGTAAAATTAAAATGCAAGATAATGTGTTCAAAAATTATTAAGAATTTCTAGATGGCAGAAGCATTATGCCAAACATAAGACCTTTCTAAGTCAGGTCGCTGTGCAGCCACACAGGTTTCATGCCCAGCTGTGCTGACCTTCCCACCTCCCACACCAGCCATGGTTTATCGAGTCCTAGGGGAAGAGAATATCTAACACAGGTAAAACCAGAGACCTTTCTGGTTGGTTGGTTTGTACCAGAACTAAGAAAAAAAAAGTCCCAGTTGGATAAAACTGGGGACCTATCAGCTGGCTTGCTTTCAGCCTTGTGATGAATGCCATTGATGGGCTGAACACACATCATTTCATTGTATCTCAGACATGTGCTGGCAATGGTCCAAATATCATCTAAGGTACTAATAGTTTGCTAGTCTTTCTGTTGACCTGCAACTTACCGTCCACTAGCTTTGAGGCCCTAGAAGCTGGAACAGATAACCTCTTGAGCATTTTCCATTTTTGTAGTTCTCTGAGCCTATGACCAGATTCTGCAAAATGAACCTAATCTGTAGCCATACATGTGTAAAAATGCAAAAGAGTTCTTGATTTCTCATTTTTCTTGGGTAAGGTTCATGGAGCAGTCAATTGCTTAGATCTTGATAGTGTAGTGGCCACTAAGATAAAAACAAAATGAAGCAACAAAACAAAAATAACCTATCCTTTTAAAGCTAACCATCAGTCAAGGCAATTTGTTAGCATTCCAACTGTAAGATGATTCTGAGTGCTTCCTTAGGGGAAAACTGCTTAAGGTCTAAGTAAAGAGGATCTCATACCCCAGGGAACCTCTATCTTCACAGTTTCAGTCTCTTTCTCCTTTTCCCAATAGTACAACTCCCATTAATTTTCTCAAAGAGGATTTACAAAACTCTGGTAAATGAGTAAAGATAGGCTCCTGGCAGACCTCTTGACTGGCATTCTTCAGGGAGCTAGCTTTACAGGGCAACTTTGGGGGCAGGACACAGTCAGTGTTCATAGACTAGCACCTGGGCTTTGGTATTTTCTGAATTTTTTCTATTACCCTATTAGACTCTTCAAGGAAAGAAAGAAGGATCAAAGTAAATCGAAGGTCTTAGATGAAATTCAAATTTAACAAGTGATTACTTCCCAAGTTATACACAGAAACTTGGGAGGAAATTAGCTGGATATTGTGTTATGTCAAGTATTTTATAACAAAGATGCGTACAGATGGAAATCTATTCTAGCCAGGTGTGGTGGCTCACACCTGTAATCCCAACGCTTTGGGAGCCTGAAGCTGGTGGATCACTTGAGCTCAGGAGTTTGAGACTAGCCTGGGCAACATTAGCGAAACCCCATCTCTACAAAAAAACTAAAAAATTAGCTGGGTGTGGCGGCCTGTGGTCTCAGCTACTCCGGAGGTTGAGGTGGGAGAATCACTTGAGCCCATGAGGCAGAGGTTGTGGTGAGTTGAGAACGTGCCACTGCACTCCAGCATAAGCGACAGAGCAAGACCTTGTCTCAGAAAGCAAAATGAAACAAAAAGAAATGTATTCCAATGAGAAATGAATAATTTCTCAAAATATACCTAAAATTTAGGGTCATAGATGCAGAGCACTTGTTGCAGAATAATATTTAGGCAAATCATTGTCCCTGGGGAAGATTTTGTTTTAAAAAAATCACCTCTCTGTCAATTTATAGATGAAGATGCTGGATCCCAGCATGGAGAAAATTCATATTTTCCCAGTGTGTATCTAGAACTATCCAGACCTTTTTGTCTCTAATCCTGACTGGGTTAATATCCAGAGCTCTGCTTTTGTACACTGCCTGAGGTAAGAAATTGATATGTGTCATGATGATGACTTACTCTTACATTAATATATTTTTTGTCCTTTCAGTTGAATACACTTTAGCCTTTTATCTCCTAAGTAAAAACAGGATAAAGCCAAGGTAAGAGCTGTAAGACTGGAAGTGAGAGCAAGCCTGCAAAGACAGTCCCCAAGGGAAGGCTCTTCTACAAATGTCCAGAAGATTATGTCCATATGTCTTTCTGGAACTGTTGCCAAGATAGTCACAGGATCAAAATTACTTCTTTGTGGCCATTATGCCGTGTCACATCTTGCAGAGCCAAAGGAATAAATTCCAGATATACAGAACACACGTCCCTTCAGCCTCTCTCTCAGGCAGGCTGTCGACTGCAGCATTAATGCACAAATCAAAAAAGGCAGCCAGAGCCTGAAGACTTTCTGCTAGCCTATTCCTTACTGTCCACCTTCCTAATGCACTGGAGTGAAAAACCTACAGGCAGGCCCTTGTCCTTCACACTGTGTGCTCCCATGCCGGCACTCCCAGGCTAGGAAAAAAAAAAAAAAAAAAAAAAAAAGGAGCAAGGGAGGGAAGAGAAAACAGAGGGGAGAGATTTTATCTAGTAAAAAGCCATATTTTCAGGAACCCTTTAATAGAGGACCTACCACAAAAATTTGACTTGTACTCCTGTCCCTTAACTGGCCAGGAAAGCATACTCTAAATACCACTCCTCTTCCTTCTCAGTGTCCCTCTCTTTATCTTCCTCCCTGATGGTCTGTCCTCCACAGCTGAATGCTTCTGAGTGTTTTCACTCTCAGAAACAGTATGATTCCTGTCAAACCACAGCTTAAACTTTACAGAAAAGCTCTTGAGCTTTCATTCCTGTAACCAAGATCAGTGATCTGTCATGTACAGTGGCATTTCCAACTGACTGCTAGAAATCTCCACCTTGATGCCCTGCCAGCACCTTGAAATTGACACGTCCACAATCTCAGCATCTTCCCTCCTGAAAGAAATATTCCTTCCCTGGACTTTTTTTTTTTTTTCTGTTAATGACAAATCACTCTCTCAGTCATTCCAGCCTCAAACTTTGAAATTATATCTGATTACTCAATGATATTATCACATGTTTTCAGTGATCACCAGGTTTCTAGAATGGTGGCTAAGTGGAAGTGATGCCACCATGAAAAAATAAGCAGATGTGTGGAAGAGGATATTAATTGCAATTTTGGACATTGGATTTGAGATGTCAGTGAGACGTCTAAGTATGCAGAGCTAGTGGAAAATACCAGTCTGAAAGTCAAGAAGTCTGGACTGAAAACGTAAGTTTGAGAGTCATCAGATCAGTGGTAGTGAAGACATGAGAGTGATGGAGTGATGGAGTTACCCATAACAGGGGCAGAGGGCGTAATATGTTTTAAAAGTTTTTAGTAGATGTATTTGTTTATTTATTTCTTGGGAGCAAACATGAGGTTTCTGGATCAGAGGCAGAGTTATAACCACGTGGGTTCCCCACATCCCATTCTCCCATTTTAGGGTAATGGGATGACCAGATGTCACTCTACATATGCAAAGAAATTTTTTTCATTATAGAAGAGAAATTCTAAAATTATGGATCTGGGAATCAGTCACAAAGTTTTCTTGCATGTTTTCCCCTAGACATCTTACAGTTTTAGGTTCTACATTTTGGTCTATAATATACATGAGTTAATTTTTGTATATGGTGTGAGGTATGAATCAATGTTCTTTAAAAAAAGTAGATATTCAATTCTTCAGCATCATTTGAAGGAAAGACTATCATGTCTCTACTGAATTGCCTTTGCAACATTGTAAAAAAAAAAATCAGTTGTTTGTGTATATGTAGATCTATTTCTGGATTCTCCATTTTATTCCATTGATTTATATGTCTATCTTTCCACCAATACAATACTGTGTTAACTATCATATCTTTATTATAAACCTTGGTACTGGTTAGTGTTCATTCTTTAACTGCGTTCTTCATTTTCAAATTCATTTTGGCTATCCCTTGCTTTTCCATGTATATTTAAGAATCAACTTGCTAATTTCTGCCAAAAAAAACCTTGCTGGGTTTTTGATTGAGATTACATTGAATCTGTAGATTAATTTGGGGAGAACTGATATTTTAACAATTTGAGTCGTGTTTAATTTATTGAGCTTTTCATTTAGTTCTCTAATTTATTTATCTCAGAAATATTTTATAGTTTTGAGTGTATTTGTGTTACACAATTTTGTCAGTTTATCTCTAATTATATTATTTTTGGTGCTATTATAAATGGCATTGCTTTAAATTTTCAATTTCTAATTGTTTATGACTTCATAGAAATATAGTTGATTTTTTATATTGAAATGTGTAACCTTGCTGAAAACACTTATTCATTCTTTGAGTTTTTTGGTAGATTCCATCAGATTTTTTGCATGGAGAATCATGTTGTCTTTGAGTAGAGTGAGTTTTACTTATTATTTTAAAGTCTAGATGCATTTTTGTCTTGGTTTATTGCACTGACTAGAACCTTCAGGACAAGGTTAAATAGAAATGGTGAGAATGTACATTCCTACTTTGTTCTTAATGTTAAGGGGGAAAGTATGCTTTTGTATACTTACCTCTATAGTTGCCAGTTCTGGCACTCCTTGCTCCCTTGTGTGTATATATACATATATTTTTGTTTGTTATCAGTTGCTTTTTGCCTAAAGAAATTCCTTTAACATTTCTTATATGCAAGTCTGCTGATGATGAATTATTGTAGCATTTATATGTGTACAAAAGTCTTTATTTTGCTTTCATTATTAAATACTTTTTTGTTTTGGTTGTATGTAGAATTCTAGATTGACAGCTAGTTTATTTTTATTTCTTTTAAAGACATTGCTCCAATATCTTCTTACTTCCATTGTTTCAGACAAGAAATCAGTTGTAGTCCTTATCATTGTTTTTCTGTATATAATGTCTTTTCTCTCTGGCTGCTTATAGGATCTTCTCTTTATCACTGACTTTAAGCAATTTTGTTTGATGTGCCTTGTGCTTAAGATTTGTTTAGCTCTATATCTATGGATTTATAGGTTTCTCCAAATGTGGAAAATTTTCAGTAATTATTTTATCAAACATTTTTTCTGGCCGCCTCCTCCCTCATGCCCTTCAGGGACTCCAATTTCGTATATATTAGGCTTCTTAAAGTTATCCCACAGCTTAATGAGGGTTTTTAAATTTTTAAAATTTCTGTATTTTTAATTTGAATAGTTTCTATTGCTGTATCTACAAGTTCAGTAATCTTTTTTGTCCTGCAATGTTTCATCTGCTGTAAGTACCATACAGTGTATTTTTCGTCTCAGATATACCTTTCACAGTGAGGTCTGTGAAGGAAGAAGCACATTCACCAGGTGGACATTCAGGATCCAAATTAACTTTTCCAAAGTGGGTGTTTGGGACTTATTCTCTTTGTGCATTTGCTGACCCTCCCTTTTTTCAATATTAATTTTTATCCATGTTATGTATAGTTTAATAAGTTAGATAGTTTCTTAAGGTATATATGTTAGTTAGAATTAGTTTCATCTGTATTTAACAGAAACTCCAAATAACAGGGTCTTAAATATATAAAGCTTACTCATTCATAATAAAAGCTGTTGCATGCTAGTCAGTCCTGGGCTTGTTTGGCATTTCCTGAAGTTATTGGAATCATAGGCTCCTTCTACCTTTCTATTTCTCCATCCTTAGTCAGATAAGCTCCAGTCACTCATGTCTGCATTCCAGGCAGCGGGAAGATGAAAAGAGGGAAAGACAAAGGGGCATGTCTATCTGATAACTTCTGCTTACATCTCATTGGCCAGAATAAAGTCCCATTGCCACATCCAGCTGCAAGAGCACCTGAGAAGCATGGATTTTTATCTGAGCCTACTGTTGTTATGAGTAAAATTGGGGTTTTATTACCAAGAACAAAGGGAAGAAGGCATCATTTCTAAGAAGGACTCCTGAGCCATCTTCCTTCTCACCCTAATTGTACTCCCTACAGGCAACAACTTTTAGCTCTTTTAACTGTTTTTCCTAGGATTTATTTCATATTCAGACAACAGCAACATTGTGCTGCTAATTCATTATTTTCTTATTTTAAATAGGATGAAATGAGGATTTTGCCTCTCTTGTACCCTTATTCGCATACCACTTCCACTTCCCTTCACCCATTTTTCCAAAATAATTGTCATAATTTTATTCACTCAATGTTTATATTTTTATGATCATGTTAATATTATTCAAAGCTGAGTCATGTAGTATACTGTAATTACATATTCCTAAATTTAAAAAAATTTCACTGAATTATTTTTATTTGCTTAGTTTTATATGTCTCTAGTTTATTCCTGAGCTTTTAATTTAAGCATACATTGCTTCTCAGTACAGTCAAATTTGTTTACCAATTTCATCTTCATTTGAGGGACATGCTTCTGGATCCCTTTGTTTCTTTTAGTTCTGACCTGGAATATCTGCTCTCTGGTCTTGATATATAACTGTCTTCCTGAGCAATCTCATCATCCTCACCCTGGGGATTCCCTTCACTCCTTGCATGTGTTGGGTCTCCTATTTCCTTGTTCCCATCTTATGTCTTCTTTTTTTGTTTGTTCTCTTGTTTTGGTTAGGCACATTCTCTAGTAGCTTCCAGAGAACAGACACATTGAAAGTAACTATTTTTGAAATACATATCTGAAAACTTCTTAATTCTAGCCTCATACTTGATTGATAGTTTGGATGGTTTTAGAATTCTAGATTGGAAATAATTTTCCCTAGAATTAAAAACAGATTTTTTTCTCCTAGATGTTTTAAGCCATTAGAGTTTTTCTTCATTAGTGTTCCTTTTGAAAAGTGCTATGTCACTCTGCTTTCCAGTCCTTTTATGTCGCCTGGTTTTTTTCTTCTTGGGATGTTTTTAAAATCTTCTTTTTATTCCTAGTGTTCTCAAATTTCATAACAGTGTCAATTTATGTGGATCTTGTTTTCATCTACTGAGCTGGACATTTCGTTGACCAGCTCAACCTGAAAATTTATAACTTTAAGGTCTGGAAAAAATTTTGAATTATTTCCCTGGTAATTCCTTCCTGTCTGTTCTCTTTCCAGAGTTCCTACTATTTGGATGTTGAGCCTCCTAGACTGATCTTTTATCTCAGTATCTTTGATACTGTGGCTTTATGCTTTGTTTTATGAATTTCTGCCATTTTAACATAATTTCAAGAAGTAACAGTAAATGCATATGTCCATTCCTCTGCATTTAACTGGAATCCTCTGATCTCTTTTCAGATACTTTACTGCAAGTAAGGAAACTATTGTAGAAATCCATATGCCATGACTGAGATGAGCACCAGGTTTTTTGTTTTTTTTTTCTGGTCTGATTCTCCCACTTATCAAACTCTTCTTTAGGATATTTACACAAAGTAGAAACAAAGGCAAGTAAATGAAAGTAGAGCAGGACCAGGTGCAAGGCCCTTGGGCACATTATCCACCTTCGCTACTGCTAGGTTTACTCATTTCAGAGATGAAGGCCAATAATACCCACTTTTTATAGCTCAGGCTTGTCGTGATGAACAAATGAGGGCATGTAAATGAAGATTTTTGGAAAGATATGTAGTGGCATGTAAATGTGAAAGATTATAATTCTCCAAAAGGAACATAGAACTTCCTGATGAATGCTCAATTAGAACATGCTGTTGCTCTTTTTGGCCAAGGGAAAAATTAAGGCAAGAATCCAGTAAGATAGTAGCAAGATCAGTGGAAAGGAAGATCACAGAGGAAGCTCTGGGTAGTGGATGGAGTGGAGGCTTTCAGACAGACAGACAAGATTCACACCCTGATTTCAGGACTTACTGGATCATCCATAAAGTATCCTTTTCTTCAAAATGAGTAAAATAATACCTACCTTGTAGTGTTGCTTTAAGGAACAGACTTGCAGAGACAAAAATAAATGTAAAGCCCTTGGTACAGATGGCAACCAATAAATAGTAGCAACTATCAGTGGTTAGGCTCACTGGCTCTGGAGTCAAGCTGTCTGGGTTCTGTCCCATTCTGCCATTTATGAGTCAAGTGATTTGAGGACAAATGACTCAACTTCCCTGTATCTCTTTCCTCATCTGTAAGATGGGACAGTAACATTAGCCACCTCATCTAGTGGTTGTGAATCTTAAATATGTTAGTTAATGGAAAGTATCTATAATAGAGCCCTGGCACATAAAAATCAGTGCTTAATAAAATTTAGCTATTGTGATTGTGGTTAGCTTATAAACATAGTAATTATTTCAACCATGCATTGAGTCATCATTCAGAGTCCAAATGAAGTTGCAATTTAATTTGTGTGCTGTCTTAGTCTGTTTGGGCTGCTACAACAAAATACCTTAGACTGGGCAATTTGTAAACAAAGATTTATTGCTTACAGTTCTGGAGGCTGGGAAGTCTAAGATCAAGGTACCAGCAGATTCAGTGTCTGGTGAGAACCCATTCCTCATGGATGATGCCTTCTATGTGTCCTCACATGGTAGAGGGGTTAAACAAGCTCCTTTCAGCCCCTTTTACAAGGGCACTAATCCCATTCATGAGGGTGGAACTCTCATGACCTAATTGCCTTCCAAAGGCCTAACCTGTTAATACCATCACCTTGGGGGTTAGATTTCAACACGTGGATTTAGGGGGGATGCAATTATTCAGACAAGCATGTGCTACAGTAAATTTGCACATAATAAATAAATAGAAGTTACTTGTCCTAAGGTCAGGTGGGTCATTATCGAAAAGGCCTCCAGTTCTGTGTTCCTGGTCCCATAGGTCCTTAAACCAGGGCTGGGGTGAGAACATTTGAATATGTTCTGATGTCAGGGCTCTGAGCCAAGTCCTGATACTGATTCTGAAAAGAAAAGGCCCTAAATCGAAAAACAACCAAGGGAAGAAAGATCAACTATCCCCAAATCAGCCTTCCAGATTTCATGGGCATCACCAAATAGCTTCAGACACGATGGCCTTTCCGTTTGATGCAAAAACTGAGATCTTACAGAACCTATTGAATCTTGCCTTCCTGACTTGAGATATCCATATACCAGCTGGCTATTCCACCCAGTGACTGGATGGACTATGGAGATCTCCTAAGCCAGGGGTCCCCAACCCCCAGGTGGCAGACTGGTACCAGTCTATGACCCATTAGGAATCAGACTTCACAGCAAGAGGCTAGTGACCATTACCGTCTGAGGTCCGCCTCCTGTCAGATCAGCTGTGGCATTAAGTTCTCATAGGAACATGAACCCTATTGTGAACTGCGCATGCAAGGGATCTAGGTTACGTGCTCCTTATGAGACTCTAATGGCTAATGATCTGAGGTGGAATAGTTTCCTCATGAAACCACCCCCTGACACACCTCCAGCCCAGTCCGTGGAAAATTTGTCTTCCACAAAATGGGTCCCTGGTGCCAAAAAAGTTGGGGACTGCTGCTCTAAGCTTCATCAGGCTGCAGAGCTACTCAGTGCCTCCGCACTGGGCTGCCAGCTCTACACCCTGGCATGGTTCCAAATTATCAGGATGGCAGCATTGCCCAAGCACTCAATGACTATTTTGTTGAATGAATAATCAGTGGAGGAGGAGGTAATATACTGAGTATGTATGCGTTCCTAGCATATCATGTATCTGCTATATCAAGGCAATATCTAGCTTATGGTTTTAAAGGTGATATGTAGTGTTTGCTCCCCTACCCTAAGCTCATGGCACTTGCACTGTAGTGGGTGTTGTGTTTGTGCCTGCTTTAAAAAACTGTGAACCCCTCAAAGGCAGGGGACTTATTTGTTATCTGGGTAATTTGAGGAATGGATGAATGAATGAATTTATCATTAGGCAAATATTTGTTGAGCTCCAAGCAATGATCTAGAGATATAACAGTGCTCAAGACAAATGAGGTCTGTGAGCTCATGGAGCTTACATTTTAGAGAGGGGGACAAGCTGTAAATGAATAAATGAACAAGGTAATTTCAGATAGTGAAAGCCAAGAAAACCCCTCATAAATTCTATCAGTGCAAACTTTTTGGCATTTTGTTATAAGGAAAACATAGTATGTAATTTGGCCCTGAGTGCCTTCTCTGTGCAACAGATCTCTACAGAGGAAAGAAGGATAGACTACAAGAATTTATCTAAATTACTAAACTGTAATGATCTAGTTCTCCAAAATGAGACAAGCAGCAGCACTGCTTAAGTGTTTTAACTTGGCCTGCAATTTGCTAATCAGAGGCTGGAGGTGACATGCCATAAAACTGTACAGGCTTTTAACTGATAGGTTTACAGAAGGTTCACAGCAAATCTGTGCCCTGTAATTGAAAGTTTAAAGGCACAAATCTCAGGTCATTTGAATAAAAAAGCTCAATACTCCTATCTTTTCTATCTTCTAAAAACGATAGAGAAACATATGTCAGAAATAAACTGATACAGGTCCATAACTCCCAGTGAAGAAAAAATTGAGAGCTATTGACAACCAAGTCCTTACTTAGGTAGCCACAGCACTTTTAACATGTAGGTGTGGAGAGGAAAAGTTCTTTCTTAAATACATAATAAACATATTTTGAAGATACCATTCTACCTTGTCTACATGATAAAAAGAGAAACAAACTTAATTAGCCTAGACCAAATTTCACCCTGATGCACATAGATAACTCCCACTGTGATCGTTATGCAAAAGCCAAGGTGATATTTGTATCTCAGAATAATGTGTGTTTTTCCAAGGGCAGAAGTTGATCTTTAACACGTATGCATGTAATAATCTCCACCTGTGGCTTTCACAAAAACTTATGTTTTAGGGATTCCTGTGACGGTGGTGGTGGTGGGAGCTTCTGGTCCTCTGTGATTAGTTAGTAGTCTGTTGGTGGCCAGGAAATGGGACAAACAGCAACTGTGGCCATGAAACAGACACATGGTCAACGAGGGTCTACCCCACCAGTGCTTCCCTCCACTAGCATTGCTTGGTTTTCTTTCTAATCCCTGTCCTGTAGATGCTTGAGCCAAGGAGGGGACAGAAGAAAAATAAGGAGGTCTTCTACTTTTCCTCCATAGCCATATTCCTCATGTTTAAAATTCAGCTTTAAAATCCCAGAATGAAAATCTTTGACATTTGGGGGAAAGGGTGTACCTTTAAGTGTGTATTAAGTCAAATTCCATAAAATGATAAAAATAAATTACATATTTATTCTAGGCATCCATGAAAATAGTGTGACAATAAATTATTCCAAAGTGATTTCTCCTCAGAAAAGAGCTATTATACAATTTCTACCATTTTTCCCTAATGTTTCACTTAGATTTATATTCATAATGTTATCAGAACACATTAATCCAAGCAAGACACTGCCCGAGAACTGCAGTTATTATTTCCTTACATACGTACACGTGCATGTATGAAGTTGAAGAACACGCATGCCAATAAACAGACAAACAGACACACAAACACATGATTCTCCATCTCATAACAGTACAGTCATTTGTGATATGCTAATTTCTACTAGGTGCCCAGTCAATTGGTTTCACAGCTTAGCTATTCATCGTCAGACAGACTGTCTGTGTTTCCCCCATGCACTTCCAGTTCGCAGAATAGTGCCAGACTGGCATCTTGTCTTGTGACTTGATAACAGATTCCATTAATAGTGTATGCACTGGGACTAACATCCAGTCCCTCTCAGCTGGGAGAAATCTGGCAATTAGTGCCAGCCCGAAGGACTGCAAGGGCTGGGGGCCTCGCATGCCAGGTCATACGTAAGAGGCTGACTGTGAATTAACACCCTGTATATGCACAAGGAATTGCAAAATGGGAGATTTGGAAAAAAAAAAGAAAGAAAGAAAGAAAAGAAATGAGGGAGGATACTGGGTAAAAAGTTTCCTGATATCTGCCTTCCTCCCTTTGTGAAATTGGGGATGAGACAAAATCGTCATTGTTTCATTGACTGCGACCATGCCTAGCTCTGAGCTCCATGTATTTCTCAGCACATTGCTAGTTCTCAATGATTATCATTATCATTATTAAGGATGGTAATAATTGACAGCATGATAAACAACTTGAAAAGAGCTAGTTTCCTGAAGAAAAAATATAAGTCACTCTAATAATGGCTCTTGTACACAGGAACAAATAGAACATTTGTGTCTTGGTATTTTAAATTATGTCTTTGTTTGCTGAGGCTGGAGGGCACAGGGTGCAATTTTAAACTCCAATAAATGAACAAATGAATTAGCATTAGGAAAAAGGGTACATGTTAATCAAAACCAGCCATTTGGACTTGGGGTCCTTAATTACATGTAGATTTTCTGTCTTGCTTCTTTTTTTCTAATATCACTTATTCCTGGATTTGCAGAACTGGCCTTACCCATCATAGGAGGAAAATGTTGCTTACTGGGTGCTGAGGTTTTAGGCCGTGGCACATAAAATAGTTCTTCTGAAGGAAATCCCTTTAACAGAGGTAAAACGTAAAATGCCAATATGCTAAAAGCAAGGACCAAGAAGGACCTGGAGCTCCTGAGCCAACCAGCTTCTCTCTCTGACTTTATTCAGTCACTAGCAGGAAGGAAGACAGATGTAGATATTCAGTCTCTGAAAATTTGAGAGTTAATTAATTTTCTTCCCAGAAGACTTAACAAAGACTGCTCAATAGTCTTATTGAGAAAAATGTGTGTGTTTCCTCCTACCTCTATCTTAAAACATTTTCCTGCACTTACCTGCAAGGAGAACATATTTAACTTGGTCAATCATTTCAATTAAACTGGAACTAGAAAAAATTTAACGTTTCCTGCAATATGAAACAATTGCTCCAGCTTTTCGACCCCTACTCTTTCTGTAATTTACAATGACATCTAATATTGGAATAAAAACTCAAATATGATCTATGGAGCTTGACTGTATTTCTTTTTGAAGTGGTTTGGCATGAATGTATTTGTGCAACTGAACTCATTTGTTTTAAAAGATGGCAGAGTAGATTTTACCTAGGAAATCCCTTAGAATTCTAAATATACATTCTCTGGGGTATGCATTTATTTTCAGAATCTGGTAAAAAAAAAAAAAAAGATAGGAATCCATTTGACTAAGAAAGCTTTTCTCGAAATATCAGCTTGGTAGATAAAGTGTCAACTTGGTGGAAATAATAATAATAAAGATGATAGTATCTCTTTGGAAAACAGATTGAGCAACATTTCATCCCCTTTTTTCCATAGAGCACCAGGGGCCGGCTGTACTGAATCTTCATGAATTTACATTGCTCGCCAATGCCTCATTTCCTTGGGCATCTTTACTTAAGGCCCTAAAAGCAACTCACATGCTTGGAGAACCATTGTCCCAGCCCTTGTTTCAAGCTTTATCATTGATTCCTCATCACCTTTAACTATACAATTGGAAAACTTCTTGCCCTGTGCTTAAGGTTGAGTTCCATCTTGGTGCACCTATGTTTGTTTCCTCTTGGAGGCACTAAGCACAGTTTCTGAGTATAGAGAAGTCTTTTCTAGATATCCCACATGTTCTGGTTGAGCTAACAACCCACCTGCAACTATACCCTCCAACAACTTCTGCACCTGTGAAGAGACAGAGAACATCCCACTTTCTGTGCAAGGGGCTTTGCTTCCTCTGTGTTCTTCCCTGTCCTGGGCGAATACCCTATTGAAGTGTTTCCTTGCAGAGCATGGCTGTTCATTTCTTCAGGCTACCGTCAAAAACGGCCACAAACTGGGTTGCCTGAAGCAAGAGAAACTTATTCTTGTACAGTTCTGGAGGCCAGAAGTCCAACATCAAGGCACTGCTAGAGTTTCCCAGGGAGAATCTATTTCTTTTCTCTGCTGGCTTCTACTGTTTGCTAGCAAGACTTGGCATTCCTTGGCCTGTGGCTGCTTAACTCTCACCTCTGCCTACTTCTTCACGTTGCATCCTCTCCTGTCTGTGTCTGTGTCTCTTATCCTCTTCTTATAAGGACAATAGTCATGTTGGATTAGCCCTCCCCCCAATCTGGTATGACTTCATCTTAACTTGATTACATCTGCAAGGACCCTATTTACTGTTGTCCAAAAGACCACCAAGATGGCTAAATGGTAGAAAGGAGAGGTTTATTGGTGATATCAGTTTGCAAACCAGGCAGAGAAAGTCTCCAGTGTGGAATGAAGGTGCTCTCTTTTGGAAGAGGGGAAGGGGGGCAGGTTGGGCTTCATGCCCCACAGGGTCTGTATCAGACAGTAGAGTCATGTATATTCAGCAGGTTCAGGAGAGAAGCTGTATGTATTTATGAGGATAACTGAGCACATGTGTAATGGGTAAATGCATATGTGACATACATTCCATATTCACTTTGGGGAGGGGTTTTACATTAAAATGACATAGAATTTGGCTCTTTATGTCAAAAGGTGAACTATGGGATGCAATGACAGTTTGTGCACAGTGTCTATAAGCTGGTTGAAACTGGTGTAAGGTTTGCAATTGCTTATCAGAAAAGAATGTTTTTAAGGCTGGTCCTGCTGTGCAATCAGAGTTGTAGTGGTCTGGGTTATAAATCAGAGCCCATAGCTCCTGTTGTTAGGAAGTTTCGCCATAGGAATTTAGAAATTAGTCATGCGAGCCTGGACCTGAACCCTTGACCATAGATAACTTTGTTTCCTTAATCTTTGGGTCCATCGTGATAAATGGGCATCTGTTTTGGTCTCTCAGATCACATTCCATGTGGGTCACATTTACAGGTATTGAGGGTTAGAACTTAAACATATCATTTTGGGGGACACAATTTAATCCATAACAGTATTATAATCTTTGTTTACATTGTTACCTTTTTTACTTTATTTTGTAATAGCCTGATGGGTTCATCTTGCCCACTGCCCAGAAAAACAAATGCACCGAGA
Organism: Papio anubis; assembly: GCF_008728515.1. Lineage (NCBI taxonomy): Eukaryota > Metazoa > Chordata > Mammalia > Primates > Cercopithecidae > Papio > Papio anubis. The sequence continues at coordinate 37,586,695 of NC_044978.1, read as the reverse complement.
ACGGTAAGTATTGCAGCAAAGAAAGAGTTTAATTATCACAGGACCAGCCAAGTGGACGAACAGAAGACATTCCTCAAATCTGCCTCACTGAGAGCTTAGAGGCCAGGGTTTTTAAAGTTAATTTGGCAAACAGGGGGCTTTGGAATGGGTGCTGTTAATTGGTTGGGGATGAAATCATAACAGTGTCCAAACCGTCCATGCCTACTGATTTAGTGCCTGGGTGATGGTCACCAGTTAAATCAATTCCTTGATATGTGTTATGGGTCTGGTGGAGTCAGTCAGGATGCAAAAGTCTGAAAATTATGTCAGAGACTTATCTTGGGTTTTGACAATAATGATGTTATCTATAGGAGCCAATTGGGGACGTCACAAGTCTTGTGACCTCGGCTCCATGACTCAGCACTAAGGGATTTTAGAAAGGCAAGATAGGGAACAATGGCTGGTTATTCTTTAACTATGCTTATGTCTTCCAGAATGTAGTCCCCTTCCATAATCATAACCTTGCAGCCTTTCATTAGTCTTACAAAGGTGGTTTTGGTCCCTGAGCAAAAAGGGAGTTAGTTTCTGGAAAGGACTGTAATCATCTTTGTTTTAAAGTTAACAAAGACAGCTTGTAAGATTAGAAGCAAGGTGGAGTCAACTATGTCAGATTTCTTTCACTGTCATAATTTTTGCAAAGGCAGTTTCAGTTCTGAGCACTTTGGGACAGTTCTCTATTGACTATATATATCTCAGCATCTGGTACATCATAGTGCTTAGTAAATAATGACTGATTAATGAATAAGCAAACTATGCCTATTCATAATCACTGTGTTGGGGTTTGGGGAAATGTTGACGTTTGATAGAAAGAAGGACCCCAAGATCTTGCCTAGGTGTCTAGAATCCATTATCCTTTGGATGTTAACTGCAGTGGGTACAAACAAACACTACAATGTCACTTCATAAAACTAGTTCCAAAATTTCAATAAACCTGATAGAAATGGTATGTGTATACAGAGAAAGGCTGTACAGGCTAACCAAAATGTCAAGTTTCCTTGCATTTAACTCAGAATTTATATTAATGGGAATTGAGAGTGGCTCAGAAAAGCAAAAGCTCAGTCTTCTCTGCTTGATGGCATTGCAAGGTCAATTTGAAGGAGCCAAGCCCTACACCGGGTGATCTCTTATGCAGTACTAAGTAGAGGGTGGACTGAGCAGAGGGCAAGTGCTCACATTTGCCCTTGGTGTTGCTCTCACTATCTTCACTTATTTACAACAGATACCCTTCTCTGGTCCAAAGCTGGCCCACTGACTCTCTCCTTTTCTCTTCTTCCTCCTCACTCCCTGACTCTTCCCCAGGCTTTTTTTTTTTTTTTTTTTTTTTTTTCCCCTGTCTTACATCCTCCTCTTATGGGGCAACAAACCTTACTGGCTTACCTGTCTTAGGGGAAAGGGATAGCTTCTTACCACAGAAGAGCTCCATATAGGCCCCTTAATAAAATGGATATTAGAGGAATTTGGAAAATCCTCTCAATACAAATGCCTGGCTTGTAAAGCTATTGTGTTGCTGCATAATCCTATTTTGCATGTCAGAAGTGAATACTATCCTCCCCCTTTTTCTTTGTTACTTCTACAATAAATTCTAGTCTCCCCCAGGCAGATGGATACCTTGGGCCTACTAGTACAAAAACTAACCAAAAAGCTGATTAAGTAATTTTCAAAATATCTCTTCTAATAAATTAAGTAATTACAAGATACACAGTGACAAATGCCAAAGAAGAAATCAGTTGAGTGATGAGACAGCCTGAGTAACTTGGTGGGGAGTTTACAGAGGGCTTTCCAGCCCACCGAACAGCCTTGGAGGGAGAAAAACTTAGCAGGAGGGCCCCAAAGAGACCATATTATTCTCTTCATTAAGGCATGGACCACATTTTACCACTGCATTGACCAGCCAAACATTTAATTTTACTCTGCAGTTTTCCCCATTTACTTCAGACCGACAAGCATCTTCTAAGTGATTTAGTCTTGGGTAAAGTTTGTGACATTCTCAGAGACCCTTATCTAGTGATTTTTAAAATGTTCTAAAAACCTATCATTTTCATGTTGGAGCCTAGAGGAGGGAAGAGGAAGAACTAGAATCTTATTTTGATGCCATTGTCAGGACTCAGAACACAATATCCCCAAGTATGGCACCTTGGCATGCTGAGTGTTTTTGAGCTGAAGAAGACAGGAACGCCTCAGAAACAAGAAGGTCCCTCTGATCTTCTGACCTCCTATCTCCCACACTGCTTTCTTCCCCTAAGCAGGTCATATAAACTAGAATTCTTCTCCCCAAATCAAGTTATAAGACCTAGGACATTCTCCTCCCACCTCCCTCCTGTGTCCTGCCCCATACCTGGGGTTGTGGGGAAGGCATGTCTTACAGACACACAGCAAACAATCTGAACAAATAGGGCTTTCTGTATTCCCCTAAGTTTATTACTATTAGGTCATCCTTCCTTTTTTTCTTTTCTTTTCTTCTTCTTTTTCTTTCTTTCTTTTCTTTTTTTTTTTTTTTTTGAGACGGAGTCTCACTCTGTCCCCAGGCTGGAGTGCAGTGGCGTGATCTCGGCTCACTGCAAACTCCCTCTCTTGGGTTCACGCCATTCTCCTGCCTCAGCCTCCCTAGTAGCTGGGAATACAGGCGCCCACCACCACGCCTGGCTAATGTTTTTGTATTTTTTAGTAGAGACGGGGTTTCACTATGTTAGCCAGGATGGTCTCAATCTCCTGACCTTGTGATCCACCCACCTCCGCCTCCCAAAGTGCTGGGATTACAGGCGCGAGCCACTGCGTCCGGCCCATACTTCCTTTTTTTCCACTCATGTCTCTCCATAACTAGTCACTTCTTTCATCAGATGTGGCATAAAAATACACAGTTTTCCTTAGGTCTTTGGGTCTTCATTTCTGAAAGCTCCTGTGTCACATAAAACTTTGGTTAAATAAATGTGTTATGCTTTTCTCTTGTCAACCTGTCTTTCGTTATAGGGTTGTCAGCCATGACCCTTGTGATGGGTGAGGAAAAGGTATCACTTTTCTCTCCCATACCATGGCAGTGGTTCTCAACCTTGGCTGTACATTAGAATCACTTGGGGCATTTTAAAGGCATATATACATGTCAGTATGCAAGAGTTTATTATTACTTAAGCCCTAGTTTCTGGGAAAGCACTGATCAGGTGCTGAATTCTGGAAGGATTCCTTTTGGATTTCTGTCATCAAACTGAGTCCATGCTAATTCTGTTCCCGGTGTTGGCATTGGCCTGCATGTCAGAGACATTCTTCAGCCTGTGGTCCTCTCCATCCTCTCGTCTCAGCCCTTGGCATCACAGATTTGACTTTAGCCTGAGGATGTGCTGCACCATCAGACAGCTTGGGATAACTGAGTTACCATAAAACCTGCAATGTTGTCTCACCCAGTGTCATGATGTCTGAGCGAGCACTAATGCATTGCCCAAGATCGTATCATGGATATGCTGCCTTCTTATTACAGCAGAAAGGTGGGGTACTGAGGATGAGGACTCCAGGGAGGGCACATCTCTTTACAAGAGATCAGCACTGTGTAACAAAGACGACTGCTATCTCTGTGGTATTTGGTAACCTAATGCTTATATTTTCATTTTGCCCATGACTGATAGAATTAAGCAGAAGATCATTACTCTTATTTCTTGAAATCCTGCAGCCTCCCTTTATTCAGATTCCTCAAAATGAGTAGACCAGATTCACTTGGGTTCACTCAATTGGTATGGCCTATGAGAGTTTCAAGTCGTGATAACTGGGATTTCAGATTCCTTATTAATGAGTAGGTGAGAAAGAGTCCAACAGGAGCCAAGGAAAGGCACCTAGCGGAAGTCTCCAGGTGAAAAAGAACTTTCTGAAGTATTGGCTTATTCATTCATTATTTTATTGGCTTATTCCTTCATTATTTTCTTTTGTTTCTTGGTCCAGAAAAAAACACATTTATTGTATACCATTGAGTTGGAAAGGGTCTGTGGATGCCTGTCTCACAGTAGGTGCACCTCCAATATTTGTGGAATGAAAAAATAAGAAAATGATTTCTAGAAGGAACTCATCATTAATTGCCCTGATTTACTTCTCGTTTCCTAGACATTCTTGTCCAGTCACTTCTGTAATAAATATAGACCAAATTCTCCTGCTTACTGGTCTCTGCAGCTGCCTTTCTTCCTGACTATTTGCTGGAATGGACATTATTTCTGTTTCATTTCTACATTATCTCCACATTATCCTCTGGCTTGTCAATCATAACATTCACGTGTATAAATCCATTTTTATCGCTTTTTATCTACTAGGAAAAATTGGAGTCAACTTTAATGTTGTTCATAAATAAAGTATACTCTACTCTTCTATTTTTTTGTCTTATTTTCTACACACTTTTATTTTGCTTTTTGCTTAGTTTTTGTCCTTTCTCCATTTTTCCCTAGTTGCCATTTTCTTCTTCATACATAGATCAGGTTTAAGAATGAGGGAGCTGAAATTAAAAAAAAAAGAAAAAAGAATAAGAGCTAGTGAAAAATTTTATTTTACAGAAGAATTAAGATAAAGATATCCTTATTTAGTAAGGGCATTTTTTCCTTTTCATTAACTCTAATTTATGCTCTGCATTTTGCTGAGATGATAAAAGGAAACAACTGAAGCCAACTCGGTTATTATTAAGGTCCTAGTCAGCTTCTTGGCCGAGTTACTTTCTCCTGGATGCCTTGTCGAGGGACTGGCACACAGTAGGACCTTGATACATGTTTATTTAATTACTCGAATGGAAACAGAGAGGCTTTTAAATCTCAAATTAGTTCAATAAAAAGATTGAAATGGAAAAGGGGGAAAAGATTGAAATGGAAATGAGGCTTCAGGCTTCTCTGTGGATTTTGTTTCTCATTCCTGCCTGTTCTCCATTAGCATTGATAATTGAAAATTGACTGCATTTAATCTCAAATCTATTAATTGATAAGCCATTTACTTTCCCTGAAAACAAAAATCAGTGGTGTTTTTTGACTGTTTGACTACTTACAAATTGATTTATTCAATTAATTTTCAAACTTTTGCCTCATTTTTATCTTGCAAGCTTGTCCTTGACTTCTGAATGGTTCAAATAAATTACCCCTCTAAAATTACAGGAAAGTTGGTTGTAAAGCTTAACGTAACCAAAAGAATCTCAAATTGCAGAACCCAGTTTTCCAGTGATGCAGGCTTTATGAAATGAAAACAACTGTTCGAAGCTGTAGCTTAAAATCTGCCTTCTTCCCAAGGCAATGGCAGAGGCACCTACATTATTGTCTCAGGCAATTCCCCTCAATGAATTGTCCTTTAAACAACTTCGATTACATACATTAGTTGGGAGTTCTGTTTCATCAGCTTGTCCATTTCTTACAGTTCTCCTTTTCTCATACCACCAAATAGGCATGATTAATCTGGGGTTTCCTTCTCTTCTAAAGTTTCCCAACCATCTCCCCCTTTCTTGGTTTCTAAGAACTGCTCAGGTTTTTCTCTGAAGATGA